>NW_028278230.1:0-313404 GCF_059751315.1 Micrasema longulum | reverse complement strand
ATATAGCCAGAATCACAGACTCTAGATGGACCAAAAAAGTCCTGGAATGGTGACCCAGAACGGGTAGAAGAAGTGTCGGCAGGCCTCAGACAAGGTGGTCTGATGACATAAGACGAGTTGCAGGAAGTGGTTGGATGCGGTTGGCTCAGGATAGGGAAATATGGAGACTAAAGGGGGAGGCCTATGTTCAACATTGGACAAGAGACGGCTGATGATGAGATGAGATGAGCATTTCACAACGGAGTTTACAACGGAGTCCTGGTTTTAACCCTGATGTATGGAGGCGAAGTACGGACTTGGAAAAACAGGGATGAAAGAAGGCTAAAGGCTGTCGAAATGCGATCTCTCAGGTGAATTTGTGGTAAAACTATGTACGATAGTTGCACAAATGTTAATATCCGTACACTATGTAAGGCTGAGACGAGCACTATCGACAAAATCAAGAAAGCAGCTCTGCGCTGGTTTGGATATGTACAGCGAATGGACAGCGAAAGAACGGCTAAGAATATTTACAATGCGAATGTTGATGGATGCAGAAATAGAGGAAGACCGAGGAAGACATGGCATGAAATTTATGGAATTTTTAATTAATATTCATATTTTTACTTTTTTAGAATACAATTTTTTTCCCTTCTCCTCCGGCATTTATAATAAATTAGTGTGAAATCTGTAATTGGTCTTAATTTTTTTTATTGTTCTCTTGTACCTTTTTTTATATAAAGACTGTATGATTTCCTTAATAAATAAATAGATAAATAAGTAAATAAATAAATAAATAAATAAATAAATAAATAAATGAATAAATAAATAAATAAATAAATAAATAAATAAATAAATAAATAAATAAATAAATAAATAAATAAATAAATAAATAAATAAATAAATAAATAAATAAATAAATAAATAAATAAATAAATAAATAAATAAATAAATAAATAAATAAATAAATAAAGAAATAAATAAATAAATAAATAAATAAAAAAATAAATTAAAAAATAATTAAAAAATAGATAAATAGATGAAAAAAATAGATAAATAAATAAATAAAATAATAAATAAATATATAAAAACATAAATAAATAAATAAATTTTTAAAAAATATATTAAAAAAAAAAAAATTACCTAATCCCACAAATACTTAAAGATGAACATGTCATAAGTCGGAAAAATCGGCGCGCGTGTTTGAGAAGATGTATGAATGTAGAGGAAGTGAGCTCTGTATGCAAATATAGAGTGATGTGGCGTTCTATCCTATCTGCCTACCCTTACGGAGAAACTTTTTTACGGGGGATTTTCACAGCTATTTTCATAAAAAAATAAGTAGAATTAAGTATAGCGTATCTTGATCGAAGCATTGGCATTAATTTCATTCAATACGTGGGCGGACCACGCATGTCCAGCTGCATAATATGTTCCTTCTTCTTCTTCTTACGGTTCCTCTCCCCGATGGAGGTTGGAATTCATCGTTGCGATTCTCACTTTGTCGGCAGCTGCCCCGAACAAGGACCGAGTGCTGCAATGGAACCGGTCACGCAAGTTCTTTAGCCAAGAGATGCGCCTTCTACCTGCACTGCGTCTTCCTTCAATATTTTTATGTTTATTAATTTACATATATGCTTTATTTTTCTTATTAATACTAGTATTTACACGTATCTTTATTTTTAAAATTATAAATGGTATATTCTGTAATTTATTTTTGTTCTTCAATTTTAAATTATTAACGATATATTTTCAAATTTATATTTATGCTTCAATTTTTATTATTATCGGTATGTTTTCCAATTTATATTTTTGTTTAATTTCTTTATTTATTTATTTATTTATGAACGGACATTGTCCATGTATACAATTTATAAGGTTTAAATATTACAATAAAAGAATAGTTTAAAACATTTTTTAAAAAAAAGAAAGAAGCATTGACAAACATAAGGGACATCGAGACAAGATCTGGACTATTTATTTAGTGCTCGTTTAAATCGTTGTAAACTTAAACCAAAAAAGTCCAGATCTTGTCTTGAGTTAACAATACGACAAAGACGGGTCATTGGAGAATTTAGGCCATAGTTTGTTCTATGCTGATCGATGAACAGTACTTCATTATTTCTCAATCTACGAGTCGGAATATTGAATTTTACTTGTCCCAGTAATGATGGAACATCGATTATACCATTTAGTATGCCGAACATATATATGGAGTCAATATTAGTTCTACGTTTTTGTAGACTAGAAATATTTAAAATTGACTCTATTTCAGCATAAGAATAATTATCTCTCTCTAGTCCGAGCATCCACGCTATTTTTCGAAGCAAGCGATGTTGGACTGATTCAATGTGATTTATGCGATTGACATAGAATGGAGACCAGACCACTGAGGCATATTCAAGAAGAGGGCGAACAGTTGAGCAATAAAGGGTTTTGATTGTACGGACATTAGTAAAATCAGAGGATATTCTGTTAATGAAGCCAAGTAATTTCAGTGATTACTAATGTTATATTTTATAATGTGTATTTATGCTTCAATTTTTATTAATATCTATATGTTTTCTAATTTATAATAATTGTGTCTCATTTCTTTACTATTAATGGCATAATTTCTAATTTATTTTTATGATTCAATTTTTATTATTATAACCTGCATGTTTTCTAATTTATATTTATATTGATTTTTTCTAATGTGTTTATTATTCTTTGAATTTATTAAGCATCATTTATTGAAATTAAAAAAAAAATATGTAAAAAAATAAGGTCCTCCCTAAACACAGGAATTTCCTAGCTAGTCGGGACCTAAAGCAAAGAAACTCTGTACATTTTAAAACTGTGAAATACACAAATAAATAAATAAATATCCCTCCCTGTAGAAAGCCTCTAATCACATGCCCAAAGTACTCAAGTTTTCTTTTCTTTATGGTCTTCAGTACCTCTTTATCTTTTTCCATCCGTCGGAGAACATCATCGTTTCGGACTCTATCCACCAGGAGCTTTTTAATATCCTCGTGTAGCGCCACATTCCTTAATAAAAAAATTAAAAGTACATAATTACTTCACAAAAATAGTACCTACAAGTGTTTTTGTGCTTCAAAATAACTTCGCGTTGTCTCCAAACAAAACATTTTATTAAAAAATTGAATTTTACATTATAAACACATCCTGTAACAGGTGTGAAGCGCGGACGAATTAAGATGCTGCCCTACATTCCAGGGCGCGCGATCACAATGGGAAGTTAAGGATGTCATACCTTTACCATAACGGTATAATTGAAAAACCTTTGGTAAAAAGCAATACAATGTAATTGCTCCAAAAATATTTAATGATTTATTGCCAAATATAAAATACTCAAAATGTAAAACAAATTTTAAAATAAAAATAACTGCACATATAAATAGTGTAACGAGAGATTAATTTGAAAAATATATGTAAATCAAAAAACGTAGTACTTTATATAATTGGTACACATATTTTATTTTTTTTTATGTATTTCATTGCTCTATATTTGTTTTATTATATTATATACTATATTATTTATGTTTAAATAACATGTATTCTTGGTACATATATATCATTTATATTTGTATAATAACGATTTTTAATTTCTTAAATTTGATTATCTAGGCATTTATAATTAAGTAGTTTTAGTTTTTCTTTTTTATGTTATTGTTTTATTAGTAAAGGACTACGTATGCTCTAAAGACAGAAAATCTCCATCTTAGAACAGGCTGTGCCATATTAGATGGAGACTATCATAAACAGAGAACACTCCGTTTTAATTTTACATTAATTGGTTTTATATAGATTCCCTGTTATTAAGTACGTATATTATTTTATTTGCAATAAATTTATAAATAAATAATAAATTGTTTCCACCTAAAAAGGATAAAATACCAGTCAAAAGAGCCGGCTTTGTAATACCTCGGTAGATAAATATGGACGAAAGTTAAGCATACCGTCTTGGTTATTTTTAAAAGTTATATGAAGGTAATGTTGAAGCAAGCATTTTTTTTTTTAATTGGATTTATTTGAGTTTATAATCGTTTTAAAGTGACCACTTTTTATCACAGAAGCCTATTTATAATATGAATGAGTGCTATTTTAGCTTTTAATTAAGTAAGGAACGCAGAGTAAATTTTCGGCGTCATTTATTAGTTAGATTCGATCGTATGATGTCAAGATGACAATTCGGTAGAATATACCGAAGTAGATAGAGATAGTAGATAAGAAAATTATACCGTCTCGGGATGTACCGATGAATATAGCCTTTGTAATTGCCAAATTTATCTTAAATTTTATCTAGATTTATATTAGATTTATTTATTTATGACCAAACACAAGGTTTTTAAGCTTTACATATTACATTACATTACATATTTTATTTGTACGAAATATTCTCAATCAGTGCTGGTATGAGGAACACAATGGTTTAAATAAAAAGTCGATAAAATAACATCACATATCACTCGTCACACGGGCTTTACAGCCTTACGAAATGATTTATTTAGGTGTTTTTTTAAGTTCGTATATGTTTTGTATATTTTTTAGGTCATTAGAAAGTGAATTGTAAAAATTTATTGCTGTATACACAAAACTACTAAGTAAAATTAACTAAAATCTACTAAGTAAAATGAAGATTTCTGCATGAAAAATATTATATATTTACATTTTTTTTTCTAAGCATATTCAATTACCGGTTATCGACGAAGATATTTAGAATATTTTATAAATATACACACTTTTGTACAGAAATATTGTTATTAGTTTATACCGTCTTAGTATATGCCGATAAAGATAGCTGTTCATAATCGCGGCCCAGTTCCCGTATTAAAATAGAAAGTTTATCTTCAATTTTATCTACAAAGCAATATTATTTTTTCTGTATTAAAAAAAGAATATGTATACATTTTTTTATACAGATTACTTACGCAGATGCTTTTAATTTTCATGTCGATTTCACTTTATACCGTCTTGATATGTATCGATGAAGATAGCGTTCGTAATTTCCCCCCAGGACTCGTGAAAATCTCCGATCCTTTCCGAAGCCTGGCGAAGACTACCGAGCGAGCGGGCGAGTCTATACACAGTATAGGGGTAGATTTAAGGTTTCCATAAGGGTGAGGGTTGTTGTCAAACACAGTGCAATACAGCCTCCGTGCAAGGGAGGAGACTCCCTGAAAGATCTGCTAGGAAATCCCGAAAACGCCCCAAAAGTGAGTGAACATTTTTATTCAAGCCACTGTTTTATTTATAATATTTAATGCGTAATAAAAACAGGTTGAATTAAATTAATATGAATGTCATAAATATTTTATTAGTAGTATTGTCCACCCATGCTTTTTTATACTTATGTTGTTAATGTTTGTATCCAGGCGAATGAAGAATACAGCTCAGGGTAAAATAAAACCTAAATTCTTGACGAGCGCGAGAGTTGACTCGATAGTTACTCTCAGGTAAAAATCCTGAGAAAGGAAATCAAGTGGAGATCGATCTGCCTCGTGTTGTAGTGGTTGGCGCGTTCGCCTTCCGTGATTGAGGTCATAGGTTCGATTCCCTGCAGTGTGGACGTAAAATATTAATTTTAAAGGTGGTTCTACACTGCCATATTTCTTAAAAGATACATGCAGCGTAAGACTGATGTCCTAACCTTCCATACAACCAAAATGATCAATACACCCTTGCTTTTGAGTACCAATTCTGTTACCTATGCACTTTTTATTTTGGATATGGAAACGACGAATTTACGTGTGTTATTTTTTTGTCTTATATTTATAAAAACAGTTTGACATGTCACAACAGGGTGAAGAAATTTTTACAAAAAGGAAAATGGCTATATAAGCATTTACAGGGCTTACGACCTGTCAGTAGCTACTTGACTTGACAGTGGCCACGCGTAACATTCACCATTCTAACTATGTTTGAAAATCCATATTTCTTTAAATTTTCTAACTGTTGATTTTTGTGAAGTTAAAAAGTCGACACTTTCATTTTGGTAGATTTTAAAGAATGAAACATGGATGTCTATGTATTTACTCATCATCATTCCCTTTCTGAATCTAATAGTGCATAGGGCATGGCATTGGTACACCAATAGAAGCGAATTTTGATATTTTTTGTTAAAAGAAGGTAAGATGATCAGTCTTACGCTTCAGGTACCAATCAAGGGTCTAAGAAATATTCGAGTATGAGAGCATTCTTTTAAATAAATATTTCATATCAACCATGTCGGGAATCGAACCCGAGACATTTTGCATTGTAGCCAAACGCGCTGACCATTAGACAATTAGTATTCATTAGTAGGCATTTACTCTAGTCATTGGCTCGTTTAAGTGGCCACTTTACACACTGTGTTTCATTCGTTCTTCATATGTTTGAAAATCCATATTTCTTCAATTCTTCCAAATGTTGATGTTTTATAAGTGTATTTATTTATTTATTTACGGATATTGTCCTTTTTTACAATTCATGAGGATAAATATATTAACGGACACCAAGACAAGATCTGGACTATTTATTTAAAAAAACAATCAAAAAATTTAAAAAAAACTTTTTTCAGGACTCACCAAGCCAATTCATATGGCTTGTTGGTAAAGATCCTTTACATTAAATCATATGATAACACTACATAGTTGAATGATAATAATTACTACCAACTTAAATATAAGGAGCGAAAAAAAAGTACATATAATTTATGTTTTTATATAATATTTAGAAAAATGTAAAAAAAGCAAAAAATAAGTAAATGATATCGCAATTATAAGATAAAAAATAAATACAAAACCGGAGTACCAAAATTTAAAACAGAAGTGTGTACATATTTAATAGGCACAAAGCATTTTATTAAAAACATTATTTCTTAACATATCTATATCTATTTCCATATCCATATCTATATCTATATCTAAGTCTATATCTATATCTATATCATATCTTTATCCATATCTATATATACCCGTACATGCACACGTACATATCCATACATACAAAATTTATTCATAAATTAGCCACTGATGTAATTGTAGACGAAGAATTAAAACTTGAAAAGAACTGTAGTAAACATGAATACAATACGAGTATATCAGAAAAATGTCTAAGAGAGAAATAAAACGAGAAAAGGACAATCGAGACTAATAAACCATGGACTGAAATTATACAATAAACTACCAGACAAAACCAAACAAAAGACTCAGACAACCTTTACAAAAGATGGTGTAAATGTTGTCTGACTTGGTTTAAAATCTTCTCCTTATATTAATTTTTCAAATTTTAAGATTACTTTCTATACCTGTTATTCTTTCTTTTTTCTCTGCTGCATTGGCATGCTTTTATGCTTTTAAACTACTTTAAATTACCTATATTAAATATGTATATAAAATCAATATATTGCTGCTCTTGCTATAATGTGTAATAATTTTGAAGATGTTTTTTAAATTGACTTAAAATTATTGTCTCATATTTCACTTGAAGATTCTTCTCATCGTTTCTTTGAACCCCTTAAAATATGCACGTGTATATTTATGTTTTTCCTTTTTTTTTAAATGTTATTACTATTATATTTTATTTTTACATCTGAGCATGTTTTTCATTATTTATTTGAATTCTTAACTTTTAATTACTTTTACAAATTTTCTTCATTTTGAATATTATTTCCATTTGTAAATACTCACTACAAACTACAAACTTTAAAATAACTTTTTTTTACTTGAATTTTAATTTTTAAACAACTACCATTTAAGTTTTTTTTTACTTATCTTTTTTATACTTTCATTATATTTATCATCTTACATATAATTGCTTTATAATATGGAAACTTCACTGGTCCATTAGAGTTAAGTCTAACTGTGTAAAATATTAAACTTTGTAACTTTACTGTATGTTTCCTAAATAAAAGAAAATAAATAAATAAAATAAAAAAAGATAATAAAAATATTATTATTAACAGTAGAATGTGAATTTTAAAAGTAAAAATATTTTGTTAAATGTATGTAACCCGTTAGGGTTTATCAATGAAATTTAAATAAAAAAAAATAAAAAAACTGTTTTGATGATTGTAATATGCTAATAATAATACATATTTGTAAAACAATGTGACGCAATAATGAACAAATTACTTGTATCGCGACGTGATCTACTCGCAAAAGAAACAATACGCCCGCCCCGTCACCCCCGCACGGACCGCAACGATACAGGTCGTAACCTGTCACGCGCGAAATGCACTCATATTTTGCCGAAAATTCGGCGCTTCGGCCGAGAGCGTGGTCGAATATTCGGTATTCGGCCAGATCACTATTCGTGACATCTCCAGTCTCGATACAAATTTGTGTCGAGAATAGAACCCCTTATATTCTGCGTAGCGAAAATGTCATTTTTCAGTTATTCAATTTAAAAATGTAGTTTTTCACATCTTGAAAAGGGTGTGCACAGCGTATTCAAACAAAGCACGCCCCAGAGTTGTAAATAAGGGTCTTCTGTTCGAAAAATACGAATTTTATACCACCCTTACCAATACACTCAATCTTCTTGACAGGTTTACGTTTACACTAGATCAATCATTCCCAAAGTGGCTTAAATCTACCCCCAGGGGCGCTATTCTGAATCTTCTCCCGGGGGTAGAGAAGAAAAAAAATTGGATTTTTTTCTATGCGATGATTAACGTCATATAAATACGAACACGTGAAACAGAGTGATATTTATTTCAATATTTATTTATTTAATATTTATTTATTTATTCAGTGATGTGGCGTTCTATTCTCTCTGTCTACCCCCACGGGAAAACGGCATTACCGTTTGTATGTTTCTGTTTATTCTGTCTTCACATCCAACAGATTTGTTAAAATGGTTTAGAGAACAGGAAGGCAATTGATAATATTATTCATGTGATTTCAAACAAAAATATGAAACTAACTATTCATAGATGGCGCTTTTATATTTTTTATTGAAAAATACCATTTTTGCGTTTACTTTTAATGGAAATTTTACAAAACTTGGTTTGCGGAAACTTTACACTATATATCAATATAATTTAGGGCCTTTTCACAAAATGGTGTACAAAACAAAAAAAAAGATGAGCTATTTTTTGTTTTTACGCCATTTTGTAAAAAGGACCTGAATTATATTGTTATGGTATTTGTAACAATCAATAGGTATAGTGTAAAGTTTCCGCAAACCAAGTTTTGTAAAATTTCCATTGAAAATAAACGAATGGAGAGTGTCACGTCGATGATAGGTTGAAGAGACTGCACTTGAACTATATGCTGGAAATGAGTGACGTCGTCGAGCTGGACTGACTGACTGAACTGAACTAGTTGAGCTGACTGACTTTGACTGCGTTCTGTGGTCTCTTTTTAGGCGACGTTCCTTTGTAGTTCATTTCTTTGTGAAAGGGACGACGTGAATGTACTGCAGAACGATGCTCCCGATTTCATGTGCAATAATGTAAGAGTTGCATTATAATGTTGTAATTATAATGTTGTAATTATAATGTTGTATTAGATTGTATAGAAAATGACATGCATATGTCATCGATTATGGACTATGGACCCCACATCTCTACTCGTTTTCCTTTATAGGGACTTTTATCCGAGAATTCCCACCGATACACGTTTAGGGGTTTTTAAAAAAATATATGATATAGTTATTTTTTTTACAATATACATTTGAGGTAAAACAGAGTATTAAAAAAATAAAGGAAAATATCATAGCTATGAAATACATATTAACAGTAAAAACAGAAAACAAAAATCCCACAAAGGCATGGCCTGTTCGTGGGTATACAAGAAAATGTTTTTGATTTTTTTTTGTTCCTATAATAAATAGACAGATAAAATATTTTCAAGAAAGAGAAAATAAAATATTCAGTAAAAGATAAGAAGGTACCTTTTTTATTTAATAGTAATTATAAAAGAAAATAAAAAATATAAATGAACATAAAAATATTCCTTATTATTAAAGGGCAACAAATATATAATAGAAAAAAAGAGTTAATATCTTTAGTTTGAATCCAGGATAGTGCGTGTTTTTTAAAAGAAAGAAAATTTTGAACATTTGGGATCAACGAAATCATCATCATCATCATCATCAGCCGTCTCTTGTCCAATGTTGATCATAGGCCTCCCCCTTTAGTCTCCATATTTCCCTATCCTGAGCCAACCGCATCCAACCACTTCCTGCAACTCGTCTTATGTCATCAGTCCACCTTGTCTGAGGCCTGCCGACACTTCTTCTACCCGTTCTGGGTCGCCATTCTAGGACTTTTTTGGTCCATCTAGAGTCTGTGATTCTGGCTATATGACCAGCCCAGCTCCATTTCTGATTGGCAGCCCTATGGACCACATCGGCGATCTTTGTTCTCGCTCTAATCCATGTATTGGTTTTTCTGTCTCTCAACGAAATACCCAGCATTCTCCTTTCCATGGCTCTCTGTGTCACTGATAATTTGTGTAAAATTTTTTTCGTGAACACAAAAGTTTCACAGCCATATGTCAGTACAGGGAGAACACAAGCATCAAAAAGTTTCTTCTTTAAGTAATGTGAATACTTCGGAGATTTCAGGATATATGAGAGCTTACCAAAGGCGGCCCATGCTAAACCTCGCCTTCTTTTTATTTCTACCTCTTGATTATCTTTGCCGAGCTTTATTTCATGTCCTAAGTATATATTACTATCAATCTTTTCAATTATTTCTCCATTTACTAAGATGTTACATGATGGGTTTGCATCACGAAATATTATCAGTAAAAAATAACTAAAAATTTTTGGGCCTATAAAATATGCATGTCTCTGTGCGAGCCTCGTTTTAAAATGTGGTATTTGTAACACACGATTTCTTCTTGGACTTGATCTATTTGAATTACTTGTAAATAAATTTCGGTTCTTAAATATATATTTTAAACATTGAAAACAATATATTTGTCTTATTTCCAAAAGTTTAGCTTCTTGGAACAATTGGAAAGAGGGAAAAGTGCGATTTTTGTGAAGCATTATTTTTAAGATAAATTTTTGAACATTTTAAAATGGTTGTTAAAAGTTCCTCCCCATCCAATTCTTCCATAGGAAAGCGATCAATGTACAAGTGCATAATATACCATTTTAAAGATATTTAGCTGGACGTAAATACTAAACCGTTTGAACACATATGCGATTCACACACAGAACTGTATTCTTCATTTACCTAGACACAGAATCATCAGACATCTAACCTTAACGTGGCACATAATCGGGATACGTTGCACTACAGTTCCTTATGCACCAGCATGTTGATTATATTCGTCCTAGATACATATGAATGAATTTTGTTTTGTGACGTCAGCATGTCCTTTTTACATTCAGACACGCATCAAAAGAGCGTGATTATTTATTCAAATGCGCCAGGGTGTATATTAGACAGCGGCACCCTTTTCCCATGTGTTCCGTTAGGACATACCCAGAAATCAATCTTTATCTATTTGACAGTGTCAATTGACAATTGAAACGTCACTTTGACAGCAATTTGAGCGGGAAAGGAACAGTCGCGAACTGATTTCGATCCTAGTAATTGATCACAAAATCCTTTCGCGTCGCGGCTGGTCCACGGATCACACGTTTACCAAATAGATCCCATATTAATATACGGAATTAATGTCGCCATAACGAAAATCGTGATCAGTAACAGTTGCTCTCTTACGAAGAGAGACGCGAGCACGTCCGCGTCCATTTTGAAAACGAACGACCATTTCAAATTTTCGAATTCTTTTATGGCTGTTCAGTTTGAGATTTTGCGTCCAGTTGTTAAGTGAACCTACTTAAACAGTTTTATTTATTAATAATAGTTTTTTTGGATATTTTAAAAGTGATGGATCAATATTGTCAAAGAAACTCAATTCTATTTAGTTGTGAATAATTGTTTAGTTCTCAAGAAAGAAAAAATACTTAAAGCCCAACTTTAAGAAGGGGATATTTAGTGTAAGTTTATTTTTTAAAAGTATGCATTGTTTTTTTTTGTGAAAGTTTAAGAAAATAGAATAGAAATAGAGAAAATAAAATATGAGCTGCGTCTTTGTAACATTAATAAATAAAACAAACATTCAGATCGACATTTGTTACAACAGAGAGGGAAAACATTTTTGAGAAGGTAATACGGAAGTCGAGGGGTTTATGATCAGGTATTAGTTGGTTTGAGTGGCCACTTCATTGTAAAATTTATCATTCTAACTATTAACATTTTACAACAGAGATGAAGAACATTTAAGAGAAGGTAATATAGAAGTCTACATGGCTCATGACCTGTCAATGGCTGGTTTAAGTGGCTACTTTATACACTGTGTAACATTCACCATTCTGCCTTATTCTGTAATATGTTAATATAAACAGCTCCCCAGGGAGTTGAATCCAGTCCTAGTCTACAAAAATTTGGAAAAACTCAAAATATTGTTCATTCTAACTATTTTTAAACATCCACATTCCCTTGACTCTTTCATCTGTTGACTTTTGTGAAGTAAAAGAGCTGAAACCTTCATTGAGGTGGATAAGATTCGTCTGACTGGAATATGTTGCAACAAACTTCATAGGGAAGAATTCATGCGTCTCTTCAAACATTTAGACTCACTGAAAATATTGATTATTGTGTAATTTGTGATTTTTTTTCGCCCCGTGGTCTAGTTTGCCTACCTTGCAAAAGATCTAGGGATCGATTCCTGACAAGGTTGGCATACATATGTAGTTATTAATTTATGATCGTCTAGAGTACTTTCATATCTTTAGTTGAAAATTCAGAAGGATTTTGGCTGGTTTGATATTCTTGCACAAATTAATATCTAACTGTATATGCCCATGATATACTTGCTCAGATAAACCTAAATGTACCTCGCCGTAACTTGCGTACCAATTCTGTCTTTGCTGTAGGAAATTATAAAACTAACATCGGATTCTTTTCCCCTCTGCCAAGGATCCTCAGAACAGTGAACGAAATCTCACTAAACGGTACTGTCGATGTGTTCCTACAGCAAGGGCAGGCATTTAAGAAGCAAGCGGTGTTGTCTCTCCTGACTCGCGATGTCACACTTGCCATTTCCGCCTAGATTATGCTATATACATACCTTTTGTAAATTATACACTTTGTTAATTTAAGTAGATTTTAAGAAATTATTTTTTTTGAAATTTTTTCTGGTCTCCATTCTATGTCAGTCGCATAAATCACATTGAATCAGTCCAACATCGATTGCTTCGAAAAATAGCGTGGATGCTCAGACTAGAGAGAGATAATTATTCTTATGCTGAAATAGAGTCAATGTTAAATATTTTTAGTCTACAAAAACGTAGAACTAATATTGACTCCATATATTTGTTCGGCATACTAAATGATATAATCGATGTTCCATCATTACTGGGACAAGTAAAATTCAATATTCCGACTCGTAGATTGAGAAACAATGAAGTACTGTTCATCGATCAGCATAGAACAAACTATGGCCTAAATTCTCCAATGACCCGTCTTTGTCGTATTGTTAACTCAAGACAAGATCTGGACTTTTTTGGTTTAAGTTTACAACGATTTAAACGAGCACTAAATAAATAGTCCAGATCTTGTCTCGATGTCCCTTCAATGCTTCTTTCTTTTTTTAAAAATGTTTTGAACTATTCTTTTATTGTAATATTTAAACCTTATATATTGTATACATGGACAATGTCCGTTAATAAATAAATAAATAAGAGTGTTTAGATTAAGAACTACTCATTAATGCCAATCACTTAGGGCTTACTTAAGCCTGTTGATTGGCTTAAAAAAAAAAAACGAACAATTTCATATCATAAATCGGTTAGTGGTCCCGTGGCTAGTGTCGCGGACTCATGGTACTCATGGATCAGAGATCCGAGGATCGCACCCCACTCTACCACAATTTGATTTCCATTTTCCAATAGTGAGTTTTTTACAACTCGTTAAAAATGGCCACCAAAATTGGATTATTTCGGCAAATCATACAAACGCAAAGATCTCTTTTTTATTAAAAAATATACTGGCACCTAAAGTTCAAGACTGATCATCTTATTTTCGTGTAGCAAAAAATATCAAGTTACGCTGCAATTGGTGTTGATACATGTAAAAGTATTGTATGCAGTGCCACCATCTAGTGGTGCATAGGGGCACTGCACGGAGGAAACAATGATAATTAAGATTTTAAGTTCATAATTAAAGTAAAAAATAACAATAATCTCTCCAATGAGCTAAAAACTATTAAAACTAATATATCAATAAATAAATTGAAAGTAAAATTAGAGAAATTTTTTGAACAAATGCAAAAACTGATTTCAATTTTAATTAGTATGAATGTATTATTATTTGTGTTGTTCCTCTTATATCCTATAAGTTTTTTTTCTCACTTACTCGAATACTCTAAATAATATAAATTCGAATAAATAAATAAATAACTGAACAACTGTGGGTGGCTTCAGCCAGACGACAGAATTTGATCCAGGATACGGCTCTACCCAATGTAGGGAGTACCGTTTTACCCACCGTTAAACTACTGGGAGTTTTACTCGATTCTGACCTATCTCTTGATGCTCAAATTAGTAGAACGATAAGTTCGTGCTTCTACCAGCTGAGACAAATTAAATGCATACGCAAAAATTTGCCGGTTGATGCCGCCCGTCAATTAATAAATGCGTTTGTAGTGTCTAGAGTCGATTATTGTAATGGTATCTATGCAGGTTTACCAATGAACAAAATGACTCGCCTACAATCTGTATTGAAAGCCTCAGCGAAACTTATTTTCGGAATCTCTAAGTTCAGTCATATCACTCCACTACTTCGGGAACTACACTGGCTACGTTTTCCACAGAGGGTCGAATACAAACTCTGTTGGCTTATGTATAAGTTACTGCACAACTCTGCTCCGGAATATCTAAGGGAACTATGCATTCCAGATGAACTAGCTGTCAGGCGTCTCACGCTTAGATCAGCTACGTCTACGGCGAGAGGAAAAGTTATTATACCTCTACGCAAACAGTGCACTAAATTTAGTGAACGCGCATTTGCGGTCGCAGGCCCTATGGCATGGAATGCTCTCCCAGCAGAGGTGCGAGGCTGTGAAAGTGAAGTGATGTTTCGGAAAAAACTAAAAACCCACTTGTTCTCTAAATCATTTGAATAAATCTGTAGCATGTGACAAGAAAATAAATTATTTTAATTGAATTACAAATTTAAATGATTCAATTAAATTAATTTAACAATAAAATCACTATGTAAAGCGCCCTTGAGGTATTTTATTACGAAAATAATAATAACTATAACAGTGTAAGTCACTCGCCAAGCTCAAGAGCTATAGTCCTTAAAATATAGCTTGATTAGAATGACCGCTGTCAAATTAATTTTATTAGTGACGGAAATTACTGATTACTGATCAAATCGATTTTATCAGTTATTTCATGCAATCATGAAACTCTGTTTCCGAAAATTGATATAAAAAACGCAAAAACAAGCCTATTATAGTGTGTTTAACACAATTTATACACAGCAATATTTTGAGTTTGTCCAAATTTTCGTAGACAAAAACTGGATTCAACTCCCCGGGGAGCTGTTTAAATTAACATATTACAACAGAGATGAAGAACATTTAAGATAAGGTAATATAGAAGTCTAGACATCTACAGGGCATCTACTAGGCAACGCCTGAAAATGTAACATTTTCAGGCGTTGCCTAGTATGTAGGTGAAATAATTCAATTAGATGAATCTCACCCGCATAAATAAAAGTTTCAGCTGTTTAACTTCACAAACATCAACAGATAGAAGAATTGAAGGAATATAGATATTCAAAAATGGGCAGAATGGTGAATGTTACACAGTGTGTAAAGTGGCCACTTAAACCAGCCATTGACTGGTCATAAACCCTGTAGATGCCTAGACTTCTATATTACCTTCTCTTAAATGTTCTTCATCTCTGTTGTAATATGTTAACAATTATTCACGAAAAAATGAGACATTTATACTTTTTTCATGAACAAAATCAAATGAATTATGGTTTTATTCGATCAATTTACATCGTTTATTTGTCCCATCTCTAACGTTTTTGCAAAATGATGTAACCTTGTAAGAACGTCGTTAATAATTAGGTTTTTTTTTAGTTCTCTTTTATTTTTAAAGCTGATTTTATATATTAATGTTGATTTATGTTTCAAGTATTGTATTAAAAAAATAAATTAACACGCCAGATACAAATGATTTTTCGTGTGTCAATATAAATAACTCCTTTGACGTTACTACAAAGTTATGTCGTCACTTTTTCTGACAACTGTCATTCTAATCATGTTACATTTTAATGACTATAGTTTAACTTTTCTATGGCTGGCTGCTTTCTGCATAACTACGATCATATGTAACATATATACCTACACAAATAACATCAATTCCGATGGCGGACGATGTAATGCGATTTGCAGCGTCGGAAAAGAGAGCAAACAACACACGGCATAGTGACACAGAAAAACTTATCATCATCATTCCATGTCCGCTTCCTAGTTGGAGGATATGGTATGCACAGAGAGCCTCCGTGCATCTCTATCGGCTGACGACTCCTTTGCGTCCTCCCAAGTCAGGTTTTTGTCCCGAAGTTCTGACACAAACTGCCGACATACAGTCAGCAGTGGACGTCCAGTGCCTCGATTATGAACGCTATCTTTATCTGTATATATCGAGACGGTATGCTTAACTTCTGTACCATATGTATCTACCTCGGTATGTTCTACCTACTTGTCATATCGACATCATATGATCGAAACAAGCCAATGGAATGACCGCAAACAATTAGTCCGCGTTCCTTACGTCATTAACATTTAAAATAGTTCTCATTTATATAAATAGGCATCTGTAATAAAAAGTGCTCACTTCAAAGCGATTATAAACTCCAATAAATCCCAATTCAAGCAAAAAATGCTCGCTTGAACATGAATTTTGCATGACTTTTGGAAATCACCTAGACGGTACACTTAACGATCGTCTGTATGTATCTACCGATCGACTACAAAGCCGGCTCCTATAACGTCTCGATACATACACTCGGAAAGATATTAAAACAGATGGAAAAAATATAATAACTAAATTATTTTTTTAGAGTGGTAACTTTCTGACGCATATAATCTGTGTCTGACGCCTAGATACTCTTATTTGTTAAAAAGACAGAACCTAGCGACATTATTTCCACATCTAGGCATTCGTTATATTAAAGTGACAGTTATGTCAGAATTTAATTCGACTTCAAAACTTACTTATTTCTCTCTCATATTTTTAATAGGCTTTTAAGAAAAAAAGTGCTAACCTCAAAACAATGAATTTTTTTTATAAATCATAATTAAAGGAAAAATTGCTCGGTGGAACAAAATTTTTGACACTTTTAATGCGTAGATAAACGTATCGAGGGGTTCTAGACTCGTCGGTCTAAAATGATGTATTTACATCAAAACTTGATGGTGGTGGTATCGGTACCATACCTTTGTAGTCGGTCGGGAGACTTTTATCTTCAACTATGACGTCATACTGAAGCTATGTCATTTTAGAGCGTAGATATGTGTACCGTGACGTACGCTTACCCTTGATTCATATCGATGTACCTACCCAAAACTCTAAGGTTGGTAGTATATCTTTATAATCGCAAAAGATAATTTATTTTCAACTATACCGTCAAGGTGAAGGTATGACGTCTTTATATTCCGATCATATTTGAGGCCCAGGACGTCGAGAACCTGATGCCTTGTAACGTAGGCAAGCGTGGTTAAGGCTGTCAGGAGGCGTCCGCAGTATATGGCCTAGCCGGCCGTATCGCCTCTTAAACGGCATAAATTGCCTTTAGCATATATTGAACATAAATATGAAAAAAAATACATATACAGATACATAACAAAAAATTATACAATTGCATAACTATAACAATAGTAACACATAGGCAACCAAAAATTTTAACGAAACAAATACATAAATATGAAAAAACAAAAAAAGGAAAAACATTTTTGAATATATGTATTTATTTATTTATTCAACTTTTTGTACATAATGTTATTTGTACATTGGCGGGCTTATTGCCAAATGGCAATTTCTTCCAACCAACCGATAAAATAAAAGTTTTATTTTTATAATTCAAGTTACAGAACATATTCAATAGAAAAAAAAAGATTAAAAATATATAAAAATAGAAATAAACGTATTTGTTTATAAATTACCTTAAATCAAAACTATTACTCAATGGGAAAAGGAAAAAAAGAGGAAAGAGGAAAAAGGAAAGGAGGAGAGATTAAGGAAGAGAAAGGAGATGTTTCTTCAGACGTGATTTAAACAGAGATAATGTAGTAACATCTTTGATGGTGGATGGGAGATGATTCCACAGTCGAGCCGCATGGACACTATATGAGTTAGAGAAGAAAGAGGAATTGTGTATGGGTATTAAGAGAGTGCCTTGAGAATGAGAACGAAGAGGTAAACCATGAACTGATAAGCGTTGAAATTTTTCACACAGGTATATAGGAGCGTTAGGACTATGAAGTACATTGAACAGAAGTGAGAGGGAGTGATAGTCTCTCCGCTGTCTAATTTTGAGCCATATAATATAAAGAAAAGTTTAAGAATAATATTGCGAGAGAAAAAAAGAAATCAGACTTGTTTTATAACTATCAAGTCCAGAAGCAAATATATCAGCCTCGTCCTCATACTGATTGCCATATCTATGGACCCTAGGGATAGGCGAGTGCATGTGATAGTTGGATATATTATTAGATGGATATATGCCGAGATAGACGTGCGTGGTGGTTTATTCTCTCTGCCTTACTTTACAGGGAAATGACGTGATGGTAGTAGTAGTAGAAGTAGTAAATCAAATAAATAATACGTTTTCGTTGCTTTATATTTTTAGTATTGAATTTTTTCGTATTGTTTTTCCATTGATAACAATTTCCTTTTCCTGCTAATATACTTGTTTTATCTTTACCTTAGGTCATTATAATGTTCCCATTGCATCATACATCAATTTTGTTCTAACTGGCTCTTAGGAGCTCAGTTCGAATCAGCCAATGATCCAAATGTTTAAATAGAAAGATTACCGCGTTAGATTGTCGATTCAACTTGTACAAGGTGTGTCAAAACAAAAAAAATCATTTAATCCCATATATAAGAGGCAATGTTCGTATTTGTGTCCTCGATGGACTGAATAAACGTGCGGTTTTCAGCGAAATGTAGATCTTTTCCGTGAGCATTTTTATAGCACTTAAAATCATCAACTTTTAAAGTAGAAAAAAATTAGGAGAGCAATTGTTTTTTATCGTTTACGAGGGCTGCATTCGCCGAGAATGCACGTACAACAAAAATTGGAAGAAAGCATTTTTTGTGAAAAAAAAATAGTTTGTTTTTGAATGTTTACAAACATTTTGTTTTTTATGGATCCCAATCTGATTATTTCCTATTTATTTATTTTTGCTTGTTTTTTAATAGTACTAAATTTATATTAACTGACATTCAATACATTTTTGAAAATCGCATTCTTGAATAGAGTGCACCCCTGTTGGTGAGAGGAGCAGAGTTTGACATTTGCAAAAAGAATTCTGTATTTGAAAATCATTTGAAAGTTTTGGAATTCATCCATAAAAAAGTACCTAGGTAGGTACCTACTTAAATTTAATATTTGAAAACAAATTATTTTGAGTTCTGGAATTCAATCATAAACAAGTACCTAGGTACAAAAACTAGGCAAAATACAATAATTTAAGTTCACGTAATCTGTATAAGAGTATGTACTCTAATATAGCAATAGCAAAGCATTGCCGGGTTCAGCTCACAACTTATATAATTAACTTCACTGCTGTTTATTAGACAGCTACCTACATAATAATAACTAAGCCGCGGAAAGCGGCTTGGTGGGATTTTAGTCAATGCAAAAAAATGCTAAACATGCAAAAATGTATTTTAAAGAAGTCTAGCTATTTACAGGGTTTATGACCTATCATTAGCTGGTTTAAGTAGCCACTTTACACACTGTGTAACATTGTGATAATGTGCCAACATACAGCAGCATCTAGCCGTTCGGTTTTCTCGTGACCTTTGAGATTTGGTAAAAATGTTTTATAAAAAAATAAATATAATTATTACATTTCTTCTGCATTTTTCCTTGTCTTTCTGAGAGTACGAATTGAGATGTTGACAGCCGGCTTTGTAATACTTCGGAAGATACATGCAGACGAAAAGTTTACCATACTGTATTAGGAATTGTCAAACGTCATAATATAAATTTTAATCGTTTTGAAATAAGCATTTTTATAAAAAGCCTTACCTATGATAACATAAGACTATTTAAATTACGAAGGAGAAATATTTCAATTTTTAATTAAGCCCTGAACGCGGAGTAAATTTTCAGCTTCACTGAAGTCTAAGATGACGTAATGAAAACGTGTATCGACACGATAAATAAAATTCTCCATACTGAGGAAGGTACAAATAGTTCACAAATTTTAAACATGCCGTCTTGGTATCTACCAATACCGATACCGTTTGTGATTTATTTATTTACATACATGTAGTTTATTACACATTATTTGAGACATAAGTCGCAACTCTATGGGACTAAAAGCCCTGTGTTGAGATAGGACGAGCAATTAGTTGACACAGACACATGAGTATATCACCACAAATATAGGATTAGAAACAAATATACAGTAAACTCAAATATTCGGAAAATCATCAAAGAGTTTCCTACTCAAATCTCTCTTGTTGCGGCCCTTATGATAAATAAATTTATTTTTGATGGTGGAAACGTTTTTACGGCTAGATGCTACTATATGTTAATAAGACAGCATCTAGCCACATTATCTCTGCATCTCTAGCCGTTCGGAACCAAAACTGACAGTTTTGTTAGAATTTAATTCAACTTCAAAATTGACGTATATCTCTCTCTATTATTATTACTGTTTTTCTGAGCATCCTTTTTGAGGTCCGTGTACCATTTACCGACTACCAACTCTTAAGAAGTACTACAAAGGACCTTATTACGAATATGAACACAGCATTAATAATGAGCGATGAAGAAATTAGTTAAATTATTAATCATTTGAATTTCGATTGCGTCCTAGTTACGAAACAATTTAAAATTTAACTGTTTATTTATTTTCATATTTACTATTCATGAGTAGATAGAACTTTGCGGTAAGTTGTTTATTGTACGCTGATGATGTAGTTCTTTTAGCAAGCAGCGATGAGGATTTGCAACAGATAGTCTCTGTGTTAACGAAAAGCGGACTGTATAACGTAAAACGAATATCATTAAATTTTAAACAAAGTTGGAGTATTTGAATCGAGGAATGAGCACAGAAATGGACTTACCTTTGATGCGATGAGGATGTTTTTAACAATGGCGCACTGAGTGATAAAGTTCAGTTTAAATTATTTAACGATAAATCACAAATGATGACTTTCACAACAACCGGCGACGATTCCAAGAATTCTTACGCAATGTGATGTAATGTCAAAATTTTGTTTACAATGTTCCAATTCTTCTATCTTGTTGTTAGGTAGGAACCGTAAGGATGGGTCTAATTGGCCAGGAATACTATCGATAACTGCCGTTTTATTCTTAACATCTAGAATGTATAATGTATTCCTGGAGAGCGAGTTGGTGATGAAAGGGTTTAAGTCAAAAGTTATGGTATTTGACAAGGGAAGTGAGGTTACTGACGCCAAAATAAATGTCAACAACGACGTCCATGACGATTTATAATATTACTAGCTTTTACCCGTGGCTTGGATCACGTGGTATTTGTCATCACCATCATACCATGTCCACCCCCTAGTTGGAGCATTATTCATTTTCTTATTCTTAGTGGTGCTATACAAGCTCCTGACGTCACTGCAACTTGTGAAGATCTATCGTGACAGGTCCCGAGTGAATATAATCTTTATACCAATTAAAATCAATACTTTTTAATCACTTTTTTTCTAAATTATAAAATGTACTATAGTCCTTAAAATATAGCTTGATTAGAATGACATCTGTCAAACTAATTTCATTAGTGGTGGGAAATTACTGATCACTGATCAAATTGATTTTATCAGTTATTTCATGCAATCATGAAACTCTGTTTTCGAAAATCAATATAAAAAACAAGCCTATTATAGTGTGTTTAACATAATTTTTCACCAAAAAATGAGACACTTTTACTTTTTTCATGAACAACATCAAACGATTTTTTTTTTATTCGATTAATTTACATTGATCAATTTGTCCCATCTCTAACGTTTTTGCAAAATGATGTAACCTTGTAAGAACGTCGTTAATAATTAGGTTTATTTTAGTTTTTTTTAGTTTTAAAGCTGATTTTAAATATTAATGTTGATTTATGTTTCAAGCATTGTAATAAAAAAATACATTAACACGCCAGATACAAATGATTTTTCGTGTGTCAAAATAAATAACTCCTTTGACGTTACTACATAGTTATGTCGTCACTTTTTCTGAAAACTGTCATTCTACTCATGTTACATTTTAAGGACTATAAGTGTTATACTTGTTTTACTGTTTATGCTATGATACATCGCCTCTGTTACTTTAATACTTTTTATTTCAACCCTTTATTCAATATTAATTTGCTGCATACCTATGTCATAATTACTTATTTAATTTTTCTTTGTTATTCCTTACTCTCTGCTGATTTTATTTTATGTATCTATATTTTTTATACCGTGTTCAGGTGTTCTGTTTTATTATAATTGTTTTTCAATATTATTTTATAATTTGTCAAAAGCGTAAGCCGTCGAAATAAATGAAAAGTTCTCGCCCTCCAAGCCCAGGTTTTTAAAGAGCATGACTACTGTGTGGAAGGCGAGAATTTACATTTTGCTAAATCTCCCCTTACAAGCCCAAATCCGTAAAGTATCAGGCTATAATATAGGGGGCGAGCTCTTCAACGTTCTCATGTTTAACCAATGATCCCCCGAGGATAAGGCTTTTTTATGTTGTAAATCATCACATTCACATAGAATGTGTATATATTATGTTTCCTCCTAGAACTTACATCTAAAAGTTTCGGAAAGGTTTATTCTAACAAAGTGTTTGTTCAATCTGCAGTGCCCTGGGTGGGCTTTAGTGATAACCCTCACTTGATTTTGTTTGAGCTTCATTAGGTCAAAAGCATAACTTTGCCAGTACCCTTTTTCAGTTCCTTCGCATGGTGCTGACCAGGCACTTTTTGCCAGAGCTTTACACTCTGCTTCCTGGCCCATGACCTAAGCTCATTACAAGGAGCATATTTAGGCAACCCACAAAAGGGTTCAGGGCCTATTGGGTCTGTCTCAGCTCCCAGCCTTGACAATTCATCAGCTGCCTCGTTACCGTCGATGTTTAGTTGGAGAACATGGTATCTACAAAGAGCCTCCATGCATCTCTATCGGCCGCCAGCTAGTGTGCATCCTCCCAAGTTAAGTCTCGTGCCGAAGTTCGGACATAAACTTCCGATGAACAGTCAGCAGTGGACGTCGAGAATCGGATGCCTTGTGAAGTAGGCAATCGTGGTTAAGGCTTTCAGGAGGCATCCGCAGTATATGGCCTAGCCAACTGCGTCCATTCTTCATTTCTCACAAAGTCAAAACACTGCACACCCAAGATACGTCTATTCTCAAAACTCAGTATTTTGCTGTTTTGGGCCCTAGTGAGTGCCACGATTAGCGTCCGTTGAGGAGAATAGGTTTTATGTATTAACACGTGGTACTAGGGACAAATGATTTAGGTAATTAATTAGCTGTGTCGTTGATCAACAAGAGTTTTTGTTTATCAATACGAATTTTACCAATGAAATAATATAATATTTTATCGGAATTGAAAGTAGCTTGGTCTTTCAACTATCGCTATAAAAAAAAAATGATGATCCCTTAGTATTTGATGACGTAGCTTCGTTATTCTGTTCACAAATTCAAAATCCTGGCACAAAACTAAAACGGAAAACAAACCAAGTTAATCATAGACAAATCCATTGTTTATATTCAAACAACCGGTTTCAAATTGATTATTCTTGACATCACACCTGACTGCCTACTTATTTTCAAATAATGTTACTTGTTGCCTACTAATTTTCAAATAATAATACTCATTGTTTGAAAATGAGAAGGAAGTATTTTTTCATCGTATTTTTTTTATTCGTGATGAAAGACAAGTATACTATTTTACTTCTCACCTTTCCGGCTATCCCTATGCAAAAAAATATGTCAATAGTCGTTCCGTTGAGACGTGCAGGAAACACAAACAAAGAAATAAGCTCACTTCCGCATTTATAATATTCTTCATCTTCATTCCCTTCCCGTACCTTATGGTGTATAAGGCACTGCATTGGTACACTAATTGCAGCGTATCTTGATCATTTTTGTTACATAAGGGAAAGATGCTCAGTCTCACGTTTCAGGTCTGAAGCGTAAGATAATGCTATTATGGATAAATATAATGTATGTAAACAATAATTTTGAAATTAGTAACAATATTTTTGTATTTATAATCATTTTTATGTACATCTATGTAAAAAGTGTAAAACGATTAATTGTGTAAAATATATATGTATATATATACGAGTATATACATCACACTAAACAAAATTTGTAAAATGTATTTCTCGGCACGAATTAGCAAGCTTTCAAGAGATGGAAGAGTAGAAGAATATGTAAAAAAGAGAGTGAATTGTGAACTGGCAGTGCACAACGGAGAAGTGACGAACCTAACCTAACCTTGACGAACTCCGGTGGTGACCTCAAACAAATATGTGACAACATCGTTAGATATTATGATTCGGCATTCGCTCTTCGTTTGTGATGCTTTGGGTCAATATAGCAAGCGGTGACATGTAAATATAATTTTATTGCATTGCAATCTTTGTTTGACTCCTTCAAACAATCTATTGTTAGACGTGCCTTGTGAGCGCTAGCATCGTCATGGTAACGGCGTTGATTGGCGGCAGATTGCAATTTACTGAAGATACAAATTCGCACCACAGTTTTTTTATTTTATTTATTTTATTTTTATTTTTTATTTTTTATTAACATACACGGCATAATTGCCTTTTACAATTTTTTTTGATATTTTTTAAACTACATATTTGCACTCAAAACTAAGAAACAATAATCAAGCCTAAAAATTATATAACATGATATTAAAAAAAAAAAAAAAGTTTAAATAAAACAAAAGTTTGAAATAAAAAGTATACGAGAACTTTAAAAATTAATATAAAAAGTAAATCAAATTTTAAACATAATAAGGTTTACAGTAAAAATATATATAAAAAAAAAAAAAACTACATTAAATATGATTACTGCTCATCTTTGAAAAAGTTTATAAGGTTTGTTCTATAAGAACAATACCCCACATTAAATATATCCGATATGTGGGAACAACTATTGCCGAGTTCATGAAGTCGGCTCAATACGGCATTACAATCATACACTGTGCGTGAGTTACTACTGCAAAACGGTGGCACCCGCCTAGTTATCCTTCCAGGCACCCTGAAGTTGACGAGTGACAAAAGTTCTGGGCAATCCCATATAGAATGCACAATTTTATACAAATTTAACAGGTCTATAATTTTTCTTCTATCGTTAAGTTTAAGCAAATTTAATGTTTTTAATAAAAAATCGTAATTTAAAAATTCATGACTAAGTTTGAAATTATTACTTAAAATATGCTATTTATAGCTTTTTTATTTATAAAATAATTCAAACATAAAAATATTTTTAATTTTCAATGCAATTACTTTGTTGTCAAACATTTTACTAAATGTTATTAAATATTTTTGTTAACTACTTACCGGCTTTTATATGTCTACCGTTTTCGAGGCGAATCCATTTTTTCCTCAGTACACACTTAATTGTAAAGTGTTTTATAATGCTGCTTTTAAGGCCACAAAGTCAATGCTTTAAATATAAATAATATTACATCAGCGAGTAGGTTCAGCCTTATTTTTAAAAAAATGTTTTTATTTTTTTTTATTTAGAAAACATACAGACATACATAAAAAGTATTAAAAACAATGATTTTCTAACATAAAAAGACCAACTAAGTTTTCAAAAATTATGTAAAAATGTAATCAATAAATGTGACAAAAGATAAATAAAATTAAAAAAATTAATGAGAAAAGAATAATCGATAACATTTACGTTTTCTATACATGTTATTATTGGTAATAAATAAAACAATACCATCTATGCACACATATATAAACGCACATATAAAACATATACAATCACATACATTACATGCGGTACATATACATATTATAAACCACTCAAGGTGTACATTCAGCAACTATCCCAAATAATCAACTTCATGAAGAAATTTTCTGTATAAATGCAACGTGCAGTTAAAAATGTCTACATCAATACTGAGTCCATCATAATTTCTACAGGCACGTCTAATGAATGAATTCGAGGTATAATTGTTTTTACAAGTTGCTATATAAAAAAAAGTAATTTAATCTGGTATGGCGAAGAGGACAACAGAAACCAATATTTTGTAAAAGGTACGGCAAATCAACCATATTATTTAGAATTTTGAAAAGAACAATTAAATCACTTGTATGACGCCTTTTTTGCAACGATTCTGTCAAAAATTTAGTCAAAGATTCGTCGTGATTATTTTCAATGTTACCAAAATGATATTCCAGGCTCCTTATAAATTTTAATATGAATATCTCCCTAGGGAGGAAATCCAGCCAGTCTGCAAGCATTTGGACATGCTCAAACGTTCCTTATAAATTGCTTGAGAGTAAGAAAAGTAACGAAAGATAGAGTGTGGGATATCAGAGCGGTTTTATGAATGGAAGAGAATGTATGGATCAAATATTTGCTTTACGAAACATAACAGAAAAATTTCTTGCTAAAAACCAAAAGCTTTTCAGTGCATTTGTCAATCTGCAAAAAGCTTTTGATAGAATTGACAGAGAAAAATTATGGAAGGTGTTATCGGAGTACGGAGTAAGTAGAAATCTGACACGAGCTATTGCTTCTCTGTATAAAGACAGCACAGCATGTTTGGGTAAATGGATCATACACATCGCGGTTTGATATTCATAAAGGAGTCAAGCAGAGATGTGTGATGTCACCATCCCTGTTCAATGTGTATATCGATAACTGCAAGAAAGAACTTAAAGGCTTAAGAATGGGAGCGAAATTGGGTGATTTATATGTCAATTGTCTTTTGTATGCTGACGATGCCATGCTTCTTGCTAACAACGAAGAAGAACTGCAATTCTTGGTAACAAAAGTCTACGATGTATGCGAGGGAAGCGATTTGCCGATGAATGTCGATAAATCGAATGTGATGGTTTTTGAAAGAAATAAAAGTATGACTCAATGTGAAATCCCTGTGAATGGAGTTATTCTAAAAAAAGTAGAAGAATTTGTGTATCTGGGAAGTATGTTTACTAGGAATGGAATGACTGAAAAAGATATTGAAAGGAGGGTGAGTGCCGGGAACAAAGTGAACGGTGCACTTAAATCAACCTTGGCAAATAAATGTTTGTCGCAAGAGGCAAAATTAGCAGTTCAAACGGAGTCCTGGTCCCGACCCTGATGTATGGGAGCGAAGTTTGGACTTGGAAAAACAAGGATGAAAGTAGGCTGAATGCTGTCGAAATGCGATCTCTCAGGCGAACGTGTGGTAAAAGTATGTACGATAGATGCACTAATGTTGAGATCCGTACGTTATGTAAGGCTGAGACAAGCCTTATCGACAAAATCAAGAAAGGAGCTCCTGGCTGGTTTGGATATGTAGAGCGAATGGACAGCAAAAGAACGGCTAAGAATATTTACAATGCGAATGTTGATGGATGCAGAAATAGAGGAAGGTCGAGAATGACATGGCATGACCAAATCCAACAAATCCTTGAAGATGGACATGTCAAAAGTCGGAATAATCGGCGCGCGTGCATGAGAAGATGTATGAATGTAGAGGAATCGAGATATGTATGCAATGTTAGAGTGATGTGGCGTTCTATCCTCTCTGCCTACCCTTACGGGGAAACGGCGTGACGGTTTGTTGTTGTTATAAATTTATTTGATATGTTCTCGATTTGATTAATATATTATACATTTTACTGAGCGGACCATACTAATGAAGTAAATTCAAATAGACTACGTATAGTTACACAAGTATAGTTAAGAATTTTAAAGGAAATCATTACAAAAAAAAATACAATTTAGTGTTTTCTGACGAAAAGACGGGTACGTTTCAAAACCGGTAGACATAGAAACGTCTGTAAGTGGTTATGTACAAATATTTAATAACATTTACTAAAAAATAAAAAGTTCAAAAACTTTACTAAATTGTGATAATATGTTCAGAGAACAAATGGTTAACAGGGCTAATTTGCTAATTTAAGTGCATTATATGAAATCAATATTCGGCTCTATATATTACATAAAAGTTGCTCCAGGAATTCCTAGACGGGTTGCGAGCTCTTGGTGCAAGCCAACATCCTCCGTTATATGAACGCCGAGGATGTGAAGCCGTCGACTCCCTGGATCCTCCGTCGTACTCCGCCAGGACACTGCCGTATTCGTGTCGTATGCATCATCCTCAAACGGCATACACGGGACCCCTCTAGTGAAGGATCATTTCCCGCACTTCCGGCCGAGCCGGATATGGCCGCTTCGGGCGCGAACTCTCACGGTGGCAGCCGGTCACGTGGTTGAGCGTCGCGTTGGCGGCCATCTTTTCATTATTTTTTTGTTTGTTTATTTATTGAAATTGTAAATTGATTTAGTCATTAGAATTTTTTTTTTCGTTAAGTCATTATTTACTCTCAGGTAAAAGTCCTGAAAGGGGGAATCAAGTGAAGATAAATCCACCCCGTAGTGTAGAGGTTGGCACGGTCGCCTTCTATTCTTAAGACAAGATCTTCAAAACAATAGTTGGTCGAAAATTTGTAGTAAAAAACAAATGGCATAACCATTGGCAGGTTGGTCCTGTATATTGGAATGTGAAACAGTCTATGTTGACGCTGTCTAAGTTAATTATCAGGAACATAAAAGCTAATGCTCCGCATAATTTCAGGGTTGTCAATAATACCGCGCAACAATCGAAAGAAGTGCGTTGTTAAATACACATTCCTTCCAGTCTTCAAACTGCTGTAACCAAGCATACCCTGGAAGAACTGTGGGATAAAGCCATGGATACTATCCGCACTCCCTCATGTAGAGAAACCGAAGAAATTTCTTCTGAACCCTCTCCACCATAAGAGAGTACTTTGACTCACACGGTCACCAAATCATCGAGCCACTCTCGAGTCTACTTCGCACCAACGAGTTATAAAGAATTCTCAGTACTCGTGTACTACCAAAAACCCTGGCAATACGCAAGACGAATCCTAACATCTTCAATGAACCACTACAAACTGTTTCGATCTGATCATGAAATGTCAGGGAACTCCATATTGGTTTAGACAAACGAGGCACTCCATTTTAGTTCTACCCAGCCCTATTATTCATTTTTTATAGCCTTTTTGTACATTTTTTCGTTGCTTATTGTTTTAATAGATAGTGGAATTAGGTTTTAGATTTTAATTGCATAGTACTCAAAATTTCTTTTAAAAAAAAGTGGTATTAGTTTGTATTCACTTAAGTGTGTTCGTGTTGAGAATCTAGTAATTATATTATTTGTACGCATTGTTGAATGAGAATAGTTTTTGAATCAGTAAGAGAGTATTGTGTTTTAGCGTATAATTTCTTTGGTGTCATAAGTTATAATTTGTGGAAAAATCATAAATACACCGGTCATCTTACAAGCGTACGTCCCCCATTTTTGTCAATAACCGACTGAATCTGTTTTACACAATCAACAGCCACAGAAAAGCGTCTCTGTTTTCCTTGTTATGAGTTCTATCTTCGTGCTCTCTCTCTTCTACAGATTGGTAAATTGGTGTCACATTTATTCTTCGCTTAGCATCCTTCAACATTTCTATGCGGAATCTTTTAGTCGGCTTTTCACCGTCCATTTGCTCAACATGTCCAAACAAACGCAGAACTACTTTCATGATGTTGTCGATGATGCTCGTCTCAGCCTTACATAATGCACGGATCTCGACATTTGTGAATCTACCGTACATAGTGTTTCATATACAAGGCAATTAAAAACTATTTTTATGCGGTATCGTATGGGAGTGTGTTCTCTTATGCGAACTGCCACTGTCAAAGACCTTGGAGTTATGTTTGATGCTAAACTGAAATTTCATACTCACATAGGCACTGTCTGTGACAATGCGCGCAAAATGTTGGGATTTGTTCTCCGAACAGCTAAGGTGTTCTTGAATACTCGTGTCCTTAAGCTTCTTTATAACGCATTGGTGCGAAGCAGACTTGAGTGTGGATCTCTGATCTAGGCGTCCCACGAATTGAAGTACTTTCTTATGCTGGAGATGGTTCAGAAGAAATTTCTGAGGTATCTTTACTTAAGGGAGTGCGGATATTGGAATGCGTGGTTGTACCCGTCTGACTTCATACTGGGAATGCTTTGTTACAATGCTTTGAAGAAAATAAGAAATGCATACTTGGCTATGCATTTTTTCAGATTGATCCGTGGTATTACGATCAACATAGGTGTAACGGAGAGTATTTTTCTTTATGTTCCTGATGACTACCTTAGACATAGGCAGCTTAAGCTGTTTTATCTTCCTGCTTGCAGAACCAACCTGCCGACGGTAATGCCAGTAAGAAGAGCAATGTCTTTACTCAACCGTATCTCTTCGGATATATCTTTCATATTAGTGAAACAAAGTTCAGAGAGGATAGCATCTCTTTTCTATATTTGCTGGGTATTTTTATTTTACCATCTTTGTATTTTTAAATTTTAGTACTAATTTTTTCGTGTCATGTATGCCTTGAAATATTATTGTTATGTGCATAAACGTATATAAAATAAATTAATTGAAACCACACAGAGATCGCATTTCGTCAGCATTCAGCCTACTTTCATACTTGTTTTTTCAATTTCACGCTAGTGAATTTTACAAACACAAAAACATATAAGATGTAATAAAATAGACTGAAATTAATTTACATACACAAAAATGAGGATTTTGCTCAGATACATTTCTCTTTTGTGGCCTTAGGGAGTGTTCAATGTCCTGGATGAATATATTGAGTTCTCCATAATGAAAAACAATTTTCAGGAGAGGTGTAAAAGTTTGGATTTTGTCTAAGAAAAGAGACCATTGCAGTAGACTGCTGCGAAACACTGCATAGATGTATATAATATTGAGCGTATCGTCCAGATGTTTATTAAAATTTATGTTTATGCAATAATTTTTAGTTTTAATGTGCATGCTTCCACTTTCAATTATGTTGTATCCCAACTCAACACAGGGCTAGTGGCTTCATAGAGTTAGGGATACGTTATAATCTTTTTTTAATTTGTATATTTATATGAATAAATAAATAAATTAAAATGAAATAAGAAACTCAGTGTAATTATACAAGGTGTGTGAGGTGTACCTAAGCAATGGCTTTTCGTCCATTATCAAGCGGCGTAAGTTTTGTGCTCGCTTCCACATACGCCGCGTTCGTGATACGCCATCGATTAAATGAATGGAGAACTGTAACATGGCTTAGAGCTTCAGTTTCAGTACTAAACTAACCGAGGCTTGGTCCAAGACCGACGGCATTAACTGAAAAAAACGTGCAATGTGTCAGTGATTCTGTACTCGATAATCCGCAACTTTCGATCAGCAAAAGTTCTACGGTTTTGAGCATCGCCAGGGCTGGTATTCCAATCGAAATTATAGCGCGGTATATCGCGTTTTTACGTACTAAATACGCATTATAGCGCGCTGTAAACGCGTTCGGAATACCAGCCCAGGTCGACTTTGCAAACGATTCTAAAGAAGAAATTTAAGTTCCACCCCTAAAACATTCAAATCGTGCAGATGTTACAAGACGTAATGATAATGAATCAAGAAAATCGTATGCCAAACAGGTATTGGAGAGATTTTCGATTGTATTTCGAATGGGGAACATATTCTTTACTGTTGCTGCTGGGGTCCAGACCATCCAAGAAAAATGCACAAGATGCCACTGCACTTTCACTGTTTGGTACATCATTACAGCGAGATGCATTGTTAGGCCATACTTTTTAAAAACAAGTTAGGCGCAGCCGTAACCTTCGATTCTGAAAGATACTGCGAAATGATTGTCACGTTTTTGAGACAACACGTTGAAGGTGGTTCTTTCTTCAATCGAAACGCATGGTTTTAACAAGATGGTGCCAATGCCCACACAGTCCGGCCTTCCATGAATGCAGCTAGGGAATCAGTTCCAGGAAAGATCTCTAGATTTACCAACATCGGCTGGCCAGAAAAATCTCTCCATCTCAGTCCATGTGCCTTTTTTTTGTAGGAATATCTTTAAAAAATTGTTTGCAAAAATCAGCCAGCGAGTATCGAAGACAATATCTGATCTGAAATAAACTGAATTTCCAGTGCTCTATGTCGGCGTGTTTTTGTAAATATGTGGAATAGTTTGGAGGAGTGTGTACAAAACAATGATCGACATTCAGAAACTGTGATCTTTAAAATGAAATTAAAAGCATACTACCTTTCAAAACGTTAAGATACATATATACTTCGCTCATTGAATCCATTATATCTTACGGAGTGCGTGTCCGGGGTCTCACCTTCCAGTCTCATCTGGGTAAAATTTATGATATTCAGGTGAGACTGTTGAGGGGGATTGTACCGGATAGCAAAATCCGTGAGGCGAAACATATGGGCGAAAGTGTATATTTTAAATTCTGTAATGTCCTGCCGGTAAAACAACTTTGTGGCTACAAATTGATTGTAGATCAATTTGTTGATCCGGAATATAAAAAAAGGGTTTCTCACACTCACTACACTAGATTAAAAACTAAGGGCTCCCTGTCTGTTCCCCGAATTACAAATTACTTCGGAGAGCGAACATTAAATTGCGTTGTTCCAAGATTGTTCAATGATCTCCCACAAACCATCATTAACATGAAAAATCTTCAAATGAAAAAAAAAGAACTGAAGAAATATCTTCTATATACTTTATAGTGCCTGTTTATAAATAAATCTGTAAAATACAAATAAAATAAATGTAATATAAACCTGTCATAAAAAAAATAAAAAAATGTTTCCCACCGAAAAGTCTTTAGACTTAGTGGGTAACAAATTCTTTTATGTATTTTTTAATTATAAAATAAACGCTGCTCTGCAGCACTAAAACTGAAAAAAAAGAAATCCACTTTTGTCTTCTATTCATAGTAATAAGTAGTTTTAATTTATATGTTTACGTTTTTTTTAAATAAATTTTCAAAATCGGAAATCTGTCGCTGGACACCTTGTACCACAATGTAATTTTTAAAAAAAATAATATTTAAATATATCTATAATCGTTCCTTTTGACACTTGTATTACGCCAGTCTTGGTGAATTATAAAATATTACCGATAAATGTCATGTACATATGTGCCATTATGCACTCCATCTGCGGTTATAATTAACGTTTTAGCTATGGCAATTTGGCATAGTGCTAAATCGCCATAGTTACTACGTTCCAAACAAACCATCACGCCTTTATCAGTAAGGGTAAAGAGAGAGTATAGAATGCCGTATCATTCTGTCTTTCGGTACAGATCTAGCTCTCTCTACATTCATATATCTTCCCATACACGCCCGCCGGTTATTCCGGCTTTTGATACGTCCGTCCTCGAGGATTAGTTGGATTTCGTCATCCCATGTCCTTCTCGTTTTCTGCATCGTAGCCGTTCTTTCACTATCCATTCGCTAAACATGTCCAAACCAGCGCAGAACTCCTTGGATGATTTAGTCGATAGTGTTTTCAGCCTTAAATAATGTACGGATCTCGACATTTGTGCACCCATCGTATATAATATACAAAGATTTAAGAATAGTCCAGAAACCGCATACGCACATCAAACAGAAGGCGACTCAACTACTCATAAATAAGTAGGTTTACGTTTTGACCCATTAGTTTCATTGTAGACGTCGCTCAGTACGCAACTCCTGATTTGAATTCAACTATGCCGTGTTGTGTCCTTTTAAAGTTTAGAAATACTGCTAGGATCTTAAAGAAACATGATAGGATCACATTTCATCTGTAATTTGCAAATGAATGTGTATATAACAAATGCATTACTTAAAAACTGAATTATTTTTCCATCTGTCAGATTGTCGTGGAAAATGGAAATTTCGTTAGTGTTGCCAGGGTAGTAATTTTTTTACCCTACTTTGCTCATCTAATGAAAGAATTAATGAAAATTAGACCTTAGATTAACAACGCCGTGGGGGAAATTTGAACGACATTATTTTTAAAACAACAAATATTATTTAACATGGTATAAAAATATCCGTTCGACGTCAAATAAAATTTGTTTTATATTTTAAGTTCAAAGTTCATTGATTCAATTACTCTTTTTAAATTACCCTTTACTTATTTACTATGTTGTGTCGATCAATGTTTCCGCGTGCACAATAAAATTTTAGAGAAATTAACAGATTACTTTTTTTTTTGCCTTACATTTGTGTTATGATTTTTTTTCCCATCAAGCAACATTACCCGGCGACTTCACGAATGCACGCGGCAAAAGTAAGGCATAGTGGGGGAATTATTGGTTGACATTGACAGGTCATAAGCCCTGTAGATGCTAAGACTTCTATATTACCTTATCTTAAATGTTCTCCATCTCTGTTGTAATATTTTAATATGAACAGCTCCCCAGGGAGTTAAATCCAGTCCTTGTCTACAAAAATTTGGACAAACTTAAAATATTGTTGATAAATTACCTGGTCCATCAAGAAGTATATAAATTGAAAAAATAACATTTTCAGGCGTTGCCTAGTATGTAGGTAAAATAATTCAATTAGATGAATCTCACCTGCATAAATAAAGGTTTCAGCTCTTTAACTTCACAAACATCAACAGATGAAAGAATTGAAGGAAGATAGATCTTCAAATATGGGCAAAATGGTGAATGTTCACAGTGTGTAAAGTGGCCACTTAAACCAGGCATTGACAGGTCATAAGCCCTGTAGATGCCTAGACTTCTATATTACCTTATCTTAAATGTTCTTCATCTCTGTTGTAATATGTTAAATATTCATTTGTCACACCGTTTACTCTGTCCCCAGTACTCATCCTCTTTTCAATATCTTTCTCAGTCGTTCCATTCTTAGTAAACATACTTCCCAGATACACGAATTCCTCTACCTGTTTCCGTATAATCCCCCCATTCGTATCAATCTCACATTTAGTCATACTTTCATTTCTTTCACAAACCACCACAATTAGATTTATCGGCATACATCAGCAAATCGCTCCCATTGCATGAATCGTAGACTTTTGTTACCAAAAATTGCTGGTCTTCTTTGTTGTTAGCAAGAAGCACGGTATCATCAGCTTGCAAAATACAGTGGACATTTAAATCACCCATTTTTTCTCAAATGTCATACTTAATTAAAAAAACAGTTTGTTCTATTTATGACACCCTTAAATGAATTAAGGATAGATTTTGATCAGAGTGAAATATCATAAATTTAATATGACACTTATATTTTCATCTTAAAATAACAGTTTCCCTCCATATTTCCTACTCCGCGCAGTTATTTTTTTAGATTCTCCGCCATATCCTCAGCAATTAAAATAATTGTGAAAATAATCTCAAGCCGCACAATTGAATATGAAGTATACCTACCTGGGTATTTCCCCGCCGCTGCCGCCATCTTGTGTGCAATTTGCCCGCCAACCTGGCCGTGAGATTGCCGCCGGCGGGAAGCCCCACTTCCGGGATAAATAGCGCGCGCTTTTCCCGCTCTCCGGAAACGGCCGCCATGACAGTTTCGCTCTCGGATCTTTTGAAACCTGCCACAATTATTTCAATAATTGGTTTAATATTCCTCAATAATATTTAGGTGATTGCAACACTGGGTTCTAGAATAAATAATTCGGTTTTTATTCTCAGCTGCGCGAGGTAGTGTCGAAACTCTACCTAAATAATATTATGCGTCAAATAAACTCAATTCAAAATTCTCATTTTGCTCTCGATATCAATATCTGACCAGGGCCTCGATTATGATGGGAAGATAAAGGCGTCATACCTTCATCTTGACGGTATCGTCAAAGATAAATTCTCTCTAGCGATAACAAAGATATACTACCGACCCCCCACCTTCAAGTTTTGGGTAGGTACATCGATATGAAACAATGGAAAGCGTATGTCTTGGGACTCATTTCTACGCTCTAAAATGACATAGCTTCAGTCTGACATCGTAGTTGTCATCATACATCATCATACAAGATAAAATTCTCCCTACCGACTGTAAAGATATATTACCGATCCCCCCACCATCAAGTTTTGATGCAAGTACATCGGTTTATTCCGACGGGTCTAGAACCCTTCGATACGTTTATCTACGCATTAAAAGTGCCAAAATTTTGTTCCACCGAGGAATATTTCCTTTGATTTTTTTCGTTTTGAGTTTGGCACTTTTTTTATTAAAAGCCAATTAAAAATATGATAGAGAAATAAGTTAATTTTGAATTCAAATTGTATTTCGACATAACTGTCAGTTTAACAAAACGATCGCCTAGATGCAAAAAATACATGTCGCTAGGTTCTGCCCCATTAACATATAAGAGTATCTAGGCGTTAGAAAGTTACCACTGTAAAAAATAAATTAGGTTATTAAATTTTTTCCATCTGTTTTATTATCTTTCTGAGAGAACGTATCAAGAGTCGGCCTTGTAATCACTCAGTACTACATCAGTAGATAAATGCTGATGATCGTTAAGCATATCGTTTTGGCAATGGTTAAAAGTCAAATAAAAAACATATTCAAGCGAGCTTTTTTTGCTTGAATTGGGATTTATTGTAGTTTTTAGCTTTGAAGTGGGCACTTTCTATAACATAAGCCTATTTAAAATACAAACGAGATCTTTTTTTCATGTTTATGAAGTGAGGGACGCGGACTAATTTTTGCGGTCATTCATTGGTTTGTTTCGATCATATGATGTCGATATGGCAAGTAGGTAGAACAAACCGAGGTATGATATAGATAGTACAGAAGTTGAGTATACCGTCTCAATATATACAGATGAAGATAGCGTTCATAACTGAGGCCCAGGATGACAAAAAGTATTTATCAGAAAAGTTTTTCTTTACCACACTTTATATTTTTGTATTGGTATTCAAAAAACGAGACTGATCAGTCATACAACTAAGATTCAGAACATTTGAAAGGAAATAATTATGGAAGTCTGGACATTTTTAAGGCTTGTGACCTGTCATTGGCTGATTTAAGTGGTCACTCTACACATTGTAACTTTCACCAATTTCGCATTTTCTCAATGTTTACAAATCTTTATCATTTAGTCAAATGAATCTCTCCCACATAAGAAGAAAAAGAGTTGAGGAAACACGATTTATTCACTAATTTCAGTTTATTGAATTGAATCCATTTGTGATAGGACAAAACATAAGGTGAACCTCAAATCAATAATTTTATGAAGGCAATACCTATTGCAAAGCGGCCACAACCTGACCTAATTTAAATTCTTTTTTTTCTGCAGAAAGCGCTTAACCATCGACCTGTGATGCCTTGCTCGCTGGGGGTCTCATAGGAAACCAGCGGCAGGAGTAAGGCGGGGCAGCCGGAGCAGGCCACGAGGACAGTAGCAGGTCAGAGACCAGTAGAGGCCAGCGGCCAGAGGCCAGGCACCATGGCGCAGGAGGGCAGCGCCGCGCCCAGGCTGGAGCTCAAGTGTGACTCCGAAGATATAGAGATGACGGGAGCCATGACAAAACCAGGGTAAGCAGAACTATCCAAACTCCGTCATAATAATCCCTGAATGACACCAAAAATTTCCAATGAGATTGTTGACGAAGGAAATAAATAATCAAATAAATAAAATATTTTTTTAATCACTGTTTTTTTTTTACTATCGCTTTATCTACTAAATATGTTTATAGTATAAACATTTTTTAAGTTTACTCAACACACAATTATAATAAAATAATAATTAAAACTGTTGAAATACCTTTAAATCGATATGTTTTTATTTTTTGCAGTTAAATGCCCAGACCAATCAAGACAAATGAAATCGTCAATTGTTTAAACATTTTAAGAACATTTTTGTATGTTTTATTTTAGTACCCAAAAGAATCTTCGCGGGCGCATTTAAAAAAAACTATATGATTAGCACCAAATTCAAATTTCATAATATATACAACAACAAAAAATATGGGACCTATGTAAACCCTTGCGGAGTTCCATTAGTGACATTAAAAATGGTGTTAGAATAATTGAGATCACCAAATAACCAAAACTCACTATCCACTTTAAACTAGGATAGTTTTAAGATAATATTTGACATGAATATGTTTCTAGGTCAGTGCAACTGGATCAGCCAGACCCCGACAGAGGATCATGGGCCAGTAAGATGGACTTCATCTTGTCTGTGGTTGGTTTAGCCATAGGCTTAGGAAACGTTTGGAGATTCCCGTACCTCTGTTATAAAAACGGTGGAGGGGCTTTCCTCATTCCATACTTCCTTACGCTCTTCCTCGCTGGCATCCCCATGTTCTTCATGGAACTGGCCATGGGACAAATGCTTACCATCGGAGGGTTAGGAGTTTTCAAGATCGCGCCCATCTTTAAGGGTATGTAAAAAATATTTTTTCCAAATCTTTCTTCCTTCAAACAGATCTCAAAAGTACATTTTGAGTTATCTTTTATCAGAAAATATCCTACTTACCTAAAGATCGATTGACAATGCGCCGGTTCGCGGGTTTTTAATGTCGCAAATTGCGTTATTAACAATATTTTAAACTTCAATACTAAATAATAACAAACACTCACCTTATACTGGGGTTCTCTCTACCTTATTGTAAGAATTCTTCTCTATGGGATGCTGGGTCGAACAAGGCATTTGAACTTAAATTGTCACGCGTGACAACACAATAGGTTTGTTTAACTTTGTGGGGAGTACAATTGTAAAAACCCTCGAAGTCATCAGTTTGTGTCATTTAAAATAAGTTTGGGGTTTATGGGAATTTGAAATACTTAAATTTAACCTCAAGGAAGAAATGAACAAAATATTCAAAGTTACTAACAGTTGAAGTTTATTGCACACACGAAAATGTAGTGGTTTCATAAATAAAAACAAGATGGTATGTAGTAGATCGAAATGCAGATTGAGGCAGAGAACGTTGAGTGACGTGTTGCGTGTTCTTATATAGGTGCATTGGATACTGCAAGCATAGACAATAACTCATTTTCGTCAATCCAAGGATCCAAATTTAACAATTGGAATCATTCAAATAACTTATTAGCGATGGCGTGTTGAAAATAATCACATAAACGTGCGGTCAGTACTAGATTGCCGTGCAAAAGGGTATTGGCACCCATGGCGAGGTTTCAATATTTAAGCCGGAGTTCAGTAGGTAATTTTAAATTTTATTGTAGCAACCTTCATGGTAAATGTGACGCAACCAACGATGATTATACTACTACTTCTCGTACAACTAATATCACGTTATTTGATTAGAAAAAATGATAAAATGTCTTATGAATACTTTAGGATACAATCATTAGACTTTTGACACACTAGATTTAAATTTTGATCTATCTGATCATGCAAAACCTTACTTAATCATTCTACTATTAAGTCTATAGTAACACTGGTTCGGTGTATCTGTTTAACCATGCTTCCATCATGTTTTTATGCTAAATTTTTCAAAGCAAATATAAAAACCGTCGATGGATATATTCCTTAAATAACTTGATTTATTTTTTACAGGCATTGGATACGCGGCGGCTGTTATGTCATGTTGGATGAACGTATATTATATCGTCATTCTCGCCTGGGCCATCTTCTATTTCTTCATGTCTCTTCGGGCAGGTAAGTTTTAAAACCTGGAATTGAAATTGAGGTATTTTTTTATTTCTCTGTCTGTCATCAATTTGATATCTGTGCTAAGTAATCAGTATTCTGGATGTTTTAATTGATCGTTGTTTACGTAAAAAAAACGTATGATTCGCTTTCTGTCCCGTATTTAAGACGGTTGTAGGTCCAGTGACAGTGGGCATTGGTTTCCGGGTGAATACCAAAAATTGGGTCCCCCCGAATCAAGAAATTCGATTTCAACAGTGTTTACTACAATTTCGTTTTTTTTCTACTAGTACTGTATTTCATGTCTATTTATGAATTCCGATAGTAAATATTTTACACAATTCATACTGTTTGCATCTGGAATACGTATGATCAAAAATATTACAAAAGAGTCCAAGAGAGACAAGGAGAGAATAAAATGTGTTATGTCTTATTCTTCTTCCTTGGCTTTTCCAAGTTCATCTAGGGTCAGCCTTTCTGGTACGCAGTTTCCAAGTCTTTCTTTTTTGTGTCTTTCTTCTTCTTAATATAGTCAACCTCGAGGTCTCGCTAATTGCATTTTGTCTGTTCACGTGTCCGTACAGATTCTATTTTTTTTTAGTTTTTGGAACAAGCGCTTGCCACCACCACGAATATATTATTTATTTATATTTTAATTTAATTTTGCTTATGTTTTGATTAGATGTTCCATGGAGGAGTTGCGACAACTACTGGAACACCGCTACCTGCGTCAATCCTTACGACCGCAAGAACCTCCTTTGTTTTGACGCCATGACCCCCAATAGAACTATAACCAGAGTCTGCACCATCAATGCCAGGAACGTGTCAACAGCGCTCCTCAGTGATCCTGTCAAAGAGTTTTGGGAGTAAGTGAAAAACTAATACCAAAAATTGAATCAGATCAAGTTTATCACAATTGTATTTTTGCAAAAAAAAACAAAACGAAATAATTTATTTATCTAGCCAATCACAAGTCCTGTGCCTAGACTTCCATATCTCTTCCCTAAAATGTTCTCCATCTCTGTTGTAGTATTTTAATTACTGCATGACTCGTTTTTCGCATTTATTTCCTGGTAGTATTGTTTAATGCTGGACACAGATATTTTTCTAAATTTTTCCATGTCTCCCTGTCTTGGGCACCCTATTTTTTCTCCCCCACCTTCCTTTTATTTTCGTAGAGTCTCTGTAGAGCATAGTATTCCGGAGGTCCAGTTATCAACGTCTTGTCTCGCTATATGACCCGCCTACTAATTTTTTTGTATTTCGACTCTTTCGGCAATATCGGTAACGTTTCTTACTTTCAACGTTACCTGGTAAACTAAAACATGTTATTTTTGATACATTTTATTGAGCTGAAACAATTTTTTTGTCATGTGAAGCGTGTCCAATTAGTTTTGTTTGAGATACCTAGTTGTCACAAGTTCCTGGTTTTCAGACGCCGTGCCCTGATGATCTCCGATGGTATCGACCAAGTTGGGGCTCTCCGCTGGGAGTTGGCTGGAACTCTGCTACTTGTGTGGATCATCTGCTACTTCTGTATCTGGAAGGGAGTTCGCTGGACTGGGAAGGTGGTGTACTTCACGGCTCTCTTCCCATACTTTTTGCTGACTATCTTGCTTATCAGAGGTAATAATTTAATCTATTGCAATAGTATTAATTTTATCCTAAGCTACTGTTACAGACTTCATCACAGGTTCAAATCATAAATTGATTCGCATTTCAACACCTATTCTCCTCTACGGATGCAGATTGTGGCACTTTACTAGGGCCCAAAACACCAAATTATTGAGTTTTGATAAAAGGTGTCTGTCTCAGGAAGAATATTGGATATGCGGTAGTATGACTTTGTAGGGAACGTGGAATGCAGCGACCTCCGGTGACAATCGTCATCAACATTAAAAAAAAAAAAAAAAACGAAATCCGTTCAGTTTTAGGGTGCAAACCTCAATTTTGACGATTTTACTTATGCATAATCAGTCGCATGCACAATGTTTTTATCTAGGGTAGGCAGTAGAAAAAAAAACGCTTTGTATAATATAAGTAATAAATCTTACCAAACAGTTTCCTTCACTCGTCACTTTAGTTTTTTGTCCATAAAGGATAACCGTAAAAACGCTTTGTTTCTTAAAACGGTTAAAGACATAATATGTGTTTAACAGACGTGACGGACATATTATGTCCGTCATATTATGTTCGTCACTATCACAGGTTTTACAGAACTCCATTTCATTTTTTCATTTACAAAATAAACGTGGACCATATTCTCGATTGTACGAAAAAATCGATTTGAGGCGTTTGAGGTTATTTATTTGACATTTGATCTTTGACCGTTTTTTATTAGAAAAAAACGGTACATGTCAGTAACATATTCGTTTTTTATTTCTAAAATAATGCACCAAAGTTCATCAAAAGCACTGCCTACAAAGTTACCCATAAACGCGTAATTACAACTGAAAATTAAAATCCACACATACACGTTTTGTTCACGTAAACAACAGTTGCAATATGAACAAAATAAGCGTTTGTAGTTTGTGCCTTAGCCAACCCTGGCCGATGGCGGCGCGCCGATTAGTACCACACAGTACCTATCTGAATTAAATCTGGCGTATTTTTCAAACTTTCCAAATAGTTACTGGCATATTTTATATTATTTTTTGTTATTGTTTTTATGAATTTCTAGTAGGGTAGGCACCGTTCATGTGCCTATATGGAACCCACGCCACTGTGCATATCAGTCGAACGTGCAGATGCCTTTTTCGCACAGTATTCAGGAAAGCATCTTAGATATAGTAACAGAAAAACTAATATGTATTCAAATATCTATTCATTAAACCGTTCTTTCTTCGCGTATCCTCTTAAGCTTAGGTTTTAGCCTGATTTTCCGTTTCATAAGTTCTCTTTCTCCAGGTATCACCTTGCCTGGAGCCATGGAAGGCATCAAGTTCTACGTGATGCCGAACCTGTCCAAGTTGGGAGAATCCGAAGTATGGATCGATGCAGTGACACAGATCTTCTTCTCGTATGGTCTCGGCTTGGGAACTCTTGTAGCACTGGGAAGTTACAATAAATTTAGTAACAATGTTTACAAGTAAGTTATATGTGATTTTAATTTGCACCCGCAGATAATTGATTTGAGTAGAAGTATTTTAATTTCCCGAGTGTGGCTAGTATTTTTCCTCAGCGAAAACCAAATGCCGCCTTATATAACACCTGCATGACACCTATTCTCTTCTACGTGCGCCAGTCGTGATACCTCACTAGGGCGAGCTCTTTAACATCCTCAGCTTCAACCTGTGGTCTCCCGAGGATGAGGCTCCTTTTGTGATGTAAATCATCACATTCACATAAAATCTGTATAGGTGTTTCCTCATCTGCACTGCAGAACCTCCATCTAGAAGTTTCAGAAAGGTTCATTCTAGCAAGGTGTTTTTTAAATCTGCAGTGCCTTGGGCGGGCTCTAGTGATAACCCTCACTTGATGAGGCTGAGCTTTATTAGGTCAAAAGCAAACGTCATTTTGCGAGTACACTTTTATTAGTTCCTTCGCATGGTGTTGACCAGGTATTTTTTGCCAGAACATAATACTTTGCTGCCTGGTCTATGACCTAAGCACATTACGACGAGCATATTTAGGCAACCCACTGTAGGGCTCAGGGCCTATTGGGGCTTTCTCAGCTCCCAGCCTTGCCAGTTCATCAGCTGCCTCGTTACCGTCGATGGTCGAGTGTCCAGGTACCCAAATTAATGTCACATTGTTAAACTCACCTACACAATTAAGCGCCCGTATAGTTGGCTTCTAACCAAGGATAATACAAGAGTTTCATTTCATCACATTTGGACATACTCAAAACAAAGCTGATTAAAAGAATCAAACTTTTTAAAAGTTAGCTCGGTTATTTTAAATAAAAAAAACAGGATTGCTTACCGAAAGGACGGGATTGTGTAAAATAAAAAATACTCAGACATGCTATTTTTTTAAGTAAGTGCTCAAAATGATCTCCATTATTCGCTTTTACTATCACCGGAATGACTCCTCACGATCTCATATCCGTATTATTATGTTCCAGAGACGCCCTGATCGTGTGCACGGTGAACTCCAGCACCAGCATGTTCGCCGGGTTTGTCATCTTCTCCGTTGTTGGGTTCATGGCCCACGAGCAACAGAGGCCGGTAGCGGAAGTCGCTGCGTCAGGTTTGATAAAAAATATTCATAAAAATAGACACTAAATGTTAAGAAATTTTGTAAATAACAACTCACCGACTGTTCTATATCTACCGGTTTCCAGACGTATCCGTCTCTTCAACAGGGCACCAATGAAAACAGCATGCAAAACTGACGCCTTCACCATATTTGTTGCACAAAAATAGGAAGTAAAGTCTGTTTATTATTACAAGAATTTCCAAATAAACAAACCAGCCGCGTGATATCCGACGGAAAATAGACTATTTCACTTAATTCCATCTTAATCTAAACGGCACGGTAAAATTAGAGTGGATTGACATTTATAATTTTATTTACTTAATTATTATTATTTTCATGACGTTTGAAAAAACGGACACGACGTATGTGAACACCTTATACATAAAAATACTTTGATAGTTTTTCAACAAATGAAATTGGCACCAAACTGGCACCTGAAGCGAAAGACTCATCACCTTACCTTCATCTAACAAAAATGATCAAGATACGGTGCGATTGGTGTACCAACGCAGTGCCCTATGCACCAATAGGTGTAGAAAGGGGATAAAAAACTTCCACTGAACTTTTTCAGGAGTACTAATATCAATAGAATCCTTCTTTTGGTTTATTTCTTCTTAATACTTTTATTTCTCCAGGTCCCGGTTTGGCTTTCCTAGCGTATCCATCAGCGGTCCTTCAGCTCCCCGGTTCTGCCCTCTGGTCATGTCTGTTCTTCTTCATGTTACTTCTCATCGGGTTGGACTCCCAGTTCTGCACCATGGAAGGATTCGTGACCGCAATAGTCGACGAGTGGCCGGGACTGCTGAGGAAGAGAAAAGAGATCTTTATTGCGATTACCTGCATGATTTCTTATATCGTTGGCTTGTCGTGTATATCACAGGTAAGTTGCTTCATTTTAAGCTCAACTGTAGAATCATCTCCCCTCCTCTATCAATTTTTTGTTTCACCATCTGTGTTTAAACCAAACCTAAATAAGCCACCGTACACCGTTTCTTACCAAAGCTCAAAACACCAAACTTCTGAGTTTTGAGAGTTAGTGCTTGAGAAGAATACTAGGCATAAGGTGGTTCGATTTTATAACTAACATTGGAGTCCAAGAACGGACGCAGCAGCCTCCTATAACGAGCGTCTTGAGGATGCGGTGGCGGAACTGGCTTGGACATGTGCTGCGCATGCCTCAGGAGAACCTAAACCCGAGTTGCCTCTTCTTTAAACCTGCGCCTGCAGGCGTTCGTTTAATGGCCTTCCAGGACGGCGTGAGCCTTCACGCCGTCCTGGAAGGCCGTCGATGACGATCTTTCGACTTTATTCGGCGGGACTAGGGGCGCAGGATTGACGTGGGAAGAGACGAAAATGCTGGATGGCAATAGGGTCTCCTGGAGGCAAATGGTGATGTCCACATGCTCCACTTAGGAGCGGATGTGGAAAAGATGAAAATGAAAATGATGATGAAGTTTCTTTAGTTTCTTCTTCTTCTCAATAAATACTAGTTTTGATTTTAATAAATATTTGATTTTCTCTCGAATACGTTTTGAAACTTAAATGATATAAAATAACAATACTATTTTATCGTTTCCTTGGAAGAAATTGACATTTGTCAATAACCTCACCAATGGAAATATATATATTATGTGCAGGAAGTTAATTAAATACATTGTTGTAAAGGCAGAGTTACCATTTTCTTATCATGTGATTTTACTGACAATTTCGTTAACCACACGGTTGGCTCTTTTGACAATATTTGTATTTTTTTACTGACGTAAATTTGTTTTCTTCCAGGGCGGAATGTACGTCTTCCAAATCCTTGACTCCTACGCCGTGTCTGGTTTCTGCCTCCTGTTCTTGATCTTCTTCGAGTGCGTGTCCATCTCCTGGGCCTATGGTGTCGGACGTTTCTACGACGGGATTAAAGACATGATTGGATACTACCCCATGGGATGGTGGAAGTTCTGCTGGGTCATCGCGACACCGTGTATCTGTTTTGTAAGTATCTTTATTAATAGTAATGAAATAAATAGACAAGATAAACTTATATGGGAAAGAAACAAAACCAAGACAAGAATCTGCTTTGAAAATCGGAAATGAAAACTTTGAAGACAATCACAGGGAGAATGCTTCGAGATCGAATCCGCAATAAAGAAACAAGGTGGACTTGTGTCACCAAGTAATGTTGTGCGATGGAGCAAGAGGAAGATTCTGGAGAGATCAACAGAAAAGACAACTCCAGAATCTCTTGCATTGCAGCAGCAAAAATTCCACCAAGTTATCGTCTTCTTGATACACCGCTTAAAAGGTGGACAGTTGGATCTCAACTTCCCAAGAATTTTAGCTTTCTGCGAAAATATATCAACGGATCTAAATGAACAGTAAGAAGATTATGAACTTATAAGCCAAGTCCGCGTCTCATAGTTCAATTCAAGCCAATAAACTGACATATTGTTGATGCCTAAGTCAAGTAATATGTACTAATTTGCTTCATTTAGTGGTAATTGTTACAAGAGATTTTTGGGTCATCGATTGTCAACTCAAAAGTATCAAAACATTGACATTGACTATCTAAGCTTTAATATACTATTATTTTTAATATGAAGAAAGATAAAATATGGTAGATCTCATTAGATATTTTAATCAAATCTTGGGATTTGATTTGAAGAGACTCTCCATATAAAAAGATTTTAAAAATGAGCACATGGATGTGATCTATCTTCTCTGTGTCTGGGCGAAATCAAACCAGAATCCTGGATGAGTGTTTTTGATTTGATGGTTGCTTTCAGTTTAAAATTTTGAATAAGGAAATCGAGTGGAGGTAAGTTCACCTCATAGTGTAGTGATTGGCGTTGGCTTACCTGGCTTGGGTTTCCTGGAAAAAAATAGTGGTTCATTTCAACATTTCATGTTCCTGTCCAGGCACCTGAAGTATAAGGCTGATAACCTTACTTTCACGTAACAGATGACCGATTCACGCTGCATTCAGTGTACTAATTCAATGCCCTATTATACACCATCTGGTGCAGACAGATGTATGATTTAAACCCTCTATTCATCTTGATTTAACACATACTTTCTTGTATTTCAGGGTGTCTTCATCTTCAACTTGGTGCAGTGGACTCCAGTAAAGTACCTAAACTACAGCTATCCCTGGTGGTCCCACGTCTTTGGATGGTTCTCAGCTTTGTCCTCTATGCTCTGTATTCCTGGTTATATGATCTACCTGTGGTACATCACTCCTGGGACACGAGAGGAGGTAAATAACTCAAACTGTTAATTTTAAAAGTACCGATGGAGGTCAATCCACATGAACATATTGTGATAATGTGAAGCTGGCAGAAAAGGATCATTACAGTGTACACAAGAAAGGTTGATGGGTGGACTATCAAATTAAATCTGAAAACGATACAAATCTCAGATAGGTATAACTAAAAAGATTAAGGAAGAGTAGCCAATATTCTTCAATTTCTAATGTTCTTTTCTAAATTCTAATGTTTCCTATGTGTATTTGGGTTTTGTGTCGTTGTTTGATTTGTTTGTATTACTACGTTCTGCTTCCTTTCCGAGGCGGGATCTGGAGCATTCGGCCGCGGTCTCAATTCGGAACTAACACTCTATTCCTTCACTGTCATACTGGGAAATTAGAAAAAGGTGATTGTGCTGACCATGTGTATTTGATTGATCACAAATTGATAATACTGCAGTGAGGGGTATAATGAAAGCTTTTAAAGTTTCTTTGTTTTGTTATTTTCGTGGTTTGATTGTAAAGAAATATTAAATTTTCGGTTACTTAGTTTTTGAAAAACTGATAGTGATATGCGAAACTGAAGAAAGACACAAGTCTTCATGAACAGTTTCGGGAAAGGGGTAGATGCTTTCATTGTCCTTCCATCCTTTGGGAGTCTCGCACGAGGACAAGTCCAACGAGGATGATTATGTAGTGCAATATAAAGGAGTCTGACAGTGCCAATTCTTTGAACATGACCGGACCAGCCCCCCCTTCGCTGTCTACTGGAGACGTATCTGACTATGTCCTCAACCTCGCATATATCTCTTATTCTGGTTTTCCTCATACGATCTCTTGTTCTACCTGCTATAATCCTCAGTGTGTTTATCTCGGAAGTCAATACTTGCTTTGCACAAACTGAGTTAACTAAACACGATCATTAAAAAAGGTAATTTTATTTTGCAGAAAATAAGGAAGATTGTTCGCATTGAAGAAGACATTCCAACACTTCGATTGAAGATGCAAGCGGAGGCTCTTAAGAAGAAAAACGCTGTTTAAACGATGGGGCACTAAAGTCTACACAAATAGTCCAAGATCTTCTGTAAGTCTTTTTCAATTATTAGAGAATACTAGTAATAAAAGTATAAATTCCGTGACTTTAGTCCAAGCTATTGTGGTAACAAACGATGTTCATCTTCCTGAAATCCTGTAGCTCAATCACAAATAACTATCGACGTGCTTAAAAACATGCTAAGCATTTGAGCGATCACAAGGAACAATAATGAACACGCTTAAGTTATAGCAGTTTTAAGTCAATGCGTGTGTAATCTCCAAATCAACACTCGTGTCGGTTTGTTTTTTGTTTTCCTCGTAAATAAATACAGTTCATTGGTGAAAAATCGGCGTTTACTGTAAAAAATAGTACAATATATTTCATTTGCAAAATAGTAAGGAGTAACTTTAACTTTATTTTTAATGCGACGACACTTTTCTTCGTGTAATGGCCACACTGATGATTAAAAGTCAAATGATGTATATGTATAAACTTATACAAAAAAGTTAAAATTACATTACAATTACTATGGCGACTGCTTTTCTTGATATTTGGCTTGCCAACCGCTGGCTAAATGCAATAAACAGCATGATAAATAATAAATAAATAAAAATAGCAATTTTGGAATATTTTCCATGTTTACACCGGTGCAATTCAAATACGATATGTGATTAGCAGGATTATACGTCGCGAAACGTAAATATTTTGACATTTAATATAAGGTGCTCACGGATGTTCAGTTGTGATCGCGAATATGATAAACAACCATGGTGAGAAATTGTTATCATATCGCTTATTAGCATGTCGATTGTTATTTGTGATTGAGCTACTGATAGGGATTAATTCTAGTTCTTGTATGTAAAGGAGAAAGCGCGGCCTCAAAGCGTATTCTCATATTTTCTCCCTGGATTATGGCACAAAGAAATGATTTTATATACAACGTAGATATTTACATAACTTTGTCTATTTTGTTTGATTTTTTTGAGAAATCGTTCCTAATTTACAACAGAGATGAAGAACATTTAAGATAAGGTAATATAGAAGTCTAGGCATCTACAGGGCTTATGACCTGTCAATGGCTGGTTTAAGTGGCCACTTTACACACTATGTAACATTCACCATTCTGCCCATATTTGAACAACTATATTCCTTCAATTCTTTCATCTGTTGATGTTTGTGAAGTTAAAGAGCTGAAACCTTTATTTACGCGGGTGAGATTCATATAATTGAATTATTTCACCTACATACTAGGCAACGCCTGAAAATGTTATTTTTTCCATTTCTATACTTCTTCATGGACCAGGTGGATTTATCGACAATATTTTGAGTTTGTCCAAATTTTTGTAGACAAGGACTGGATTCAACTCTCTGGGGAGCTGTTTATATTAACATCACATATGGGCAGAATGGTGAATGTTACAGTGTGTAAAGTGGCAACATAAACCAGCCATTAACAGGTCATAAGCCCTGTAGATGCCTAGACTTCTATATTACCTTCTCTTAAATGTTCTTCATCTCTGTTGTAATATGTTAATATGAACAGCTCCCCAGGGAGTTGAATCCAGTCCTTGTGTACAAAAATTTGGACAAACTCAAAATATTGTTGTTCCAAAAACTCAAAAAAGCTCGCAGTTTTATCTGCCGTCTTCGACGTACAGTATAAATAATAACAACAAGTTCTAATATTCCTATTTAAAAAAATAATCAAAGAGGTTCAGTTTTGGGGTATGGAAAACTGGACAGCAAAACGTCGATTTTGTCTATTTTGACGATTCTAGGCAAATTAGTCCGACGAGTTGTCTTTTTCGCACAGTGTCGGAGAGGCATTTGCGAGAGATTGGCAGAAAAACAATGTTAAAAAATCTGATATTAATAGGTTACGTTTAGGAGGTCCCAAGAATATGAAGAAAATATAATATAATATTGTAAGACTTTTTAATTCATGTAGTATTTATTTCAGATTGAACAAGATGTCAACAATACTAGTGCGCAACAGGAATTGTGTAAGGAACTTTAAACATTAAACAGATATTAATTATCTTCTCTCCAAGGCGTTTTTTTATTATTAATAAGTTTATTTAGAGAAATCTCGATTAGATTATAATTTAGGTTGACACTATTAATTTATTAAGTTGTCACAATCGACTAGGAATAATTTTTAAACCATTTTTTAGATTCACGTAAAATGTTTTACCAACTACACATTTGACATGTTGCTTTCAAGTTTTTTTATGTAGGATCCATAAACTATTTTATATTTTATTTTAATGATATGTTTATGTAGAATTACGTACACTGTCATAAAAACAAATAATTTATTATTCAGTATTTATTTATATGATTTATTATAATGAAGCAGTCATATCAAAATCTGTCTGAACATTTTGATGAGATACCCCAGAGTTTTGAAAAATGTGTGTTTTACCTCTTTCTGATAAAGTGCTATGTTTTTTGCATTCATAGTTCTTTCATAAACTGACATATGCAAAAAGCAAGATCAGAAGCCAATTGTTTTGTCAATTCTTGCAGTAAAGGTGACAAGAGATGTGGTGTATATGACGGTTTAAATAAGCAATGTTTGGCACGTGATCCACTCTTGACCATCACATAATCATCACATGATCATCATAAGTTTCACATAAAATAAAGAGGTAAAACAAAATTTCCTTTCAGCTTGAATTCAATAGATTAACTTTTTTTAATATGACATTTCTGAAACTCAGCAATCAATAACATAATTCAATATAACTAATAAAAAAACTGAAAACATTACCACATAATTATAAAATATTCCAATTTCTTTTAACCTATGAAATTTTGGAAAACCTTGGTTATGTGTGTTTATTAAATTAATTAATATTAGATTTAACAATTATTTTTTACGTTTCATGTTATTATTTACTATATAAGATATTAATGTTAAGAACTGAATTACGATATTGCATAAATAGTTTGATCTAATAACCGAATTAAAATTACACAAGGTATCAAAGAAACAATTTTTCTCTAGACTGAAATGGATCTAAACTGAATTCAAACATAGCAAAGATATCATATGTAATGTGTATAGTTTTGGAAAATAATAAATAAATTGTATTTTTGAAATATACAGTGCTCCCTAAATATGAAAATTAAAATATAATTATTCAAATTTATCACTTTCGAATAAATATGTTTTTAATTTTGTTATCACTTTTGATTTCTTTTATTCAAACTTTTCTTCTGTTTATGTTACTAATTGATATATTCTCTTACAGCTGTTACATTAACAGGTTTTATGTTTATAAAAAAAAAAAAAAGTAATGTTGAAATATTATTGCAACGACAGTATTTTGTCAATGGTTTTGTGTTGACTTTTTTATTTGGAAACAGCTCTTTTTATAGTAACAAAACATACATTTTATAGCTACAAATTAAATTGGAAATCCCAGGGTTGATTGATGGAAATTTCTGTTGATCATTTACCGATTTCATCGTTTTAGGCATTTTAGGAACATCGTAAAAATATAGCATTTTATTATAATGTTCCCATTCAGAATAAAATGAAAATATATTTATATATTCTGGCCATAGGGGAGCACTGTATGAACTGAAATTAAAATCTGGGGTAAATTGTTCATCATATTAGGTAATTAAAATGTAATTTTCCGGGGAACAAAAACTATGTAATAAATATTAATTAAAAAGATCACTAAAATTAGAAAAATCATAATTATACAATCCATTTATATAAAGCTCGCACAAGGTAAAGTAACATGGTTTTAGTCGGATTCGTGTTCATTTTATACGAAAAAACATTTCCATTAATGTAAAATGCAGAAGCATGAATCATGCATTTTCTGTACGTTAACAACAAATGAACAAAAACATCTAAAATACTGATAACCTCGCACGGATGTCAAATTGCCGACAGTAAAGGAAATAGAAGATGACCTCAATTTCCCACTCGGAAGTAAAGAAAACAATATGGACAACTACTACATAAGCAGTAGCACCCTTAGGTACCATCAGTAGTTTAGTGGAGTTCAGTTCAGTTCATCAGTTCAGATTGATCTATTACCGATTCTTTTTTCTTTTGTTTTTTTTTCTGTCATCTCCAACTAGTGTAGGAGGTCCATCTCACAACCGAATCAAGTCAACATATTGTTCTTTGTTTTATTTTACCTTGTGACAGCTAACATCAAACCACCATAAAATATAAGTAAAACGTAATATCAACTAGCTAATTATGCAATATTCATTAGTTTTAAGGCTCACGTTAAACTTTGGTTAATGGTTTTAATTAGTTTCAAAAATTGATTTTTAAAATCGACGAAATTCTTAGCTGTATATTAGATAACTGATTCGTTATAATTAAGATTGGAATTATGTGATTATTTTTAATTAAACGTTAATATTTATATGTGTTAATTCAAGTTAAAATCAAACACATCTCTCTGGTTTCAATCATCTAAGATGATTGGTTTGCAGAAAAGCTCTGCATTTTCTGCTACTTCCATCTGTCCTGTGCGGCCCTCTTCAGGTCTTCGTATGACCTGCAACTGGTACCTTTGCGTAAATCGTCAAGGGATTCTCAGTGAGGGCGCCATCTGTAGTTTGCTCCTCAGACATCCCCCCTGTTACCTGATGTAGAAGATACATCATGTGTCCAATTCATCTAGCACATCTTTCAAAGATGGTTTTAAGTTAATCAAAGAAATGTTTATTTAATTTCTAAAAGAGTGAAAATTCTTCTCTTAAGCAAAAGTATATACTGCAATAACAATCTGTGATTGATTTTAACTTCAATATGCATGTTTTAATAATTTTTAGTTCATAAATTGTATAATACTTATTTCGTTTTATTAGTGTTAAATTGTGTGTATAATTATTTTTTCTATAACCATTTAATTTTTTTAAATTACTGCGTGCAGTTAAAAATTGTTTTCATCGCCATAAGTTGCCACTTATGTCACATGAATTGATTTTTAAAGGGCATAAAAAGTTTTTAAATCATGCTGAATCATGCAGGTTGTGTTTGAAATGTAATGATCGATATTGTGTCGAAAGGCTCAAAGAAGCAAGATACAACTTTACTTGCAAAATTGTTTGTGAAACTTCGGATGTGAATTTAGCGTAGAGTTAATGAAGTGTTGTTAATAAAGTCTTCCATTTTATTTAGAATTTCTTATTAAAATACTACATCATTATACTAAATGTGTAGAATGTTTTCTAGAATTATATTAACTATATCAAGGCGCTAAATGTAAACTGTGCTTCCAAATATTTATTATAAACTATTAAAAATTAGTCATAGATTATTGTCAATGTATGTGAATTTAATATTCCCAAAAATATATACAAAATTAGTTCCAAGTTGCGTTCTCAATTATTTTAATAATTTTAAATATTATTTAGCCAGTAATCAAACCCACATAACCATAGTTTTTCCATTTTTTTATAGATGGCGCTAATGCCTTCATAAAAAATGATTAAATTGTTATTTGCCTGGATTTGTGATTATGTGGGAATATTTTCAATGTTTAACAATTGTATTTATGCAACTTTTTATGACTCATGAATCATGTTTTTATTTTTAAACCACCTTGATCAGAATCACACATAAATAATAATATATAATCAGAATATACATATTTTAACAATTGAATCTTATATTATGGGAATAGTTAGAGATTTTCGTCATTTTAAATGACGTTTTATAAATGTTATCGATGTTTTAAATATCTTAATGTCTATTCAATGGTACAGTGCCAAAAAATACTGTAACAAATACTTGTTTGTAATACTATAAAGTAACATATGGAACGGTGTTAGAAAATACTTAATTTATAAAACGTACTCCAAATATTAATTATTCTCTTCAAAGTATATATAATTTAATACTGAGCTATCATTATTTCTTGTCATAAAAATTAAATTGTAGCACCCATTTATTCCAGAATATAGTTTTATTATTGAGAAAAATGCAAAGATCTTATTTAAAATACAATAAGCATAATATTGTTATAAAAAAAGTATTAGTAACACTATATCAAATTATTTTTGTAAAATTCCGCCACCTGTCTCGTGTTATAATGGTCAGCGCATTTCCCTACCGTGCAAGAGGTCTCGGGTTTGAATCCCGAGATGGTTGACATAAAATATTAAAAATTGTGTTTTTACACTAGAATATTTCATAGTCCCTAATCATCTTGCCTTCATGTAACAAAAATGATTAAGATACGCTGCAATTGATGTAACGTTGCAGTGCCTTACGCACCATTACGTATGGAAAGGAAATGATGGTGATGATGAAATTTCGAAAGTCAGGCTAATGGATCTCAAATTAAATTTCCAAAAAAGACATTATTTTTTGCATTCAAACAGTTTAAATTCATTATGAATATGCTTTTATTTTTATATTATCTTAATTTAATTCATTTATAGTGTTTATTTTTTAACAGAGGAGCATTCAATACAAATTATTTTAGGGTAGAATTTATTTTTATGATATGTATGTAAATATATAAAATATAATACTAGTTATATCATCATTTGCTATTTAAAGTCAATTTGAAGTTGAAATAAAGACATTTTATAATTAATCAATGTATTTTTCTAAGGATATTTATACATTCATAATAGTCCATAAAATCATCTTATACTGGTTATGTGTTACTGAAATAATTTCAAATTGCCAGAGAGTTTGACAGCAATTAACCATAGAGAATATATACATTGTCACACCATCTTTCATTGACATTTTGGAAGTTCTCAGATATTGTCTAAAAACATTTAAAACTAAGCAAGATTTTTGTTTGAAGTATGTCAAAACGATTGATTTAATTAATTAGATAAAATCACAACAGTTAACCATTTTTGACTTATTTTTGCTTTCCTAAAAAAATATTGTTTATAAAATTTTACATTATTAAATATTTCATTTCTATAAACATATTTATTTATTACAAGAAAGGCTCTTTTATACTTTTAATGAACTTACTGGAGTGTAAAAACCGAATCATTTAAGTAAATTATTATAAAAATTATAAAATTAGAAGTTATCGTAAATTGTATCAGCTTTCGTAGCATATCATTGTTGTCATTAGGTGTTATTAAAATGATTGACTAAATATTTCTTAATGTGATATTTATTTTATTATGCTCTATTTTATTCAGAATTGTATTCTTGTCTGTTTGGTCGAACGATTGCGAGTCTATTTGGTTAAAATTTAAGACCTCTAACCTAACAGATTACAGATTTTAATGACCTAACCAAACCATCATTTTTTTTTTGATTAAGATGTTTCAGACATTAAAAGTATGGCTTTTTAAGACTTCTGTTTAAAATAACTATAGCATGTCCAAACATCCCATGTTTATTCCGTAGTTGAAGCGTATCGTGTGTCCATGCGTCTCAGCTGGCTTTTAAATCATGAGCGTCCCAATTGAAATCCCTTAGGCATAAACTGTCAGCATAGAACGTTGAAGACTAGAGAACCTGATGCCTTGGAAAGTAGGCAAGCTTTGTTACGGATCTCTGAGGCATCCACATTGCACAACTTCCGTAGATGTAGCCGGAAAAGATAGCACACCACATAATTCTCTTTGAATACATACTTCGCTTCAAATGTTTTCCAATGCTCACTCGCTGATTATTTCAACTTATGGCTTGTCCCTCTTGAAGAAATTGTTAGATTTGGTCATCCATGTAAAGACTGAGAAAACTCAGTTGTTGATTTTACCATAAGATGTATTTTAGATTCCGGCTTGAAGGACCAAATGTTAAGATTTTCAATAGCCAAGAGCTGGAAAATTCTTCCAAATAAAAATATTTTTCATTTGCACAGAAATGATGGTTAGGTTCAAAAAGTATTTTAAAATATTATATATTCTATTTTAGCAATCAATTCTCTTATGTCTTCCATTAAATAATTAACATAAGAACTAGGTGTAGTTACTATTATTTGTAAAATACATTTTGAGGTGCGTTCATATTATCTCAAAGGTGTTTAATTTAGTAAAAAATCAGATAAACAATATATGTATCATTATGAATTATTATTTTATTCGTGGATTGATGTAAATTATTATCCTGTTTGAAGTCAATAGATCATTAAATAAAGACGTATTAAACCCAAAATTGATGTAATGTTTTAAAACTGTAGTGTCTATGTATTTTTTTAGTTAATTAAATATACTATGTTAATCAGAAGCCGGTGTTTTTTTTTCATGAACTATTGTTGATTGATTTGTATTTCAAGGGAAATGGAAAACTTGAGAAGAGAGAATGGAAGTCTAGGTATTCAGTGAGCTTATAACTTGTGACCTGTCATTGGCTGGAGTTCTGTTGTCCTGTCAAAAATTGACAAGAAATCTGGACGCGCGGATAAATGATGGAAGCCTCCCAAATTCCCAGAAGAAATTTAAGCTTTCTAATTGGTCATTTCTGTACTGGAATCGACCGACACTCGAGCATCAACCGTTTAGCTAAGTCTCAAACCATAGATACGAGACAAATTTTGCTTCCGCTATTTGACACTAGATGGTGGGTGCAATAACATAATAACTATAACATACGACACAAACTGGTAAATATACATTAACATACCCAGTGCTCTATGCACCACTGGGCACGAAAAGGGGAATGGTGATGATCAAATAAAATGGCTTTTTATTGTTGAAAAAACAACATGTAACTTTATTAGGCATAGTAAAATATTGATACTATTCTGTGTGGCTCGATTAATGGAGGAGTTTTATATTTCATGATCTCAATAATAAAGTTTTGCTAATAACCTCTTAATAATTAATCTTTTTTGATAAGTACATAGAACTTGATTTAGGTATCTGACAGCTGTCAGAGTGATAACCTGTCAAAAGTGCTCAAAGTTTTTTGTATTTTTGCATATGTTTTTGTGAAGTTATTTATAAAATGTATGGTTTGGATTATTCTTCATTCTCTTTTACATTTACTAAGTTTACTCGAATTCACGAATTTTTATCTTATAATTAAAAAATATACAGCTTTTAATTTTTATAGCATTTATTTGCAACAATAATCCAAATTTAAATATTTTTATTTTGTTATTAAATTTAATGACAGATAAATTCCGATTTTAGAAATATGGAGAAAGGGGAGAAACCTCCTGATTCTCCAGATGGGTATTGAATAGAAACTGTTTTAGAGTCCTATTTTACAGTCTACCAGAATGAGAGACAAACGGCCTCTTAAGTCGGACTCATGTCGGACTCTTTTGAGGAGGTCCTCCCGATGCAAAAGCAGTGAGTTTGGCCCAAAAAAAGAATTCGGAGGAAACTATCAACTACAATTATAATGATAAAGATGCGGGTCTGTTTATTGTGCATATACAACTTTTTATCTTTATGTTCAAAAAATTTCCTCATATAGATGTTGAAAGCTGATAGCAACTGTCTAGACGTAGGTCACATTGTAGAATGTTTAAGTTAAATTCAATTCTTTCTCGAGGGCAAATTTATTTACTGAAAATCAACTTATTCTTAGTACAATGAATTATACCTTTATGGTTTCTCGGAGGGGTCTTGTGAGGGGGCGTTCCTACTGAATTATCTCACCTTGATATTTTGGAGAATTCTGAAATTCTGAATTTTTTTTCTTTCATTCCGCCATCGAGGTGGAACATTACACTTTCCCGATTATGCAAAGTTTCCAAGATTTGGTCACCGTAAACCTGTATGCAGATCTCAACCCGATGTTTTAAATGAGGATCTAGCCATTTAGGAGAGACATGTTCCACTACTTTAGAAAATGCCATTGGTATTCATTGTTCCGGTAATTAATATTCTACTGATCGCAGTTGCCCTGATTTTATTGGCCAAAACATTATTGAAAATAACATGTCAAAGCTTAATATTTCTTCAAAACAAACAAATGTTAAATAACAAGGGGAAATCCTATGTAGATAGTTTAAACATCCCAAATAACCAATCTCCCTAACACAATACTACAAAAATCCACCTCCTTTAAAAAAAACTGTATAACGGGGAACGTCTCCTCGTGAAATTCCTCTGCCTAATATTTTTAAATCAACGATAAAAGAGATTAAACTATTTATCTTACCCATCTTCATCAAGCGCACCAAATGGCTGTGCTTTACAAAAAGAAACTCCAAAAACAGAAGACCTCCCCAAAATATTATCCAACTTTATCTCACTTATCACTTTAATAATTGTAAACAGTGATGGGATTAAACAAAATTAAAAACCGATTTGCCCTCTCCTATCCCCCCTCCCAAAAAAAAGTTTTTTATTTAAGTATTTGTTTTTTATTCTGCGCATAAACAGATTTAAAAGTTAATTAACAATAATGTTATAGAGTTGTACAGGGCAACTGCGTTTCTTAACCACTATGAGACTTTCTATCGCATTTTTTTATGTATTTAATTTTTCGATCTTATTCTGGCCCTATGGGGCACTAGGCAACTTATAGAAAGGAGAACATTATTGTGCATCTTTCACTATATTCTTTTTACTAAGTGCAATAACTTAACTGAATTTTCCACAAATTTTGTTCATCTTTCCAATAATTTTTTTGCTTGGTGAGGTTCAAATATTTTTACACCATGGCGGACAAAGGGTCAAGGACCGGTTCGGCGAACTCTGAAAATTTCAGGCACCAGTCCAAACCGGCTGAATCCCACGACTGATTGTAAGTAAGCCCTTCCCAATTACCGTCCAACGCTGCCAAAACTATTACCAATTTATCTCATCAACTTCAATATGACTCACAACAATCCAACAGTAATTTTATTTAATAAAACTCCAGTTCAGAGGAACGCACCTCAAATCCCTCTCGCTCTATCATCTCTCAGGCCATCAAAGTACTTTCAAAACTCAAAATTCTTAGCCGTAGTGCAGAATCGACCTTATTTCTCTGTTGAAAACTACTCCATTGATGTTGCTGCAATTCCGGAAACTTAGTTCAAATCTGGACAAGCATTCTCAGTTCCCTCCGGTTCACCTCCTTCCTCTTCCGTTCGCAGATTTCAGACTTGTCCCTTCTATTCATGAGCCAGGCCAAACATCATTGCGATGTTCGATGGAATGAAAGCAGCAAAACTAAGGGTTTTTACTATAGAAGCTTGCAAAATCATATCCCTTCTCAACCCTGGTTTAAGTCTGCAAAATAATCAAAAAGATTGGTATCCAACATTTGTAGGTTAAAAATTGGACATTGCTGCACAAACAGTCACCTGTTTAAAATTGCTGCACCAGAGTCCATTGTGCGAGTGTATCCTAGACATGAGAATGCCTGACCACATATTTTTCGGCTGCCCAATAACTGACGGATACAATAATTATTTCAAAATTCCAAATATAAATCTACCTATAAATGTCACTTCTCCCCTATCCTCACTTACCCCCGAAGTCCGACTCGTCAAATAAGAAGATTTAGGAGTGAGAATGGTGTGAACTTTTAAGAGACTGCTATTTATTTTTTCTGTGGTGTTGGGGTCGAATGCTGAGAATACCATGGACAGCCAAAAATACAAATGTCTCCATACTGGAAGAACTCAACATAAAAGTTCGCTTATCGGCCATATGCTGCAGTTCTTCGGTCACATGGCTAGACGTGACCCAGAAAATCTGGAGTAAATAATAATCACGGGCAGTTGTGCCAGGACGAAGAAACAGAGGCAGAGCTGCAGCTCGATGGATCGACCAGGTGAAAACAACCTCACAGGCGACCCTATATTTATATTTCTTAGACTTTCTAAATTAATAATATTGTTTTAAATGCTCTGTATTACTTAAATTAAGCTTACATGTATGTATATTTAATTGTATTTGTAACTAATATTTAAAAGGCACTAAGTGCCGTTTATTTTAATAAAATAAAATAAAAAATAAAAATATAAATGGAGGTGTGGAGAGGGCGCAGAGCTGTGAAGAGTGAACACGCTTTGTCAATGGAACGGCTGGTGAGAGTACCAATGATCACGACCCTCAGAACTGAGGAACGACAGAGAAGAAGAAGAAGAAATTATTTTTTAAATTTTTATTCAACTATTTGTACACAATGTTCATTGCACAATAAAAATCCCAGTCTACATAAAAATATTTATGTGGATAGCAGTAATCACCCTTTATAAGATGAATTGCCAATTATAAAAATTAAAAAAAGTATACATAACTTATTTTGTATAGTTTTGTATATTATATAAGAAATTGAAAATAAAATAAACCAAGGAAGGCAATTCCATCTATTTTGTGTAATTTTATAATTAAAGATACCTATGAATTGTATGTTTTCAAGTATGTATCTTTGTTATTTAACCTTATAAAATAAAATAATTGGAAACCACAAAAAAATAATCAAAACACAAGTTTATTGGGAAAATTATTTATTTTCTTCAATTTTCATAAATTGTCGAGCAAAGTCAGGAATTCAGTAAAAAATTAACAATTGCAATATTATATTTCGGTCCTAAGTTAAATGATCGTACCCTAATATAAAAATATTGGCGTAAACCTAGTAATCTCATCGGCTAATTATACTTAGGAAAAATTTTATAACTACACTTAACATAATTCATATATTGAACAAATTTGTGGGAATTCAGTTGAATTCGAAATAATCCAGATAAACTAATTTGGCTGTTGAAAATTAAATACACTAACTCAATTCTTTACGAAAATGAGATTAAATTTTTGATTCTGTCAATGAAATGCATCGTCTCATGCTCGCGAGCTAATTATTTTGACTATTGACAAGTCCATCTTCAAGCATTTGTTGGATTTGGTCATGCTATGTCTTTCTCGTTTATTACATAGGTCAAAATTCGTATTGTAAATTCTTTTAGCCATTTTTTCGCCTCATTCGCTCTGTATGTCCAAACCAACGCGGAACTCCTTTCTTGATTTAGTCGATAGAGCCTTACATAAGGCAGGGATCTTGACATTTGAGCACCTACCGTTCACAGTTCGACCACACAGAGATTGCATTTTGACAGCATTCAGCATATTTTCATCCAGTCTTGTTGAACACGCACAGACTTGTGGAATTTCGAGGTAGGCTAAAAACTTTATGGTTACTCTTGTGTTCTGCCCGTGGCAACATAAGGTCTTGAAACCATGTCACTCACTGCTAGGAGTGTTCACAAAATTAAGTGCACTCAGCGGTCTATGGAAAGACAAATGTCGGGTAAGAGACCGAATAAGGAATGAGGAGACAAGACGTCGTTCAAAGGTGACCAATATCCCAGAAAGAGTAGGAAGACAAAAATGGCAGGGGGCGCGTCATGTGGCGAGACAAGAAGTCGATAGGTGGACCCCCAGAATACTAAACTGGAGACCCTGCGAAAATAAAAGGAAAGTAGGGAGACCACAGAGGAGATGGACTGACGACGTCGTCAAACTCGTGGGCCATGGATGGAAACAGAGTGCCCAGGACAGAAAAACATGGAGAAATTTAGAAGAGGCCTATATCCAGCAGTGGAGAGAAACAGGCTAATAAAAAGAAGAATAATATTTGAAGGTTATCTGATCAGAATCAGATCTGAATCAGAACCTAAAGGCATGAAGCTTGAAAAAGGAAATCGGGTGAAGGCATGTCCACCTCGTAATCTAATGGGTTGGTGCATTCATATACATTCCTGGGAAGCTGGATGTGAAATATTTCATTAAAAAGTGGTTCAACACTGAAATATTTCACTGTCTCTGGCACCTAAAGCGTAAGGCTGACCACATTACATTAATGAGACGGATGAGCATGTAGTGTATACATTTTCAACAGCCGATTATAATTTATCCGATTTACAGCTCAGCAAAGATCTGCGTTCAATTCATAGTTAGATATTTATACGTAACATTTAAGCGTCAGTATTTCTATGCACCATGTGTGGATTACAAACAAAAAAATATTTGTACTGCGATTAAAAAAAAAAGTATAGTTAATTATTTTTACAAAAAATTAGTTGAAGTTTTGGCACTAAGAGAGCTTATGTAAAAAATACACATTTAAAAATAAATAATATCATAAGAACATTTGTCCAAACTGCGATTAAAATTTTTGAATGCTTCATAATTATGCGATAAATTAACCAGTTACAAAATTGACAGATTTATATAAACTTAATCCGTCATTCATCTTTATAAAAGTCACATATCGCCATTCAGCTAACAACACCATATACACCGAGGTAAAATAGGGAAATATCACATACTACAAATACTGATCAAAATATACAAAATGGATTTAGAATAATTAATTGTATTTTCAAAATCAATATGGATATTGTGGAGAAATATTTTCATATATAAATTTAAAGAAGAAATATAAAACAAATATGTCAGTACAAAAACGCGACATGTTTGGCCTTAATAGTTGCGACGTCAAAATTCGTGACAATGTTATAAACAAACTTGAATGGTCGGGAACAAATAAACATGAATCATGACATATTAGGGGCGTGGCCAATGGAATGACCGCTTTTGCTGGAATTTAAAATTACAACTTTAAAAATATTTTTTATGCTACTTCTTCTTCTAGCGCCTTGCCGGGTCCCCCAGACATTGGCAATCACTACAGCGAAAGTATTTGTATCTGTCCTGCGCTAATTTTACATTTCGCAGCCAGGACGACTGCTTATTAATGTACTCGCCGTAGTGATGATAACCAGAGTGGTTTTCCGTTGCCTTCTCTGGTGGATTTTCTGTCTGGGGTACCTTCCCTTAGCTGGTTGGTTTATGCTAAATCAATAAGTAATTATTTTTTTTACAGGACAGTATTTCATAGACCTTGATTACTTTAAAAACGTTAAAAAAAAGTGATATTTCCCTATTAAATAGAGATAATGCTTCATAGAACGATATTTTGAAATTATATTTCGAAAAATGAGCATTGTCGCGTGAAAATTGCCGTGCAAAACACACAGTACAGTAAAAAAGACTAACTGTATATGCCAGTTAACTGTAAATTCAAAGCTGTATGGCAGGCCTTTTTATGCTGCTTCCCGTTTACCAACTACAAGTTAGGTTCCGGAACTAATGTTGAATGGGTTTTTAGTGCTGCATCGTTTATGTTCTTTTTACAGGACAACAAAACAACTGCTTATTTTATGAATAAGCTCAATTAATTACGCCTTTTATTCGCGAATGTATTGGTACATATACACAAGTGTTATTTGTACCTAATTATATCAACAATACATACATACAACGCAATTCTATATCAAATAAAGTGAAGTGTAGCCACAGTGGTGGCAGGTATCCAGTTCATTTATCAGGGCTGGTATTTCAAATGCAATTATAGCATAGTATAGCGCGTTTTTACGTACCAAATACGCATTATGGCGCGCTGTAAATGCGTTCGTAATACCAGCCCTGGTACGGTATCAAATTGAAGTTAATTAAAATTTGGTAGTAGTAGTGATACATGACATACGTGATTGGACATAACCTAACCTAACTGTCGCTTAGTAAAAATTCTTAGTCCAATTCCTCATAAATTCAATAAAATAACCAGTTATCTTGTTATTCTGTAAAAAGAATAAAAATTAGGCAGTGTTGTTAGCTAAGCGAATCGTCGCTTATAGATATCAATCTAGACGAGAGATTTTTATAAAATTATCTGTCGTTCATGTTTATAAAACTCACATAGATGACAGATTTGTATAAATCATTGGAAATTTCATTGAATTTAATGTATCAGTAACAATAAAACATTAAAAATTAAAATAAATTATGATTCTAAATTATGTAGAGATTTGTATGAAAAGATTTCTAAGTTTACTATAGTTAATTTCTATACTTAAATTCTAGTAATCTCCATGGCATGCTTAACAATAATTTTTAATTAATTTACTATAACATTTTTACTGTGCGCAATTTTGTTACAGTTATTTTGTTATTTGATTGTAATTTTGAAAACAAAAATGACTAAATAATTTTAACACGTCACACGTCAAATGAAGACCTCAGGAGTATATCTGGTAAGAGTCTCCGAGACAGAGTAAGGAACTTGACGATAAGGAAAATATGCGAGTATATTTTAAGAAGTTTATTACACATTTTTGAAGACATAGGTCCCAACTCCATGGGACTAAAAAGTCCTTGAAATTCGTTTAGAAGCCAGTAGATCTGTATATCTCACAGGACGTATAGAAGGACAATGGACATTAGCGAGAAGTCCTATTCTGTATTCGTGGAGAGGGACAAGACCACAGGATGTGTTGAAATTGATTAGGATACTGCAGCAGCAGTACAAAGGGGAATTTAAAAAATAAAAATTAATATTTTTAATCTTAAATTTCAAAAGTAAAAATTTCATTTCATTTTTCCAAATTATACATGTTCATGAATAATTATATTGAGAACACATCTTTGACATTTTATAAATACCATGAAACAGTCAGCTATCGCCAACTGTTACAAGTGTAGTAGGTAGGTAGATAAAATGACTCATCAGTAAAAAGGGTCTACACTAGGGTGTGCCGATATATATTTTTTCTAAATTTTGGAATGAAAGGGGTCTAAAAAGTTACCTTTTGGGTAACTCGGAATGCAAAAAATATTTGATACTACTTTTGGCCCTTAACCCGAGCTTTAGAAAAAGTAAATTTTTTGCGCTAAACCGGCTGTCATTTCGTATTTAAGAAAGAGAATCAGTCCAATGAAATTTTATAATGTGCATTAAACATTATTAAATTAGCATCTAGGGGCGTGAGTTGCACTTTGTTTTGTAATAAATGGGTAGCATTGTTTTAATGAGCCATTGTTTTCGTCAATATTAGCCAGGCGCTCAACGGAATCAGTTCCGTGGAGTGTAAACTTTTGCATTTTGGTTATTTTAAAATGTGTTCGAATTTGTAATGTGATTAAGCTATATCTTTACTTACAAAAAATGTTCAGACAGTTATAAACTTCAAACCTCGGTTGATGGCCAAAAGAAGTATGAAATATTTTTGAAATAATTTTACAATCAATGAGATCCAAAATGCATCTTTTTAGACCCCTTTCACTTTGGTGTCTAGAAAAATATAAAAAACTTCACCCATCATCGGCTCACTCTAGTCTACACATCTCGATAGAAGACATTAACAACTTTTGAAGTTTTCGACTAACCTATTAACTAACTTTTTAATCGGCGTCAAATTCCAAGGAAATAATAACAAACAGAATGAACGCTAAGCAAAAGAAATTGTGGACAACGACCTGGCCCTGGCCTGCATTGATAAGAGAATGATTATAAAAATTCTGAAAGTAAAATATTGGAAATTGCACAAAGATAAAAACATCTAAAAAAAAGCATTATTTTCACAATTTTCATCGCGTTTATTGCACATAAAAAAGTGCACTCTGAGATCGTAAAATATGGACTTAAGTATAATTAATTTCTAGGTACATTTTATGTGTATTCTAGAAATATATTGCCGAGTATATGCACAGAAATTATTTAAAAATTGGGCCCTAAGAAAATTCAAATAAAAAGTACCAATTTGTTATTAAAATTAAATATTAGCAAATCAGTGATTTAAAACGGAGTTGTGACCGGTTTTGATCTGTCAACCGTTAACAAAGTCGGGAAAATTTTACAACTATACTTTAGTCAGATAAATAATACAGAATAAAAATTCTTTTTTCTCATTGTGTTAAAGACATTTGAGGGCATTGGAAGCAAACATGGCAAACTCCCGTTTTGGTGTTTTCGAGAAAAATAACAAAAACTGCTACACTAATGCCAAAGAGAGTCTTCATGTTAGAAATGTTATTTTCACCGAACTTAAACTTTTAGATACTAAAAAATTAGCTTTAATAGAAACACAAATTAAAAAAACTTTCTTAATATTTGTATGGCACGGCCATTTTGAAAATTTAATCTCAAGCCTGTCATTGGTCGAATAAAATGGCTGATGGGTATTGCTAATTTGCTTCCATACACTATTTTCAAACCATCAGAAGTATGATTTTAAACTACATTTGCAACTCAACTCATGATTTTTATAAAAATAAAGTTGATAAACTACAGAATGACATCATACCCAACAAAAAAATTTTTTTGGAGGTTGCTATCTTTTCTTTCAATGCCCTCATTTGTTTTACTTATAAAAATCTTTTTACTTGATAAAGTTCTACTCAATAGGGTAAAGTTTGGAATGCCGAATGCAACAATTTTTGAAAGGGCCCAAATAAATTTATTACAAATTCACAAATAAAAACAATAATCGCTCGTATAATAACTTTCAATAATTTGCTATTAACAAAAAATAATCTCATATAATACGATTTTACTTTTAATCATCACTTAAAACACAAGAAAGATTTCATAATCATTATAAACTAAATGCATTTCATTAAAATAAAACAATAATAGTTAATTCACCTAGCAGTTACAAAGTAATTAAATTGGATAAAAATTAAGTTTGTATTTACACTATTTTCAAATTAGTAATATTAAGAAGTTATTTTTTAAGATTTGTAGCGGGGAAAAATACTTTCAGTCCTTTAAAAAACATAATATTATATTGTTTGCTATATGCAACAAACATGGTCCATTGAAAGGCAAATGTTGGGCGTCTCCTTAAAAAGAAATGCTAGGAGTTTTATCTGCTGACTTTGGACGAATGGTATGTAAATATGATACATAATTTTGAAAAAGGAAAAAGGTGCTGATACAGATCATTTCATTCCGATACTCTTTCTTAAAAAGAATAACCAGAAAACGAGTGCGAAAAACGGGACAGCCATTCGTTGATTTTGTCAAGGCAGCATTATTCCCACATGTAGTTGTCTTTTGGGAGAGAGTGACAGTAAAATAATGTGCAGATACCTATTCATCAACATTTTCTGGGGATTATCCTCTAGAAGGATTGAACAAGGATATAATACGTAGTCAAAGGTGACCGATATTGCACAAAGAGTAGGAAGACAAAAATGGAAGAGATATGAGCTGATAAGATGCTAATTGACTGATGCATTGCAAAGTTGATTTTTTAGTCAATAGGGTATTTTTACAAATCGTTAGTGTTGATATAATATATTGAATGTTTAGAGGGGATCTTTACAATTCCAATGATACAACTATCAATGCATACAAAACCAGATTTTATTTGTAATTTTCGGGTTTAAAAACAAGCCAGCCTCGCTTTGTACTGGTCAGCGTGTTTGCCTGCCATGCAAGGGGTTTCGGGTTCAATCGAACCCCCGGGAATCCCTGACATGGTTGAAATGAAATATGTATTTAATTAGGTGTTTTTACGCTTGAATATTTCATAATCCCAATCTTAAAGCGTAAGACTGATCATCTTACCTTCATGTAAGAAAAATGATCAAGATGCGCTGCGATTGGCGTACTAATGCACTGCCCATAGGGCACCATTAGGTGCGGAAAGGGAATGAAGAGAAAAACGGTCACATAGAAAACGGCTCTATCACACGTCATCCCCGCTGAGTGCGCTTCTACAAACATTGCAAACAAGTATGGCGGGGTAACGTAATGCTTGACGTTTGTTCCGTAGGGCGCAAAATGTCTCGTTTTCTGGTAATTCAAAATACACATATTTTAAACCACCTAGATGCGAAGGTTTTCACGGTCACTGTTATCAATATGTTTCTTTTTTGGGAGAAACCGTGTGTGTTGGATTTGTTCCGACGTTTCGGCTACCATTGCAGGAGCCATCTTCAGGGCAACTGAATGACTGAGTTCAACCGTCTGTTTAAAAATAATGATGCCGTTATCGGAAATTCGAAAAAAATGTTATCATAGAATATTTTGCTAATTTATGAATAACATATTTTTTTGAAAGTGAATTGAAGATATTTATTTTAAATGAAAAATTAGGTGTTTTTTTTAAATATTTTGAATCAATTCTAAAATAACATAGATAAGACAGATATTACGTAAATCTATCAGGACCGTGTACGATAAAAACTCAAAACCAACTAAATGCAAAAGAATCGGTTAATTTTACAAACAATTTTTTTTTAATGTTAATTCCAAAATTTATGTCCGATATCTGTGAACATCGGATCATAGCAGCTTGAAATTATTTGAAAAGTGCTATATCGTGGCGTAATTACTATAACGAGCTAACTTCAAAATCAGCCCACATTTTTTTATCCCCCTCCATGAATGCTACAAATATGTATATGTTTTTAGTGGGTAACTCAAAAATGCTGATTTTGAAGTTACGTATTTGTGGTAATTACTCCACAATGTAGCATTATCAAAACAAAACTGTACTTTAAACAAGTGTTGGGAAAATTTTAAAACATCAAATTAGCAATACTATTTAAATAAAAATATTGTAAGAATATGTACAAAAGATTAAAAATATTTTCAAATGCAAGTCGGACGAAATATAAAAGAAATCTATATCTTTTAGATTAAGTAAAAAGCCCTATGTAGTTTTTTTCAATCTAGGAAGATGAAATCATGGTTAAGTATTTGCCCTTTACGATTCTTTATAGACACAACAATTTTCTAAAATACGTTGAGTTTGAGAATGAATAAAACATAATAGGAAAGAAATATTTTAAAAAACCAGCCTTATGATTGTCATGATAATTTTATGTACGTAAATGAGATTCTAAGCTTCTTAAAAAAAAACAAATGACATACTTGAGGCTTACCATAAAAATGTAAAATTGATTTACTTTAAAATATTGAATAAATGTTAAAGTTTCCGAACATCTAACTGTTGTATAACCACAGAGCACATTAAAATGTTTTGTTCAATTCCGTCATTTATCCCAAACATTAAAGATATTTAGATTTAACAATTTGTAATAAAATAAAAATACATTGTTTTAATCACTTATTAATTATTTATTCAATTACTGAATGGTTTCGGAGCTAAATATGCATCATTATCAGTTTGCCCACTATATACCGCATTTGAGGACACAAGTCTCCTTGGCAGTACCCACATGCACAGAAAGGTTGCTTGTTGCCGAACGAGAAAACTTGCTCGAAGTGGGTCTCTGTAAGCTGGTAGATTTAGCATCGTTGTGCTGAAAGAAGGTAATCCAGAAGTACATTATATTCACTTCATTGGATTGAGAAAAGGAGGAAGAGAATTCTTCACTTACTGGGATTAAATTAATTGGACTCGAAATTCTTTTTGGAAGCCACAAGATATGTATATCCGACAGAACCTATAACAGGGCCACGGATAGTAGAGAGAAGCTCCATTCGGTTATCATAGGGGAAAGGGACAAGACCACAGGATGTGTTCAGAAGACTGATTAGTATTACTGAGCACGAAGGGGAATTGACAATATCAAAAGCAAATAATTTGTCATTAAATTTACCATGACCTGATAAAAACTGCGTAGTCCAGTGATCGGGGAGATTTTAAGATTTTAAGCGCTGACGAATTGAAGGAAAAAAAAGAAAGGTAACCCTCCCTCAAGGGGAAGATTCCAATCGCGATTTCCTAGCATCAAGAAGAGCATTTAGAGTCATTTTTTAAATATTCGATTGAGACATTCCTTCAGTTGAGAGTAGACGGATTCCACCAATGACAGAGGAACGCTTGCATCTTTATCAAGGTATAGTTGATACAGATTAGAGATCGGATATTCGGTAATTATCTGGTATCCCTAATTTTACTATTCGGCCGGATACCGGATAGTAGCTTAATATCCAGTGGATACCTAATATTCATTTAACTGACAAAATTTCATGAAATCAAAGCCTAGTTAGTGGTAATTGATTTTTTGATATTTATATTTGAGAAAAAGGAAGTTATCCTCATTCTTTTTAAAATGGCCAACCATAGGGCAGAGGGTGAATCTACCCAAAACCCTTATAATTATTTCTATAATAAACTTACAAACCATATTGATATACAACTCATTGATTAATACGTCATCATTAAAATTATTTTTACCCCTTTTTATTTTATGCCAATTAGAAGTTTTGTTTTTAACTCTGAGAGAAATTTGAAAAGAAGCTATCTGGCCCCTAAGGGCTCGCTGAAGATCCGGTATTCGCCTAAACCACTATCTAATATAAATCCTATTTTATATATTTTAAGAGTGCCTTAAGTCACAAAAGAACAAGTGTAAATGATCGAATTTCAACCCCCCTTACTCCAAACTTCAGCAAACAAAAAATACTACTTGACAAAAACTGTTACAATTATAAAACAAAGATTATATTCAATTCTCAATCAATATACCTTGATACCAATAATACCTTGATAAAGCAACTTTTGTGGCTTCGAAACCAGTCGGTAATTAAATAAATAATACATGATTAAAACAAAGTATTTTAATTTTAATTTTAAAAAGTAGATTGCCTTATTAATTATGATAGATCTCTCATACTCAAAATATCGGACTATTATTGTTTGAGCCATTTCCCAGAATGGGTAAAAAATATCAGATTAAAACAAAATACATCAACCAAACTTCTACGATGTTTACAGTATCATAAACATTTTTATATTAATAAAATAATTATAATATTTTCGAGTTTGAAATGGAACAAATCACTGTATCATTTGAAGGAATTGGTTTTCCTCAAACAGGGATGAAAGTGACGTGTTCAGATCGTTTACAACCATGTTGGAATTGTCTTTGCAAAGGGGGTGAGTACTGCTGGATACGGTTTCGGGATTCGTCCAACCCTGGCAGCTCTGGACGTAGGCGAGCGTTCTTCTGTACGCTTCTTGCCTGGCACCGTTCCTCGCCGGGCTCCCCTGGGATTGAGAGATGTCCCAAACCTGAACCTCGTCGGCGTTTGTCAGATTGCCGTCGCCCGGACAAGCGCTTTCGCCATGGCACGGGATCCGCGTAGCGCCGTTTTCATCATTTGCGAACCTCTGCTGGTTTTGGTACACAACCTCGTAATTATTATAGTTCTGATAGACGTTTTGGCGCTGGTAATCCCATTGGTTGCCGCAGAAATTTTGGTTGTAATTAGGCTGCGTTTTATCGCAGTTTGTTTGCTGCTGGGTTTTTGCATTTTGCGGGGTCTGCGGATTGTATTGCGCTCTCGGGTGTTGGTTGCTTACGAACGTTTGTGAGTTGCATGTTTGCCCCTGTTCTTGTGCCCCGCGGCAATCTTGATAGTGCCTTTCGCACAGAGTCATGTTTGAATACTGGTGCATTGATTCGTGGTGATTCGATCGCATGTTCGCATTGCTACCAATGCTTTGGTCGATGCTCATAGAAGACGCTGCAGATTTCGGGAGTGCGTTTGTCGAAGTCTGCATTTGATATTGCATGAGCCTGTTGTGCATCGCAAGCTGCGATGACATTGGTCCATTCGGATATGGAACATTACAATTCTGCGTCATTTGATTGGGGTGCAAGTATTGCTGTTGTTTTGCATTTGTTTGATTGGGTAGTTTTTTGGCGGCTAGTAATCTCATATCGCTCGGCGCACTCGGAGGGCTCATTAAGTTGGTGGGAGGACTCATAACATTCATGTTCATATGTGGGCTCATAACATTACGAGGTATCTGAGGACTCATGACATTCATGTTTGCTTGAGGGCTCATAACATTCACATTCATGTTACTTTGCGGACTCATAACATTCATGTTCACATTATTTTGAGGACTCATGACATTCATGTTCACGTTATTTTGAGGGCTCATAACATTCATGTTTATGTTATTCTGCGGGCTCATGACATTCATACTTTGAGGGCTCATAGCGTTTATGTTCATATTATTTTGAGGACTCATGACATTCATGTTGTTTTGAGGACTCATAACATTCATGTTTATATTACTTTGAGGACTCATTACGTTCATGTTCATGTTATTCTGAGGGCTCATGACATTCATATTATTCATTTGAGGACTCATGACATTCATATTCATTTGAGAATTCATCATATTTTGGTTCATCATCATTGCGTTCTGTTGATTTTGGTTCATCATCATATTCTGGTATGGGTTCATCACTTTCTGTTGGTTCATCAACATGTTTTGTCTGTTGATCATAGCTTGGTGACTATTCATCATCGCCATTTGATGTTGCATCATCGGATGTTGCATTTGTAGGTTCTGTCCGGCAATCATATTCTGCATGGCTTGTATATTTTGACTCGGCACATTTGGCCTGTAGTTGTGACAGTTTGGCAAACCCATTTGCATCAATCTTCCTTGAGAAGTCATCAAATTTTGACTGCTCTGACACTTCTGCATGTTATTTTGTTGAACCAATTGATAAGTCTCATTATTTGCTTTGGTTTCCACATTTTTTAATTTCTCCAGAGGATTAGGACCAGAGTCTCCGATTGACATTGCTGTCTCTTCACTGCTTTTATCAGTTCCAATTGACATAGCCAAAACATCTTTAACTTTGACTTCATTACTAGGTTTCGAATCTTTAGGAACACTTGGCAGTGGTTCTTTAAATAACGCATCATCTTTTTTACTATCCTTATTTTTCTTTTCCCTTTCCTTGTTCTTATCAGAATCTTCATCCTTACCATCAGTCTTAGTTTCTTTAGCAACAATTGCTAACTTATCATCATTTTCAACTGTCTTTTCTTCAGTTGTATCATTTTTATCTTGGTTCTGAGTTTCTACCTCACATTCTTCTTTTTTACAATCCTTTTCTTTAATTGCTGATGTTTTTGTAGGCGCTGGATTGTCTTTGACCTTATTTTTAGCGTCTTTTTCTGGTTTCTTTGTTGCAGCATCGTCAGATGGGGATGGTTCTGGGGCATCGATGCCAAGAATAGATTGGTTAAGATATTGCATCATCTCGTCAGGTATAACCAATTTGTTCTCAACCATTTCGCCTTCGGCCACTTCTTCAAGCTGCACTTCCTGGTTAGGGTGGTGGATCTGCGCCGTGGTGACAACAGTGTTACTCTTCGTAGCTGCCCCTTTTGCAGAACAGCCTCCGTTCTCAGAGTCCAGAGGTAGCTGAGAGAGATCAGGTAATGGATCGAAATGGCCCTGAAAAGAAATTAATTTTATAAATACTTGTATTTCACGGTATGAAACTCATCGAATCAAGGACCTTTAGTAATTTAATCAACTAGAATCTACTCAATAATTATGTATCTGAGCGGATGAACAATACAGCTCTGAGTGTGAAAAAGAATCAGAACCCTGGATGAGCATTTTTGATTCAATGGCTACTCTCAAGTAAAAATCCTGCAAAAGTTCACGTTGTTGTGTAATGGTTGGCGCATTCGCCTACCATTCTTGAGGTCTTGGGTGCAATCTCTGGCAGGGTGGACATGAAATATTAGTTTAAAAGGTGATTCCACAGGGCAATAATTCAATGTTCTTGGGCTGGCGCCTTAAGCATAGGGACTGGTAACCTTACCTTCCATGTAACAAAAATAAACTAAATACGCTAGATAGGTGCAAAGGATTTTACAGTCACTGTTATCAATATGTTTGAATTTTGGGTGATACCGTGTGTGTTGGATTTGTTTCGACGTTTCGGCTACCATTGCAGGAGCCATCTTCGGTATGTGTTTAAGTGCTAATAATTTGTACCATGTCGCAGTCGGCAGTAGGCCCATTTCTATTCGTTGTTGTAGTATGTAGTGCTGGGAACCATGTTGAGTTAAATTTAAGTCCGTCGTCTTTGTTTATGTTATTTGAGAAATTAAACTCAACATGGTTCCCAGCACTACATACTACAAAAATGAATAGAAATCTGCCTACTGCCGACTGCGACACGGTACAAATTACTAGTACTTAAACACATACTGTTTTCTACAAAACACTCAGTTTCCCTGAAGATGGCTGGCAAAACAAATTCAAAACTCAGGGTATCACCCAAAAAATAAACATATAGATACGCTGATGCTGATGATAAGAATCTATTTAGTGTTTGACAAATGATTACCTTAGTATCCTCTTCATTGCTGATATTAGATTGTCCGGAGAGCCTCCTGGCTTCTTCCTTGATCTGGTCAGCGGTAAGAAGAGTTCCTTCAGCTCCGTTAACCAATTCTTGAAGGCTCTGCAATAAAAATATAACAGACGTAGTAAGGAGTTTTCCAACATTTTTTTATGCGATTGATTTAGTTAGATATTAAAAGAGTCGTTACCTGCGCCAGTATGGTAGCTGCAGACAGGTGAGAGGGGGGGGCCGGCGCGTAAGCAGCGGAAAGTTGACTAGACCTGTAAAGAAAATAATGCTAAATATTTTAGATTTTTTTCTAGATAAGGATTAAAATTTATTTATTTTTTTATGAAGGGAAGTCAGAGTTCTAAGGATATAAAGTAACGCACATCGTCAGAGAAGTTCTAACAGTGCGTAAATAAAAAATGACTACTTTACAGGAGAAGCCAACCAGAAATTATAGTGCACAAATAATAAAAGAGGCAATGAAATACACCAACTCCCAAATAACATAAACAAAGATGACGGCTTAAATTAAACTCAACATGGCTCCCGGCACTACACATTACAAAAATGACACAGAATTTCCAAGAACTTTTCCAAGATGTATTACGTTACCTTCGACTGCTGCCTGGAGAGATGGGATCGTAGAAACCGGAGGGAGATGCTTGTGTGAGGGGGGCAGCAGTGGCCCCGGGCCGCAGTCCCGAGGAGCCCATGGATGTCTGACTGCTCTTCCTGGACACGTCCGAAGATCTGGTACAAGTTGACAATTTACTAAACAAACTGAATTATAATTCGTATAGGAATAACAATAATTGTCTAACTTATAAGCACCGGTCTTCGCTCGAGGGAGCTTTGAATATTGACTATGGGTTATGGTAAAGGTAAAAAGTGTACTTTAGATCTGAAACCTTTGGGGTTGTTGATTATGCCCAAGTATGAAGGTTATTGGTTGCAGGCAGAAGAGGCAGCCACAGCAAAAGCACGATCTATGGACCTAGTGTTGGTCAGAAGACAACCCCTTAGGTAAGGTTGGACTCTCTATCATTATTATTGTGGATAACTTATATGGCGCCATTTCCGTAATATAATACCTCAAGGGCGCTATAAGCAAAACGATTTACTTTGTTATCACATGCTACGGATTTGCTCAAATGATTTACAGAACGAGTGGGGTTTTAAGTTTTTTTCCGAAACAGCATTCCATGCCATAGGGCCTGCGACCGCAAATGCACGTTCACCGAATTTAGTATGATAACTTTTCCTCTCGCCCTAGATGTAGCTGATCTAAGCGTAAGACGTCTGTCAGCTAGTTCATCTGGAATGCAGAGTTCCCTTAGATATTCCAGAGCAGAGTTGTGCAGCGATTTATACATAAACCAACAGAGTTTGTATTCCACCCTCTTGTGGTGAGCATAGCCAGGTGTAATTCCCGAAGCAGTGGAGTGATGTGACTTAACTTAGAGATTCCAAAAATAAGTCTCGCTGCGGCATTCAATACAGACTGTAGGCGAGTCATTTTATTCATTTTTAGACCTAATATAAAGGTTTATTAGATATCTTGTAGCCATTTTGTGAAAGGACTTGAGAATACTGTCCAGCAAAACTAAGATTGAATTCTGTCTAATTATTTAAATCATAGAAAAAAAGAGCTCATATCTTTAGTTTGAAAAGAAGAAAATTTTTCAAAGGTTGGAATCAATGAAATATTATCAGTAAAAAAAGAATTAAAACATTTTGGGCCTATAAAATATACATGTCTCTGTGCGAGCCTCGTTTTACAATGTGGTATTTCTAACCCACGATTCCTTCTTTGACTTGATCTATTTGAATTACTTGTAAATAAATTTTGGTTCTTAAATATATATTTTAAACATTGAAAACAATATATTTGTATTAGGTCTAAAAGTTTAGCTTCTTGGAACAATTGGAAAGAGGAAAAAATGTGATTTTTGTGAAGCATTATTTTTACATCTTTGATTTTCTCAGTAGCTCAGAATCTTAAGTAAGGTATGGACTACAGACTTATCCATAGCATGCAATTATTTTTATCGATTGAATAATGAAAGGTACAAACCTTGGGCCAAACAGACTACTGGCTGTAGAGATACCACTGTCTCTTCTCGGGACGGCTTGTTCCGTTGGGATGGAGGTCAGTTCTGTCACGTGACGGTCTATATCTGGACCACCGATTCTTCTACTCAGGGAACCTAAAGAAAGAAAATTATCTAAGTAACTTGAACTTAACTTAACTGAACAAACAAACAAACCATCACGCCGTTTCCCTGTAGGAGTAGGCCACAAGAACGGCCACAGGAAGGCCCGTAGAGGATAGAACACCACATCACTTTTTCTTTGCATACAGACTTTGCTTCCTCTACATCCATACACCTTTATTCCTATTTGAATAAATCCGTAGAATGTGACAACAAAATATTTAAAAAAAAATTAAATTACAAATTTAAAAGAATCACTATGTAAAGCGCCCTTGAGGTATTTTGTTACGAAAATGGCGCTATATAAGTTATCCATAATAATAATATTCTTCACATGTCCATCTTCAAGTATTTGATTTATTTTACATTTTTTTTTTTGCACCACAACTGGCCAGGAGGCCTAATTACAGTGGTGAATTACATCACAGAGCACCCAGGCTTGAGAAAAATCACATTTTTTTTGTTCTCACCGGGAATCGAACCCGGAACCTTCCGTGCGTGAGTCAAGCGTCTTGACCACTACACCACGGAGGCCGCCGTGGATTGATGGACTCGATCGTGCCCTGTCTTTCTTGTTTTCTGCATCCATCAACGTTCGCATCGTGGATCTTTTTATCCGTTCTCTCGCTGTACATTCGCTCTACATGTCCAAAACAACGCAGCACCCTTTTCTTGATTCTGTCGATAATGCACGTCTCAGCCTTACATAGTTCACGCATCTCGACATTTGTGCGCTTATCATACATCGTTTTATTATTATTATGAATAATACACTAGAAGCTATTAAGCTGATGCGTGTATATCAAGTGTACTCGGTTATTAAACATTATACATTGCTGTGTGCATCTAGTTAACATTCACTGAACTAGCACCAATCACTTTCTCGGGAAGGCCATTCCATTTCTCCGCGACTCAGTTTGTCAGGAAGTTCTTCCTGGGATTGGATGAGAAGGAGGCAGTGTTTAGTTTCAATGAATGACCTCTGAGATGGCGATTTTCATTCATAGTGAACATTGATTTCAACTTGGGTACATTATATTGCTCAGTTAAGATTTCGAATGTTTCAATCGAGTCACCACGCTGCTTCCGCTCTTCCAGTGAACTTAACCCGAGCTCCCTTAAGTGGTCCTCATATGATTTATTTCTTAATGAAGCTACCATCCGTTTTACCACACATTCGCCTTAGACAGCATTAAACCTACTTTCATAACTATTTTTCCAATTCTATACTTCGCTCCCATACTAATGTATTGTTTTGGCACTAGAACTCCATTTTAACCCCAATTTAACCGAAGAGTCAGTTAATGAGGAATTCCACTGTTTTCTAATTTATTTATTTTCTATTAGTGTACTATTTAACTAAGCAAAAATACATATATATTTTATTTTTTTGTGCGTAATTTACAAAGATATGATTTTTTAAAGTTACATTTATCAAATACCGCGCCAAATGACTGTAATCAGTGTGTCACTTTTCAGTAGTGACGTCATGAAACGGTTGGCGTTCTTACTTTCACTGACCGCGGTACGTTGTATTTCTCCAGCCAATAATAAAACTGACAAGAATCTATGGAATATTGCTTTGATTACTTCAGTTAGTTGATCGTAATTTGCTCATTTCTATGTTATGGTTGTTTTTACGAACGATAGATCTGGCAACGCTGTTGAAATGTCAAAACTTTTCAATCGCAAATTATGCTCTTTTATTTCTATGATCAAAACGTTCCTTACAAGGTACGGGGGCTTTAAAGCGGAAACCGTAAATACTACACGTAGATATAAGGAGTGACGTCATTATTTACGATTTTAAAATTAATACTATTTTTAACATTTTTTATTTATTTTTGAGTGCGTTTTTGAGATATTTCATCCTACTCCAAATTTTTTTAATATTCACGTGTACACGAAAACATTTTTAAAATTCAATTCCGGGTTGGGCTGGAATTCCTCATTATTGTGGATTCTCATGCAATATTTCTGGTGACAAATCAGTGGCTTAAAGTAACAAAATACTGGCAAGTAAAACATACAAGATTTAAAACATCATCATACTCTTGTCCGCACCCGATGGTGCACAGGGCACTGCATTGGTACACTAATATATCGATCATCTGGTTCATGAAGGTAAAGTGATCGGCCTAACTCTTCAAGCGTCAGTCCAGGAACAATCGAATACTGTAGTTTGAACAACTTTTTCAATAAATATTTCACATTCATCCTACCTGGAATCGAACTCAGTATCTTAAGAATGGTAGGCGAATGCGCCAATCACCACACTACGAGGAGAACTTATCTACACTCGATTTCCTAAAGTAATTTTTAAATTAGAAAAAAACGGACACAGCTTACATTAACACCTAATATATAAATTAATAAAAGGTTGACACTTTATTTATTTAGTTCAATAGACCATAAACCGGTTTCATCGCTCCTAACATGCGCCCACCGTCCATCATCCCATTTTGGATTGATCGGAAGATCTTTTAAAACTAATATCACTAAACCAATTCAATTCTCAAGAAACTGAAAAAAAAATCATTTTGCCAATTAATACCATATTTAAAAATGATGATAAATAATCTTACCTGACATAGGCCGTACTGGACCAACAAATCGACCCCCTCCAGCAACGCCCATTTTGCTTCCAAATCTATAAATGAAATTAATTGATTAATAAAGAATAATAAAAACGGTTTATTCGGCTGTTATTTTTATTATTGGTTATAGGCAGGCAGTCTTAGCTGATGCGCCTTGCGATATATCTCGTGTTCTTCATCCTTCAAAAAAGCATTCAAACGGTTTTCAAACTGGTTGACTGAAATGGAATAGACAACTAGGCTTAGCAATGCATTCCAGTCTGAAATTATCCTGCTGGAAAGGAAGTTTCTCTTGGGATTGAGGTGGAATTGGGGACGATAGAGCTTCCTGTTATGACCCCGTAAATTTGTGTTGGGATTTAGTTGATACATCTTGTTAGTGGTGCAGTCATTGTAATTAATGAGTATCTTCTAAGTTTCTATCTTGGTTAACAGGTTTTTTTTTCAATTTTTCTCATCTTCAGGGTATTTCACATCCAGAGCCATATGAATTATCCACCAGGACGCATAAATACAAAGCACATAAATAAAAAGGCGCTCAGGCAGATGAAAAAAAATAAATTATATTAGGTTTACCTATGTGGATGTCCAGGTCGTTCTCCAATGGCAACCATCGCTCTCAGCATCAGCGGGAGTTCTCCGATCTCTCCGAGGAGTTCTTCTTCTTCTACCAGCTGGAATTCAATAACAAAATAAAATGACAAACTTGACCCAATGAAAATGGATTTAACCCTTCATTGCATGACTTTTTTTGTAATTTTCATGCGCTAAAAATTTACATTTATGGACAGAAAACATTTTTTTATATTTTTTTATCCATAATGGCACAGCACATTGACATTTGAATTTAGGCAATTGACAGTGTTGTTGATTTATATACCATCCAATGACTCATTTCATCTTTACAAACTTCAGCCGGAGGAACCTGAGCTATCAGACATTTACGCATCTTTTGTACTACCTCTGCTAAGCATGTAATTTATAACATAACAAAATCATTTGAATGATTTGTTTTAGGTAATTTTATGGACAGCTTTGTCCCCAAATATCAGGGCATTGTTGTTATTCTTCTTCTTAGAGGTAGGGGTCAGCGCTATTCAAGCTCCTGACGTCACTGCGACCTGTGAAGATCTATTATGATGGGTCCCTGTGAATAGTTCTCGCTCTTCAAGCCCAGGTCTATAAAGAGCCTGGCTACTGTGTAGAAGGCGAGAGTTTACATTTTGCTAAATCTCCCCCTCCGAGCCCAGATCCCGAAAGTATCGGGCTATTAGGTAGGAGGCAAGCTCTTTAAAATCCTCAGGTTTAACCAGTGATCCTCCGAAGATGAGGCTCCTTTTATGATGTAAAGATGTAAACATTTACATAGAATATGTATAGGTGTTTCCTCGTCTGCACTGCAGAACCTACATCTAGAAGTTTGGGAAAGGTTCATTCTAGCGCGGTGTTTGTTCAATCTGCAGTGCCCTGGGCAGGCTCTAGTGATAGTCCTCACTAGATTTACGCAGAGCTAAATCTAGTTCAACTGGAATACATAGTTTTTAAGATTGGGAACTGTGTTGATTTTTGTTGTCTAAATTTGTGGTGAAAAACAAAATTTATATAAAAAGTGATTAAACCACAAACCTCTCCTTCCATCTGGTAATATGGTGCACTAGCCTCTTCTACAAAATGGCCAGCAAGTCCAGGAGAATTGAAGTCCAGGTCATCTCCGCATTGTCGGGACAGCTAATGAGATACGAAAATTACTCGAGGTTAGTAAACACATAGAATAGGTGATCAATCAATTGCATTATTATCTTTGAATAACTATTCCTGTTAAGGTCCTCAATTGTGAATTATTCAAAATGGCTTCCAGTTGTAATACTTTTCCACGTAACAAAAGGAGTTTTTTTGGATTATAGGGCCCTGTGTTGTTGGCACTTCATTTTGTCATTTCAAACCACATTAATTGTCTTCAACCCTGATGATGGATGGTTCCAAAATGTCGAAAAATGGTGTGAATGACATACAATAAAAAAAAACTCACTCAGGTGTACATCTCAACATTCATGAAAGTCTAAAGAATTTAATCAAATATAAGTAATTAAGGTAATATAAGTCATTAAGTAATGTCGGCCTCGTGGCGTAGTGGTCAGCGCGTTTGCCTATCATGCCAGAGGTTTTAGGTTTGATTCCCAATGTGGTTGACATGAAATATTGATTTAAAAAGGTGTTTAAGAATATTTCATAGTCCCTGAACTGCTACCTGAATTGTAAAACTGATCATCTTACCTCCATGTAACCAAAATGATCAAAATACACTGCGATTGGTGTACCAATGCAGTGCTCTATGCACCATTAGGTCAAAAAGGGAACGATGATAAGTAATTTTACTCATTTGGCTTTTACTAATGTTTATGAAAGATTTGTTAATAGTTTGATATAATTTAAAAAATATCAAGTTCAATCATTTTTTATTATTGATTTTGTGTTTAAAAAAAAAACTTAAGTTTACTTTTACTACATTAAATAATTACAAAGAAAAAAAAGTTTTTTTGGTGGTCGGGTATATCTCAGGTCTCAGTGCCTGGCCATAGTGGCGAGCGTTTTGTAGCGCGGCGCGGGTGCGATACGCGGCGGTTTACTACGCCCGTGCGGTCACCATAAACACTACACTTGTTACCACATCGTCAGGATCGTAGAACAATGACGCATGTGATTTTCTTCAACTTTACGTGAGAGCGGTTTAAACATTTTTTGACATTTTATGTTGCAACTTGATAAGTAAAAAAGTATACCATTTGATAGTTGGGTTAATTACATATACATTTTTTTTTCAATCCTGAAAAAAATATGTATATAACTTTTTCAATATCAAATGTAATAGAAAGTTAATGTCGCATTTTTCGCACAGCCGTGGTTGTTCTATGATCCCGATGATATCTTTGAGTTCACGACGCCTACATCGTGCCGCCAAATGCTCGCCACTATGGCCAAGCACCAAATCTTATGTGTATTGAGTTTCAGGTAATATTTATGATTTCTTCTATCATATTTACATAATACATTAGCCACTGTTTTGAGATACACATTATTATTACATATTACATTTGTTGCATTTTTTATATTTTTGTTAAAGGCATTAGCCGTTGAAAAAATAAATATTTTTATCAGTTTTTTGCTGTCCATTCGCTCTGCATGTCCAAACCGACGCAGCTCACCTTTCTTCCATGAGCCTACACAAACCTTTGGTGTATATATACTGTGGACGGTACCTGTGTGTGCGGAGACATGGCGTGGTCGGATTCCGACTTGACACTCGCGCTCGAGCGAGATGCGCCGGCCGTCCCCTCCCACCTCGGGCTTCCCCCTCCCAGACCGACACTTCCCCCCTCCGACTCGTCCTCCCGAGTCCCACCTAAAACAAATCACATTCAAATAATTAATACCACATGCAACTACGCACAAAATAAACTTAACAAATAAACCAACAAACAAACAAACAAACAAACAAACAAACAAACAAACAAACAAACAAACAAACAAACAAACAAACAAACAAACAAACCATCACGCCGTTTCCTCGTAGGGGTAGGCAGAGAGGATAGAACGCCATAACACCCTATCTTGGCATACAGACCTCACTTCCTCTACAATCATACATCTTCGCATGCACGCACGCCGATTATTCCTACTTTTGATAGGTCCATCTTCAAGTATTTGATGGACTTGATCGTGCCATGTCTTTCTCGGTCTTCCTCGTTTTCTGCATCCATCAACATTTGCATCGTAGATCCTTTTAGCCGTTCTTTCGCTGTCCATTCGCTCTACATGTCCAAACCAACGCGCCACCCCTTTCTTTCTTATGTTACACAAAAATATTATAACTCTCCATTATTTATTATAGGAGCCGAAATTCATTAACATTTTCTTGTATACCCACGAACAGGCCATGTCTTTGTGGGATTTATTGTTTACTATTTTTACTATTAATATGTATTTCATTGCTATGTAATTATGCTTTATTTTTTGAATTCTCTGTTTTACTTTTTATGCTAATTGTAAAAAAACGAAAAAAAAAAAAAAAAATTATAAAATAAAAACAAAATAAAGTAAACATAAAATTTATATTTGAGCTAACATGGCTCAACAATGTTTTGGGTTTGTCCAAATTTTTGTAGCCCACTAGAGAGCTGTTAATGTGAACATATTGCGCCCTTGAGGTGATTTTCACAAAAACGGCAGTATATAAATTATCCAAACATATATATAAATATATATATCATATGACAACACAGATACGTGTTCAGTAAACTCAAATCAGTGTTTGATTTATTGTATTATATGTTTAAATTTTAATAATAGTATGTAGACTAGTGTGATATCACAGCCGCACAAGAGTTGAGGTCCAACAAATAGAGTCCATAAAAACAATACTGATAAAAAATAAGTAAATAATACGCTTTATGATACATTGTTAGGAGAGGAACAGCCATTTGTCCGAGAGATCGCATTTCGACGGCGCTCAGTCCATTTTCATAATTGTTTTTCCAATTCCATACTTCACTCCCATACACGAGGGACGGCACCAGAACTCCATTGTGAACTGCCACTAAATAAATAATATATTTTACTACCTTTATGCTTTTTGTTAGCGTAGAACTCCGCTCCGTGGACAGTCTTGACATGTTTCCTTAGAGACGATGGATCCGTATACCGTTTAGTACATCCAGGTGCTTTGCAGACATATGGTTTCTGGAAGTGATTTGCATGGATTATAATCAAATTGAAGTATTGTTGATTAAATTAACTGGCATAGAAAGAAGTAGAAACCTGAAGATTATTTCCAGGAGTTGGTAAGTGAAATAATACGAAAGTTCTGTGGGACACAAAATTGGATATAAAGAATGTTTTAAGCTTTGAAATTGGAATGTCAAGTAGACGAAAGTGAGCATATTCGACAGATTCTTCTGTTTGCTGCCAGTAAAGGTCAATGCCGAATGCAACAACAAATGAGAGTAGTGATGTCGGGAATACCACTAAAGAACACCAAGGAGTTTGTTTACCTCGGGAGCAAAATAAGGTGGGACGGTCGGTCTAATAGCGAGGTCGACAGCCGTATACATCAAGCTAGACTTGCATTTAATAAAAGGTCAAAAATAATTGAATAAAAAAATAAAATAAAATAAAATAAATAAATATAGACCTAAAACTAAGAATACTCCTAATCAAGACCTATGTATGGAGTATCTTGATGTATGGCTGCGATACATGGTGCCTATTCGAAAGAGATAAACGGAGACTAGAGGCTTTTGAGATGTGGTCCTATAGAAGACTACTAGGAATTTCCTGGAGAGACCACATTACAAATGAGGAGGTTCTCCAAAGAACCGAAGGTGGAAGACACCTGCTCAGGACCTTGTCCGAAAGGCTAGCGAGATGGATCGGCCATGTAATACGTCAAGAAGGCCTCCTGCATGTCATATTGGAGGGGATGATCGAGGGGACAAATTCTAGGGGACGCCCACGCCGAGAGTACCTGGAGGACCTATTAGAGGATGTGCGCTCTCATCATATGTTGACTTTAAAAGAGCCGCACAAGACAGGGAGGAGTGGAGGAGAAGAATGAATGTAATTGCTGCCAGCCAATCCCAGGATTGAGACCAGAGAAGAAGAAAGGTTATAAAGCTGCTTGCGATATTTGCACCGTGTACCGTGAAGATGCTATGAGTTGTTAACTAATTTGTCGTAAAATAATGAAGGAGAATACATTATTGACTAATTCATTATAATTTATTTTTTTGAGTCCTTTTCACATGGGAAAAAATGGACGCCACTTAAGCTAACCCCCAAAATAAAAAATAGGTAAGATGAAATACAAACCTCTTGTGTCCTTCATCGGGATGCATAAAAAGAAAATTGGTCTTATAAATAAATAAATAAAACTTTTAAGGATTTTGTGTTACAGATACAGAAACACCAAGTCGAATGCTATTTAGGGTTTTACACTTTTTGTTTTTAAAGGATTATCGAAAATTATTTAGATGAAAATAAAATACTAATGACATATTAGTTACTAGAATTCCACTCGTCCATGCGCTTTGTAGTTGCAAGACTAAGCAATTTTGCTTATAAATGCAGGTGAAGTAAACTTAATGTCATTTTTACTCTTAAAAAGCTGTGCTAAAAAATTCCTTTGCATGCAGTGCTGGAATATTATGTTACCTCAAGAAAAAGACAGAATATTCTGAAATTCAGACAATTGAAAAAAAAAAAAAAGGAGAGTTTAATAATTCATTTCCGTAATTTATTTTATTTTATTTGGGAAATCAACAGTTCTACATACATATTTTTAGTAAACAAACAGATATAGTGTATAAACTCAGAACTAATAACAGATTTCCACATAGTATACAAAGTTAGTAAAGAAAATATATTACATATCAAATAAATACATACAATTTATACATATAAAAATGTTATTTTCATGTACTCAATAATCAAAGATTTTTTAATATTGATTTTAAGAACATTAAGTTACTGTAAATTGGGCGGGATAAGGACAAGAATGCTTGAAGAGAGGATAAGGAGGGGAGGGGAGATGTACATATTTATTATTATAACGTCTACTAAGTTACATAATGCATTTTTAGTGTAAATTTTAAATCTGACAGAGTGATGTTTGTGTAATCTATATTTTTAAATTTTGTATTGTACATTGAAAAAGTCCTACGAAAAAAAGCATTTTTAACATACGATGTTTTACTTATTGGTACATGAAACAGGTGGTACCGTCTACAAATCCTGGCTGGCACATGTATTGTTATTAAACCAAGCAGCTCTGTACAGTCAACCATTCCTGTCATAATTTTGTAAAGCAGTAGTAAAATTATAATATAATTTAGGCCTGTTATATTAAAGTAAATTAAAAATCACAAATACGCCGGTCATTTAACTAGCGTGCACTCCCATTCACTGCAAATAACCGACTGATTGAACGAATTTCTTCTTCCCTTTTTGTCTCTTTCACAAAACCACCAGCCACAGAAAAGTGTCTCTGTCTTCCTTGTTATAGTTCTATTCTTGTGCTCTTTCTCATACAGACAAACAGATTTATTGTGATATCATGTAATTATTCTTCGAATAGCGAGGATAAATATATTTTCTATTAAAATCATGCATATTCGTACAAATTTTACTTTCCAAATCCGGTGTGAAAATGTCCCTTTGAAGATTACAAAAATTACAATTTCATCATTTAAATAAATATGAGAGCTATATCAATTCTTATTTTTTTATTTATTTAACTTTTTGTACATAATGTTAATTGTACATTAGCGGGCTTTGCCAAATGGCAATTTCTTCCAACCAACCGATAAAATGAAAGTTTTATTTTTATAATTCAAGTTTAAAAAAATAAAAAAGTTAATGATAGATAAAAATAGAAATAAATATATTTGTGTATAAGTTATCTTAAATCAATACCATTACTCAATGGAAAAAAGAGGAAACAAGAAAGGAGGAGAGATTAAGGAAGAGAAAGAAGATGTTTCTTCAGACATGACTTAAACAGAGACACTGTAGTAACATCTTTGATGGTGGATGGGAGATGATTTCACAGTGGAGCCGCATGGACACTATATGAGTTAGAGAAGAAAGAGGAATTGTGGATGGGTATTAAGAGAGTTCTTTGAGAATTAGAACGAAGAGGTAAACCATGAACTAATAAGCGTTGAATATTTTCACGGAGGTATATAGGAGCGTTAGGACTATGAAGTACACTGAACAAAAGTGAGAGGGAGTGATAGTCTCTCCGCTGTCTAATTTTGAGCCAGTTCAGTTGCCTACGATTATCAAAAATGTGGTCATATTTCCTAAGACCAAAAATATACCTTGTATCCTATGAAGACTAATGTTACACCACAGCCACACAAAAGTTAAACGCTAACGCATTTGACTGAGAACCTTACCTTCCATTTCACACAACAGATCAAGATACATTACAATTTAAGTATCAGAATCATAGCAGTGATAGAGAAATGATTACAATGATGATTTTTAAAAAAAGTAATTAAAAATAAGCAGTTACCTCATTGCTGTGTGTCCTGTTTTGGTGCTTAGCACGGTCACTGGCGTTGGAGAAGGCCTTGGAGCATCCGGGGTATTCGCAAGTGTAGGGCTTCTCCCCAGTGTGACTGCGCAGATGAGTCTTTAGGTTCTCTAGCCGGGAGTACGCCTTGCAGCAACCCTCAAACTGAAATGATCAGTCAGGTAATCAATACGATTTTTTGTTATTTATGTTGGAAATTATATTTTACACATTACAATGTGTATCTTTTAATTGAAACATATGTAAATTTTGTCAAAATTATGTTGTTTTATATTTTCGTTTGGAGTAAATTGTTTATGGAAGTGAAAGAGGGAATAAAGTGTATTTGAAAGTAACGCATCTTGAATAAGTAGCCATTTAAAAAAACTGTCATGGGGAATGTTGCAGTCAAAGTCATGAATATTTTATATATTTTTTAAGCAATTATTTTCATATTTAAAGCATTAACTTTGCGGTCAAACATTTTATAAAATGTTATTAAATATTAGCATTAAACCACTAACCAACTTTTCTATGTCTACCAGTTTCGAGGGTACCGTTATGCTATGGATACCACTCGTGATGAATCTCTACTCGTAGTACACTTATGCTATAGATACTACTCGTGGTACACTTATGCTATGGATACCACTTGTGATGAATCTCTACTCGTGGTACACTTATGCTATAGATAACAATCGTGATGAATCTCTACTCGTGGTACACTATGCTATGGATACCACTCTTGATGAATCTCTACTCGTAGTACACTTATACTATAGATACTACTCGTGGTACACTTATGCTATGGATACCACTTGGGATGAATCTCTACTCGTGGTACACTTATGCTATAGATAACAATCGTGATGAATCTCTACTCGTGGTACACTATGCTATGGATACCACTTGTGATGAATCTCTACTCGTAGTACACTTATACTAAAGATACTACTCGTGGTACACTTATGCTATGGATACCACTTGGGATGAATCTCTACTCGTGGTACACTTATGCTATAGATAACAATCGTGATGAATCTCTACTCGTGGTACACTATGCTATGGATACCGCTCTTGATGAATCTCTACTCGTGGTACACTTATGCTATGCATACCGCTCGAGATGCATCTCTACTCACAGTGCACTTATGTGGCTTCTCCCCCGTATGTCTCCTCATGTGCACGACTAGCATGTACTGCGCCTTGAAGGGTTTCTCCAGCCTGGAGCATCCAGCCCAGCGGCACACAAACGCCTTCTTGCTGCTGTGAATGTGCTCGGCGCTAATGTGCTTCACCAGGTCGTCGGGAGTCGGAAACTCCAACTGGCAGTCAACCTGGGGATTAAGGAGACATTACAAAACTACACACTTCAACGTCGGTACTCAACTGCTTCATTTGATAGATTTATGAGTGAAATACACACAAAATTTAACATTTTTACCCTGAAATTCCTTTCTGCTTATGTTGGTAGTCGGCATTACACAGAAAATACATTTTTTTAGTTTAATAGCTGGCTTTTGTCTGGTTTGTTTTTGGAGCAAATTTATGTAATTTAAAAAAATTATATTTAAGGCACATTTTAAATATATTTTACTTAAATTTTAATAATGTTAATTTCGTCCATCAATTATTATCAGTTTAAGACCCAGGATCATTTTTAAAAAAAGTTAAATAATTTATAAAATATTAAAATAAAAAATAATTCAAAATACCAAAATTTTTTGAATAATTAATTTGCTTCATAAGAATATAAAATATTTGTTTTATTGACATTGTGGAGGTCTCCACCATCAAGCCGTAAAGCAAGACCCAACAACCTTCCGGCTCGTAAAGGTGTAACCCGACGCGACGTCTATGCACATTTCACCTTGGCATTTCGTGTCGCCCGTCCACCAGCTCCTAGCCAGTGTTCGCTATTGTAAATTCCTTCTGTACAAAATTGTAAGGATGTAACTCGTGTGTATCTACTCAATAAATAACTTCAAATGTAATCCATCTTTCTCATTTAACCTCGAATCAATTCACGCGCTCCCATCCATACATGAATTAATTAAGACATGAAAGGGTTCAAAATCTGACTTAAAATATTGATTAATTATGAGAGTTACAATAAAAAAAATGTTATTTAGTTTTGATTTTAATATTTACCCAGTGACAGTTGGTCTCTATGAAGTCAGCAGGTTCATCCTTCAGGTCCGGTCCATCCTGCACGGTGCTCTCTGCGGCTGCCGCTAGGGGGCGCTCTGGATGGCGGGGAGCGAGAGGCGCGGGGGTCCGGGGGCCCGTAGGGGGCGCCCGGGGCAATGCCCCCGCACTAAAATACACAAATATTACGTTATTATATGACGAAGCGGCATCTTGGAAATAATTTAGCATTCCTTCTCCCTCCAAACTGAGTAAAGTACTGGCCATGTATAATTGGTGACTATACTTTTGTGAGGGGTACTATAAAAGCTTTAAAGTTTCTATGATTTATTTCGCTAAATTAGTTTTTAAAAATTAAAAGTGAATATGCAAGACTGCCAGTAGGGTCGCAGTGAGTGACATCTTGCTGTAGGGTGTGATTCTATTAAATACTGCGAACACTACTGACTAGTCCGACTCGTTGGCGTCCACGTCGCGAACCCTTGACGATGAGAAACACTCATAACGGTGATAGATAATGAAAGGATGAAAGGCGAGTTTCTGGCGCCTCCAAACCAGAATCAACCAGCTAAGGGAAGGTCACCCCAACAGAAAAATCCACCAGAGAAGGCAACGGGAAACAGCTCAGTTCAACATTCTCATTTTTTAGCCATTCTTCCGCTGCCAATTTGCTCTACATCTCCAAATCAGCACAGAGCTCCATTCTTTAATTTGTCGATAATGCATATCTCAGCCTTACATAATGTATGGATCTTGACATCTTCGTACATAGTTTTATCACACATTCGTCTAAGTGATTACATTTTGACAGCATTCAGCCTACTTTCATCCCTGTTTTTCAAAGTCCATACTTCGCTCTCTCTCATACATCAGAGTCGGGACCCGGACTCCATTGCGAACTGCTAATTTTGCCTCTTGCAACAAACATTTCTTTGCCAAGGTTGATTTCAGTGCATCGTTCACTCTGTTCCCGGCACTCACCCTCCTTTCAATATCTTTCTCAGTCATTCCATCCCTAGTAAACATACTTACCAGATACACAACTTCCTCTATCTGTTTTAGTATAACTCCATCCACAGTGATTTCACATTTAGTCATACTTTCGTTTCTTTTGAAAACCATCACATTCGATTTATCGACATTCATCAACAAATTGCTTCCCTCGCATACATCGTAGACCTATGTTACCAAGAGTTGCAGTTTCTCTTTGTTGTTAGCAAGAAGCACGGCATCATCAGCATTCAAAAGACAATTGCTGATGCTGTCAATTGTTTTATTATTATTTGTTACAGACATTGTTATTCCAGTCTAAAAAGTTTTTCTTAGGATTTAGGAGGAATTGGAGACGATACGGCTTCCAGTTATTTCCTTTAATTCCATTTAACTTCCAGACCCCGCAAATCGTTCTTGGGATTTGGTACATAGTCAGCAGGTGGAAGTTGTTGTAATCATTTAATATCTTATGAGTCTTCCATCAAGTCGTTATATCCGTAATCCGTCATTATCATAAGATTATTAAAAATCACATCAGGGTCACCGATGTTGAAATGTGTTTGAGGATTATTATTTTTGCTTAGTTATTTAAAAACGTTAAGCTAATGCCACATTTAGAAATATAGATATTTATGCAAAAATCATTTTGGCTTACCTGTCAGCTTCCATGACACTGGTGGTCTCGTGGCGGGGCGGGTGGGGGGCAGGCGCGGGCGCGGGCGCCGGTGCCGGGTGAGGGGGGTGAGCGGGGTGCCCTCCGCTCCCCCCACTCCCGGACAGGTGAGGGGGCCTGCTGGCAAAGACACTACCATAGTAGTGCAATAATCGTTATACAAACTTACTGATCCACAGCGCGGTACACACGTTAAATACTTTATACACTTTGTTTGAGCCTATTTGAGTTTATTTTTTTACCACTATTTTATAGTTTTGGACCAGCTTCAAATCCTCCCATTTACAGCTGTAGATATAAATATAACCATAATGAAAATTCCGTTTGTATTTATTTATTTATTTAAAACTTCAAGTACAAAGAAATTAGTACTTTGACGGACTTATTGCTAAAAGCAATATTTTCCAGCCAACCGAAAAACAGGCTGGTCAAAATAAGAGATTGGTAAAAATTTTGTACTAAAAAACCATAAATATGTATCAAAAGATACATACATATTTTCTTAAAATAAAATATAAAACAAAACCTAATTAATTAAAAAATAACAGCTGAATTTCTTGCCATCAGAGAGCTGCAATCGCAGTTATGCAAGCAAAAATGACAGTATTATTTTTAATTTTTAAAATTTTATCTATTAGGGATATCAACAGTAATACATGTAAAAAAATATAACAAATAAATATACAGAGAATAAAACCAATGACAGATATCCACAGAAATACATTATATACTCGCACAATACATGCTAGTGTTTTTGTGTGAGTGTAAGTGTGTGAATGGGTGGGTGAGTGGGTGTTATAATAGAATGAGGGTGGACATGTGTGTAAATATTACTGCACAAGTGTTAAAAATATATAAAATATTGAGAATTAGAGATTAAATATTATTTTAGAAACTAAGTAAAATAATACTAACTCAAATTCAAGAAATAAGAGTGGCACAATGATCATTATGCCATTGTTATGTATAAAAACATTTCAAACTAGATGGCACAGGTGAGTGAAATTTGAGTTGTGCCTTTGTTTCTGGGAAAAAATGTTAGTTTACTGACAGCGCGGGTGTGTGTGTTACTGTTCTCAAGTAAAAAATATTATTTTAAATTGTGTCACTGTTATTCCCAGGGTTTTGAGTTTCCATCCTTTACAGGGCCATTATCATATTTTTAAATTTTATAATTAATTTGGATTATCTTATTAATGATTTGAAGTTACATTACACAAAATGGTGTTATTATTAATATAGATAATTTATACAGCGCCATTTTTGTGAAAATCATCTCAAGGACGCTGAATGCATATTGCGCTAGTTACCTGTGCAGGTAGGGGAGTAAGGGGTGGGGGGTGGCCTCAGGTACGTAGAGAGAGTGCGGAGGGGGCAGCAGAGGTCCTCGGGCGAGGAGTGGGGGTAGCAGGCCACTACCAGCCAATCCCAGCGCTGGAGACAATGTCCCTGAATACACAACATCAAATAATGATACAATATTGTTTAAATTGTAAGGATCAATATGTATTGCTACATTATTTAATAGGGAAATAAGATTTTTTTATTTTAAATTTACAAGAGTTCATGAAATACTGTCAAGTAAAAAAAAAATGTTTTTTATTTAATAGTAGCATAAAAAATATTTTTAAATTTATAATTTTGAATTCCGGCAAAAACGGTTCATTGCATTGGTCACGCCCCTAAGACAAGTCAAGATTGTGTTAAGTTTTGAACTTTGTTTGTGACCGTTTAAATTTAAATAGAACATCGTTTTGACGTCGCAATCGTCAAGGCCAGATATGTCGCGTTTTTGTAAATATACGTTTTTTAACAATTTTATTTTAAAAGTTATGCATGAAAACATTTCTCCGCAATATCTTTATTGATTTTGGAACCACAATTAATTTTTCTTAATCCGTTTCACGTATTTTTACCGGTATTCGAAGCACGCGATATTATTTCCAAATTGCAAAAAAATTACAACTGAACATCTCAAAGATGAAGTAAAACATGAAAAAAACGTAGATTTAAAATAATAATATTTATTATAGGAATGCCTTACATCGTAGTATTTAGATGTCATGTTGTATTTGAGATATAAATTAAGAGGAAATGCGGTGGCCGAGAGGTTTGATGAACGGGTATTTAAAAAAAAAAAATTATCCCTCTCGCAGATACTGTGCGAAAAAGAAAACCCCACTTCGGATTGATTATGTCTAAAAAATTGTCAAAATCAAGGTTTCGTTGTCCCGTTTTCCGCACCCCAAAATTAAACCTTTTTTTTTTTTTTTAGAAAGAATATCATAATGATATTTTCTGTGTCGGTACCCTGTACCTACCGTTTTTCTAAATTATTTGTCATATTTTTATACCGTACGCCCAAAGACGGCAGGTAAAACTGAAAGCTGTTTGGGTTTGGGTTTTTTGATGGTCCTAGCTCTAGAGTATATATTACTCTAAAGTCCTAGCTCTCGTAAGAATCATTTTTTAAAAAAAACTACAAAGCCTCGCCATGAATACGGAAATATGTCTGTATAAAGAAAAATCGAACCGCGTTTCCTCAAAGGTCTAATAATTAATAAACAATTATTTTTTTAAATATTATTCATTTAATTTAATATTATTGAAAATTTGTTTTCCTTTTTTCTCACGGTACCGTGCGGAACGTCTTTCCGTGAAAAAAGAGGTCCCGGTGTATACAAGTCGAGTGTTTCTCACCAGCACTGAGGTGTCCATAGCTGCCACTACCGCTGACTCCGGCGAGGGGGTTCAGGCTGGCCGGAGACAACCGGACCATAGAACCAAGCTGCTCCCAGGAGTCGGAGTACGGGCTCCAGCACACGGCGCGCTTGCGTCCGGCTCCCCTCCTCAACCCTGGAAAATAAAAGCAGCGAGCAATTAGAACATTGACTATCGACAGCATCATACCTTATGGGACACTACATTGGTACAGCATATCTCGATTATCTGTGACTTATTAGATGCCAGTCCAGGAACATCAAATACTGCAGTGCAGAATCACCTTTTAAATCAATATTTCATGTCGACCGTCTCAGGAATCCAGGAATCGAACCCGGAACCTTAAGCATGGTAAGCGAACGGGCCATCCACTGCAATACGAGGCGTACTTAACTTCCCTTGATTTCCTAATTCAAGATTTTTACACAGAAGATGGACTGCCACGCACGCCGATCCTGACATAAATTCCTAGCTTCTTCCATATACATTCATGCCCTTCGGTTGCGTCTGCTTTTAACATGACTGCACTTAAGATTTTAGTCTATCTGACCATGCCACGTCATTCATAGTAGTCCTCGTCCTACGTTACTATTCATTCTCGCCACATACATCTGTTTTACCATTCTTTCGTCATCCATCTGTCTACATGACTTAACCATGTCAGTGGCCCTTTCTTAATCTTATCAATTATACCTGTCTCAGAATTGCACTCTCGCATGATTTCATCATTCGTAACCCTGTCATAAATCGGTTTCCCATTTCAACGGCGTTCACTCTGCTCTCATCCTTCCTATGCCAATTCCATGTTTCACTTCCGGATAAGGATTAAAACCTCGTTGTGCACTGCTAGTCTAGCTTCGATTGACATATTTTTATCAGCAATTACTGTGCTCAGTCCGTTGTTCATTTTACTATTCGCATTCACTCTTCTGTCAACATCTTTTTCGACTTCTCCATCTCTTTAAAACATACCTCCCAGGTAGTACAGACAGATAAATATAAAGTAAAAATAAAAAGTATAGATGTATAAAAATAGATAGATAAAAGGAAATTGCGACAGCAAGACTAAGCTCTCACTCCTAATGTTATATTGTTTAATCTTCTAGTGTATAAATATCATTGACTTAATATGCCATTTAATTTATGAGAAGATACAAAAACATACCATCGAGACTGGCGGAGAGATCTGGTGCAAGGGATGCTCCCGTCAGAAGTTCGGGAGGAATCCGTCCGGCGCTGAGGTACTCCAAGCCTAAAAAGACAAAATACAACATTCTTGTAAATTTAAAAATAATACAGATAAAAAAAAACTAAAAAAATAATTTATACTCTTTCTTTAAAAAAATCAATATTCAGTTTTGAGGTGCGGAAAAGGGGATAACGAGACCTCGATTTTGAAAATTTTAGTTAGGCATAATCAGTCCGATGTGCAGTTGTCTTCAAAACATCTGAGAATGGACCAAGAGAGCTCAAGTACCCCACGGTACACATATCTACGCTTTAAAGTGACAAAAATGTTGTTCCACCAAGCAATTTTTGCTTTAATTACGATTTATTTCAATTTTAGATCGTATTAAGGTGGCCACTTTTTTCCTAAAAGCCTATTTAAAATACGAAAGAGGGATAAAAAAAAGTCATTAAGGGCGGATTAAATTGCAGAAGTTAGTACAGCACCATCTAAGGGTGAAATTTAAAAAAATCAGGGTAATTATAGCGCGTGCGTAGGACCATGGGAACTTTTAGATTTGGAAGAAATATTGCAACTATGAAAAAAATCACATGCCGCACATAAGGCTTTGTAATGCGGAGGTATATAGATGAAAATTTAAGCATGCCGTCTTGGGAATCGTCAAATGTTGTAATTGCGATTTATTTCAATCGTTTAGAAGCGGCTCCTTTTCATCGCAGAAGCCTATTTAAAATACGAAAGAGAAATACATAAATTTTAATTTTAACATTTAACGCGGAGTAAATTTTCAGTGCCACCTATTCGTTGAATTTGATCATATTATGACCTCTGAGATGCGTAATGAAAGCACTTATCGACATCTCGGTAGATCGAAATTCGCCGTAGCGAGGAAGATAAAGACAGTTGAAGAGTTATGTACTCGTATACCGAATTACTCGAAATTTATTTTCCGTTTATTAAAATTATTTTTTGATCAATAACTGTCTATTATTCGACACATGAAACGACTTTCCATTCCTTTGTGAAGTTGAGGACTTAATCGACGCTGTGGGTCCCAACTCCCAATATATTATAAAATAATACTCATAGTTGAATGGACGAGTGGTAATATTGTAGCCAATAAAAATTCTGCAACGCATTAGTCACAGAATTCCTGAGGAAACAAGATGTGAATGGATACCTTTAGAAATAATGCTAATTTTATGCAAAATCTATGCAGAGTCGAAAAAATCACTTCATTATATGGGATAAGTTTATACGACTTTTTCACACATTCAGAAAATTATAATACAAATGTTAGTAAATATTTATATATTATTTCAAATTACCCGTCTCTCTGTCATAATACAAATTACAGTTGGACAAAAATTAAAATCCAACGTGCTGATAGTACACATGATATTAACAGCAAAAAATTGCGATTGTTTTTAATTATGCTACTACTAATACTACTGCCATCACGCCATTTCCCCGTAGGGGTAAGCAAAGAGAATGGACCGCAACACACGTCTATCCCGGCATACATTTCTAGCTTCTTCCACCTTGAACTTCGGTTCTGCCTGCTTTTGACATGGCCAGACTTAAGATTTTGGTTTATCTGATCATGCCACGTCTTCCTCAGTCGTTCTCGTCTCACGTTACCATTCATTTTCGCCATATACACGGGTTTTCAGGGCCAAACCGCGAAACTTCAAAAGAAGATTTCTCATGGTAAGCTTTAAAAAAATCCATTTTTTTTTCCCAAGTCATTTAAAAAAAATAAAAATAATCATGATCTCAAATTGTAGTAAGTCCGTAATTTCTCAGACAAGCAGTCCCTCCACAAACTCCTACTCCTCTCCTACCCAGCCGCTTCCCTTGTCCGCGTCTGGTGCGTATCGCTTCGTTGGTCAAATACCTTTTTATCGCTTTTTTTTGTCGGGGAGGGGTAGGGACTTGCGGAAGGGACGCTAGTCCGAGAAATTAAAGATTTACTCCATTTTGAGATCATGAAAAAAAAATTACTTTTTGGAAAAATTTCATTGGGATATTTTTAGGAAACTTTTCATGAGAAATGTTCCTCTGAAGTTTCGCGGTCTGGCCTTGAAAAACTGTGTATACCTGTTTTACCATTATTCCGCCGTCCATTCGTTCTACATGACCAAACCATCTCAGAGACCCTTTCTTAATCTTATCAATTATACCTGACTCAGATTTACATTCTTGCCTGATTTCATCATTCGTAACCCTGTCCTATTATTATTTATTATTATGGATAACTTATACAGCGCCATTTTTGTAATAAAATACCTCAAGGGCGCTTTACATGGTGATTATATTGTTAAGTTAATTTAATTGAAGCTTTTAAATTAGTAATTTAATTAAAATAATTTATATACATTGATTTCCCACAAATTCGTCTAGGAGATCGCATTTCATCTTTCCTCTGCCAGTTCCATGTTCCACTTCCATACATAAGTGTTAGGACTAAAACTTCATTATCTTATTTTTGTATTATTCAAGTTAGTATTCACTGTTATTTGACATATTATTTATTACTTAATTAATTCAATCATATACGACTTCTCACTGAACGATGAAATATTTTCATCTGTGTCTAGTATACGAGATTTAGGTATTATACTTGATACTAAACTTTCTTTTACAATTCATATTGAACATGTTATCAATAAATTCTTAAAACTCCTTGGATTTATTAACAGAAACACAACTGACTTCAAAAATATCAATACCCTTAAAACTCTCTTCTGTTTCCTAGTTCGCCCGCACCTAGAGTATTCTTCTGTTATCTGGTCTCAATATTATGATGTTCACATCAAAAATATTGAATCAGTTCAACATCGATTTTTAAGAAAGATAGGCTGGAGGTTGGGCTTATCCAGAAACCAATATACGTATAATGAGTTAGAAACTAGCTTAAATATATTTTCTCTTCAAGACCGTCGAAATAAATCCGACCTTCTAGTCCTATTTGAAATTTTCAACTCACTCGTTTGATGCGCCTGAACTACTGAGTTCAATAAAATTAAATATCCCAACTAGAAACCTCAGACAAAACTTACTCTTTCATACCGATAACCATAGAACTAACTATGGTTTTCATTCCCCTGTGCCTAAAATTCTTAGGTCTGCCAACAAACATACCAGTCTTAATTTCATTGATAACAAGTTGTCTTCTTTCAAACGATCACTGAATCAAATACAATTATAATCATCTCTCTCCCGCTTCCACTCCCGCCAAGTCTACTTAATACCATTGTATCTTTCTACTCTCTTTTATAATAATTTTATATGTATAAATATGTCCCAAAAAGAATACCCATTGGGCGTATATATAAATAAATAAATAAAAAAATTGCTCTCATTTCTTATTATTTATTAACGGACTTGGTCCATTGAAAAAATGGCAAACACAAATCTTTATAATACATACAGGCACAATTGAATAATATTAAAATAAAGAAAATCAAAGCTGGGACGAAAAATTCAATTATAATTAGAGTGAGTTTATAGAAACCATATCTCAATTATGTTTTTGTGTCTTTTTTTATTGATTTCAATGATACTATTATTTTGTTTATTTGATTATGTATGAATCTAAATTTGTATAGTTTATATTTTAATATTTATTTCCGATTATTTTTTTTACACTGTCTTCTTTGAAATTTTATTATTTATACTTTGTTTTTCTGGATTGTTATTCTATTGTATCACATGTTATTATAATTTAATTAATTTTACTATGTATTTTTTGTTGTTAATTATTATGGCTTAACACGGGCACAGCCTCAAAAGCCTTGATAAATTAATTAATATGTTAACGAGTGTAATTTTGAATAAACAAACACCAATTTGCACAGATTAAAATAATTACTAAAACTATACACAAATGTCTTTGGTCTCGAGGTGTAGTGGGCGTTTGCCTACCATGCAACAGGTCTCAGGTTGAATTCCCGACTTGGTTGACAATGTTGACATGAAATATTTCTTTTTAAAAAAGGGGTTTTTCAGCTAGAATATTTCATAGTCCTTGAACTGGCACCTGGGCCTCAATTATGAACGCTATCTTCATCTGCATATATCGAGACGGTATACTTAATTTCTGTACTATCTGTATCTACCTCGGTATGTTCTACCTACTTGTCATATCGACATCATATGATCGAAACAAACCAATGAACGACCGCAAAAATTTAGTCCGCGTTCCTTACGTCATTAATTCTTACCTTCTGTGATAAAAAGTGCTCACTTTAAAGCGATTATAAACTCCAATGAGTCTCAATTCAAACAAAAAATGCTCGCTTGAACATGATTTTTATATAACTTTTGACAATTACAAAGACTGTATGCTTAACGATCGTCTGTCTTTATCTACCGAGCGATTACAAAGCCGGCTTCTTTAACGTCTAGATACGTACACCCCGGAAGATAGTAAAATAAACGGAAAAAACATGTTTTTTTTTTATATTTGCAACTTTCTTTTGCCTAGCGCCTAGATACTCTTATATGTTAATAGGGCAGAATTGAGCGTCATTATTTTTTGCATCTAGCCACTCGTTTCTGAAACTGACAGTCATGTCAGAATTTAATTCGACTTTAAAATTTACATGTTTCTCTCTCATATTTTTAATAGGCTTATAAGAAAAAAAGTGCCAGCCTCAAAACGTAAAAAAAAATTAAGTTATAAATCGTAATGAAAGGAAAAATTGCTCGGTGGAACCAAAATTTTTGTCACTCTTAATACGTAGATAAACGTATCGAGAGGTTTTGCATACAAACCGATGTATTTACATAAAAATTTGATGGTGGGGGGGTCGGTAGCGTATCTTAGTAATCGGTCGGAAGAATTTTATCTTCAACAATGACGTCATACTGAAGCTATGTAATTTCAGTGCGTACATATGCCTACCGTGACGTACGCTTCCCCCTGTTTCATATCGATGTACCTACTCAAAACTTGAAGGTGGGGGGTCGGTAGTGTATCTTCGTAATCGCTAGACAGAATTTATCTTCAACCAAGGTGAAGGTATGACGTCTTTATGTTCCCATCATAATCGAGGCCCTGAAGCGTAAGACTGATCACTCACCTTCGTGTAACGTATTATCTAAATACGCTGCATTTGGTGCGCCAATGCAGTGCCCTATGTGCCTCTGGGTGCAGGGGCATGACGATGATGATAATATTATTAATATTTTTTATCAGTTTCGCTTTACATATAATGTATTAGAAAGCAAAAATAAATAAATAAAAAACTTAATGTTTAACGATTTGGTGCCGGCGAAGATCAAACCCGAGACCATACGACCGTCTAGTTATAAACCCATCAAATTATCCGCTCATGTCTCAATCCGACTGCAAAACGCAAATAAACAAGTAAAAAAAATGGCAAAAAGTAAGCACTTTTTTAGGCTCTTCCGCGGGTTCTCCACAGGGTTGCCAACCCTCCCGGAATTCAGGGATTCACCCGGAAATAGGATAATAATTTATTTCTGTATGATGGTAACTATTTGCTGCAATATGTTGAAGATACTCGTAGCAAAACGATGTAGGTAATTTAAAAAAAAAAATTGCAAATGAATGTGTGAATTTGACTTACTATTTTTTTCCCAATTAACCTAGATATTTGTATTATAAAATTTTTAAATGAAACATTTATCGGCGTGTAATTAATTTACGTACCTTTTCACAACATTCAAACAAACCATCACGCCGTTTCCCCGTAGGGGTGGGCAGAGAGACTTCGCTTCCTCTACATTCATACACGCACGCCGATTATTCCTACTCGTGACATCTCCATCTTCAAGTATTTGTTGGACTTGATCGTGCCGTGTCTTTCTCGATCTTCCTCGTTTTCTGCATCCATCAACATTAGCATCGTAGATCCTTTTAGTCGTTCTTTCGCTGTCCATTCGCTCTACATGTCCAAACCAACGCAGCACCCCTTTCTTGATTCAGTCGATATTGCATGTCTCAGCCTCACACACTTCACGGATCTCGACATTTGTGCACATATCATACATCGTTTTACCACACATTCGCCTGAGGGATCGCATTTCGAAAGCATTCAGCCCACTTTCATAATCATTTTTCCAATTCACTAGAACTCCGTTGTGAACTGCTAGTTTAGCCTCCTGCGATAAGGCTGAGACAAGGTCTTACACAGTTTACGGTTCTCGACATTTGTGCAACTATCATATATCGTTTTACCATACATTCACCCGAGGGATCGTATTTTAACAGCATTCAATCTACTTTCATCATTATTTTTTCATCAATTCCATACCTCGCGATTTGCTGATGAATGTCGATAAATCGAATGTAATGGTTTTTGAAAGAAATTAAAGTATGACTAAATGTGAAATCACTGTGTATGGAGTTATACTAAAACAAGTAGAGGAATTTGTGTATATGGGAAGTATGTTTACTAGGGATGGAATGATTGAGAAAGATAAAAAAAAGGGTGAGTGCCGGGAACAGAGTGAGCGGTGCACTTAAATCAACCTTGGTAAATAAATGTTTGTCGCAAGAGGCAAAACTAGCAGTTCACAATGGAGTCCTGGTTCCGGCCCTGATGTATGGGAGCGAAGTATGGACCCAAGTCCATACTTTTCCAAAAAACAGGGATGAAAGTAAGCTGAATGCTGTCGAAATGTGATCTCTCTGGCAAATGTGTGGTAAAACTATGTACGATAGATGCACAATTGTTGAGATCCGTACATTACGTAAGGCTGAGATAAGCACTATCGACAAAATCAATCGGCGGCCTCCGTGGTGTAGTGGTCAAGACGCTTGACTCACGCACGGAAGGTTTCGGGTTCGATTCTCGGTGAGAACACAAAAATTAAAATGCGATTTTTCTCAAGCCTGGGTGCTCTGTGATGTAATTCACCACTGTAATTAGGCCTCCTGGCCTGTTGTGGTGCAAAAAAAAGTTTTTAAAAAAATGTGAAATCAAGAATGGAGCTCTGCGCTGGTTTGGACATGTAGAGCGAGTGGACAGCGAAAGAACGGCTATTTTAACGGCTAAGTATTATATAATATTTTCAATGCGAATGTTGATGGATGCAGAAATAGAGGAAGACCGAGAAAGACATGGCATGACCAAATCTAACAAATACTTGTATATGGATATGTCAAAAGTCGGAATAATCGGCGCGCGTGTATGAGAAGATGAAATGAATGTAGCGAAAGCGAGATCTGTATGCAAAGATAGAGAGATGTGTCGTTCAATCCTCTCTGCCTACCCTTACGGGGAAACGGCGTGATGGTTTGTTGTTGTTGTCATACACAAATGTATTACTTAAAAACGATAATTTCTAGTGTTCTTGATCATGTCGATTTCGGTCACTTAAGAAGTATTGTCAATTTGTGTTAATTTTGTTTAGTATTTTTTTAATGAGTTTTTAATTAACCAAAGTTAAGAGAGTCGTCTTGGCCCTACCTTGCTCTATAACAATATTGTTTTTATTGTGTCATAATTTTGTAATAGAACACTGTAATGTTTAAATGTATTTATGCTTATTTTTATGAAAGGCATTTGTGCCGTGTACACTAATAAAAAAATATATATATATATATACAAAAAAACTGTTCTGCGTCGAATGGATTTGTACAATGCATGTAAAATAAGCTTATAAATATGTTATTTTGGAACTGCCACAAAGTGGTTAACGTGTCCGCTATGCTATCTTAAATTGCGGTTCGATTTCCGGCCTGCTTTGGGTAAATTTACCGGTATTTACATTAAAACGCAACTTAGTCACACGTAAAATTAATAAATTTATTTCGACGTTACAAAAAAACAATTAGCAGTTTATTTATATAACTTTTGTTATAACACAGCAAACATTCACCATTTTGTAAACAATTATTCGTTAACAATATTTCGAGTCTATCCAATTTTTTTTTACAATAACTGGATTAAACCCCCGTGGGAGTTACTATTATTTTTATTTTTTAATTTATTTATTTCATACAAAACTTTTTTTATTTAATATTTTCTTTTCTATCTGAACACCTCATTGGGCATAACCCGCGTCGAGACATTCGTTTACATTTTTTTTTATATTCGAGTTGCAGTAGTTGATAATTATAATAATATATTTATATACATATGCATAGATGAACACATACATATATAAATAAATAGTCAAATCAATAGAATGTTTAATGTCCTAGATGAAAATATTAAGTTCTCCAAAACGAAAGCCATTTTCAAAAAGAGTGTACAAGTCTGGATTTTGTCTATGAGAAGAGACTGCTGCGAGATACCAGAACGACCAAGGAAGACGTGGCATGATCAGAAAAACAAAAATCTTAAGTCTGGCCATTTAAAAAGCAGGCTCAACCGAAGGCATGTAAGATAAGATGTATGAATGTGGAACAAGCTAGAGATGTATGCCAGGATAGATGTGTGTGGCGGTCCGTTCTCACTGCCTCCCCTACGGGAAATGGCGTGATGGTAGTAGTAGTAATGTTTGTCTCAGGCATGCATCATCTTACCACACATTCGCCTAAGAGTCGCATTTCAACAGCATTCAACCTACTTTAATAATTAGTTTTCCAATTCCATGCTTCGCTCCCACACATTAGCGTCGGCACCAGAACTCCATTGTAAACTGCTTGTTTTGCCTCCTGCGACAAACGTTTGTTTGCAAAGGTAGATTTCAGTGCACCGTTTACCCTGTTCCTGGTTCCTGGCACTCTCCCTCATTTCAATATCTTTCTGTCTTCCCAATCCCTAGTAAACATTATTCTTATTCTTAGAAGTAGAAATCAGTGCTATGCAAGCTCCTGACGTCACTGCGACTTGTTAAGATGTATTGTGACGGGTCCCCGTGAATAGTTCTCGCCCTCCAAGTCCAGGTCCATAAAAAGCCTGGCTACTGTGTGGAAGGCGAGAGTTTACATTTTACTAAATCTTCCCCTCGAAAAGTATCAGGCTATTAGGTAGGGGGCGAGCTCTTTAACATCCTCAGCTTCAACCTGTGGTCCTCCGAGGATGAAGCTCCTTTTACAATGTAAAGCATCACATTCACATAGAATGTGTGTAGATGTTTCCTCATCTGCACTGCAGAACCTACATCTAGAAGTCTGGAAGAGGTTTATTCTAGTAAGGTATTTGTTCAATCTGCAGTGCCCTGTAGCTCAATCACAGATAACTATTGACGTGCTTAAAAACATGCTAAGCATTTGAGCGATCACAACGAACAATAATGAACATGCTTAAGTTATCGCAGTCATAAGTCAACGCGTGTGTAATCTCTAAGTCAACGCTCGTGTCGGTTTGTTTTTTGTTTTCCTCTTAAATAAATACAGTTCGTTGGCGAAGAATCGGCGTTTACTATAAAAAATGATACAAAATATTGAATTCACAAAATAGTAAGGAGTATCTAATACAAAAAAGTAAAAATTAAATTAAAATTACTATGGCGACTGCTTTTCTTGACATTTGGCTTGCCAATCGCCGGCTAAATGCAATAAATAGCGTGATAAATAATAAATAAAAATAGCAGTTTTGGAATATTTTCCATGTTTCATCATTATTACCTTTCCGCACCTAATGGTGCATAGGGCACTGCATCGGTACACCAATCGCAGCGTATCTTGATCAGTCTTACGCTTCAGGTGCCAGTTCAGGGAAAATGAAATAATCCAGGGTGAAAACATCCTTTTAAATAAATATTTCACATCAACCATGTCGGGAATCGAAGCATGGCAGGCAAATGCGCTGACCATTACACCACGAGGCCGACAAATTACATATTTACATTGTTTAAATACGAATATGTGATTGCGCAGCAGGATTATACGTCGCGAAACGTAAATATTTTGACATTCAATATTAGATGTTCACGGATGTTCCATTGTGATCGCGAATACGATAAACAACTTTGGTGAGAAATTGTTATCACGTCGCTTATTAGCACGTCGATAGTTATTTGAGATTGAGCTACTGGGCGGGCTCTAGTGATAACCCTCATGTGATTTCGGCTGAGCTTTATTAGGTCAAAAGCCCTATAGTCCTTAAAATATAGCTTGATTAGAATGACAGCTGTCAAACTAATTTCATTAGTGATGGGAAATTACCGATCACTGATCAAATCGATTTAATCAGTTATTTCATGCAATCATGAAACTCTGTTTCCGAAAATCAATACAAAAAAACAAGCCTATTATATAGTGTGTTTAATTTATTATATAAATAAAACACGAGTGGTACTTTAATCCACAAATTTGGAATATCCAGTGACCGGTTTCAACGCTTTCACGACATCTTCGAGACTGGTATCTTTATTAAAAAGTTAAATGTATTTATACAGAACAGAAGTAAGGATACATAATTCAAAGTTATATGTAAGTAAATGAAATAAAGTTATTTTTATATTAAGGATCATTATCAACAAATTTTCTTTGGGTTAACTAATGGATATTCCAAATGTGTGGATTAAAGTATCACTCGTGTTTTATTTATATAATAAATTACAATGAACTTCCATCAAGAATTTTCACTTACAAACTTAAATGTTTTAGTGTGTTTAACATAATTGTTCACCAAAAAATGACACATTTATACTTTTTTCATGAACAACATCGAACGAATAATTTTTTTATTCGATCAATTTACATTGATCAATTTGTCCTTGTAAGAACGTCGTTAATAATCAGTTTAATTTTAGGTTTTTTTTTGGTTTTAAAGCTGATTTTATATATAAATGTAGATTTATGTTTCAAGCATTGTAATAAAAAAATTAATTAAAACGCCAGATACAAATAATTTTTCGTGTGTCAATATAAATAACCCCTTTGACGTTACACAAAGTTATCTCGTCACTTTTTTGACAACTGTCATTCTAATCATGTTACATTTTAAGGACTATAGTAAACAAACTTTCTAGTTACACAAATTCTTCATGATTCAGAATATCTCCTTTCACACTGATTCCACAGTTTTACTTTCATCCCTATCTGACAATATCTTGATTTGAATTGAAATCACTAGCGCAAAAGGTATGGTGGTTTTTATACGAAAAGTGGCGTAAAAAAGGCTAACGAGATGATTTGAGGCGGTGGTGGTGGCAGGTATACATTAGAACCTTTATCACCCATCCTATATTTTTCTTCAGAGTGATTTGTATAATTACTCTATCTGAACACCTCTGGCTTCTGCTACCGACCGTCTTAACGTCTTATTCAATCATCTCGATATTTTATTTATTTATTTACTTATTGTAGTTTATTACACATTTTTTGAGACATAAATCCCAACTCCATGGACTAAAAGTTACGTGTTGAGATGGGGCAAATATTCTAGAATGGGAAAAATAATTAAGAAAGTAGGTTAAATGCTGTTAAAATGCGATCCCTCAGGCAATTATGTGGTAAATCATTTTTTGATTGGTGAACAAATGTCGAGATCCGTGAACTATGTTAGGCTGGGACACGCATTATCGACAGAATCAAGAAAGGGGCGCTGCATTGGTTTAGACGTGTAGAGCGAATGGACAGCGAAAGAACGGCTAAAAGGATCTACGATACGATTGTTGATGGATGCAGAAACCGAGAAATACATGGCTCGATCAAGTCCAACAAATGCTCGAAGATGGACATGTCAAAAGTAGGAATAAGAAGATGTATGACGAGCGATATGGCGTTTTATCGTCTCTGCCTACCCCTACGGGGAAACGGCGTGATGGTTTGGTTGTTCGTAAAATATCAAATCACTCAAGCCGCTGCATGTTTCGTGAATCAATCATACATTTTTTAATCAATAGAATAGTATACGTAATGCAACATCTCTATTCATTGTCCGACATCTTTATTCGTCGTATAATATTCTTATTATTTCTCGACGAGTCAATTTGGGTGTCGATTCTCTCCGCTTTTTGTGGCAATTTCACAAGGCGTCGTGTCGGCTTTTGTGTATTGGACCCGAGCGAGTTTTTGTCCGAATCTACCTGGGCATTTTTTATCCTTATTTTGTTATCGAGTGCGGCGCGGCTAACGAGGCCCGAGGCCCGGGGCCCGAGGCCCGAGGTATCGGGGAATAACGGAATTCATAACCTATTCTTAAATCGGTGGCTGTTTTAAGCCGCGTGTAATTTGAGAGAAAACACCATTTTAAATGACTATCTAGACTGTGTGTACATACGTAGATGCCTGGACTTCTATATTACCTTCTCTTAAACGTTCTTCATCTCTGTCGTAATATGTTAATATAAACAGCTCCCCGGGGAGTTGAATCCAGTCCTTGTCTACAAAAATTTGGACAAACCTGGTCCATGAAGAAGTATAGAAATTGAAAAAAATAACATTTTCAGGCGTTGCCTAGTATGTAGGTGAAATAATTCAATTAGATGATCTCACCCGCATAAATAAAGGTTTCAGCTCTTTAACTTCACAAACATCAACAAATGAAAGAATTGAAGGAATATAGATTTATTTATTTATTAATATAGGGCATTTCTGCCATTTACATATATGTGGTATAAAGAGTGCTTAGAAATAAAAATATATAAAAAAAATCGGGTATGAAATATTAATATACTCGTACTGTACACATTATTAATTACTTGAAATGCATATATATTTTAATGAAATTATACAGTAACAAAATACATTAATCAATCAAATTATTACTATTACTATTCCAACCCAATCTTCTGAAGATGATTTGCTCTTTTTAATAAAAATATGTTGGTCACTTTATTTTTTAAGTTAGGCAGAGATAAACTAAATATATCAAAATGTGATGCATATTCATTCCCGGTATTCTGTAATCTAACAATAGGTGAGTTATATTGAGCTACCGTTCGACAATTTTGACAATAAAATATTGTAGATGTTCTGCTTAATCTAGGTGGTACATAGAATGAAATCAATTTCAGTAGATTATTATTGTTATTATGGATAACTTATATAGCGCCATTTTCGTAACAAAATACCTCAAGGGCGCTTTAGATAGTGATTCTTTTAAATGTGTATTTTAATTAAAATAATTTATTTTGTTGTCAAATGCTACGGATTTATTCAAATGATTTAGAGAACAAGTGGGTTTTAATTTTTTTCCGAAACATCACTACACTCTCACAGCCTCGCACCTCTGCTGGGAGAGCATTCCATGCCATAGGGCCTGCGACGTGGTGGGATATTTATTTATTGTACAGCGCCCTTGAGGTGATTTTCACAAAGACGGCGTTATATAAATTATCCAAATATATATATATATAAGACGTACTGTAATCAAGCTCCTATCTGTTATAATATAAGTTGATCTTAATATTACCCACTCTCCTCTACGGATGCGAATCGTGTCACCTCACTAGGGCCCAAAACAGCAAAATACCGAGTTTTGAGAATAGGTGTCTGAGGGTGTGCGGTGGTTTGACTTTGTGGGAAATGAAGTAATAAGAGAACGGACGCAGCAAACTCCGGTGACAACTGTCATCAAGCGGAGGCGATACGGTTGGCTTGGCCATGTACTGCGGATGCCTCCTGAGAGCCTTGACCACGCTTGCCTCCTTTACAAGGCATTGGGTTCTCGACGTCCTGGACGTTCACTGCTGACTGTTCGTCGGCAGTTCATGTCAGATCTACGAGACGCGAACCCGACTTGGGAGGATGTAATTGAGATGCCCAGGGGATCTTCGTGGACACAATATGCTCCAACCAGGGAGCGGACATGGAATGATGATGATATTAATTGAAAACGAGGAACTTGAATGTTAGATATACAATATAGAAACAATATTTTGAGTTTGTCCAAATTTTTGTAGACAAGGACTGGATTCAACTCCCTGGGGAGCTGTTTATATTAACATATAACAGAGATGAAGAACATTTAAGAGAAGGTAATATAGAAGTCTGGAATCTACAGGGCTTAGGACCTGTCAATGGCTGGTTTTTAAAAATAAAAAAATTTTTTTTTACAATATACATACATGAAAGTTAAAGAGAGTATAAAAAAAAAGCATAATTACATAGCAATGAAATACAGTCAAATACTGTTTAAGTGGCCACTTTACACACTGTGTAACATTCACCATTCTGCCCATATTTGAACATCTATATCCCTTCAATTCTTTCATCTGCTGATGTTTGTGCAGTTAAAGAGCTTAAACCAGCCATTGACAGGTCATAAGCCCTGTAGATGCCCAGACTTCTATATTACCGTCTCTTAAATGTTCTTCATCTCTGTTGTAATATGTTAATCCGTGCAGGGAAAAAGCACCGAGGGACAAGGGACGCCGCACTGGTGGGCCGTCAATAACAATATTTCGGATGTATTCAGCGGAGCTTATGGAGCAGTACTGGCTTGAGAAGAGGTGAGATTGTCGGTCGGCGACATGGTATCCTGGAGATGTCTTGTAAGTGATGTCCACATGCTTCGCTCAGGGGCAAACGTGGCAACTATTATTTTCTTTATTTTCTATTTTTACTAATTAATTATTATTTTACATAATGTAATAGGTACTGTACATTAAATAAAATGATTACATAACTTTTTTAATTAAAGAAAAAAAAACATTTGGCAACACAAGTGGCTATATTAGGTACAATGTGACTTCAATTTGAATTCCTTACTGTGGTATTATGCATCAGCGAAAATGCACTAAGTCATTTCAATCCACCATTATTTTGAAAAAAATGTTCTGAAAGTTCAGTTATTATTTATTAAACTTTTGAATAAAATGTAGTAAATAGATCAATTTACCATTTTTTCAAGTTGGCTAAGTAATGTTTAGTATTAAAAAAAAGTTATTTCGTTACAAACTTAGAACTTCAATTATCTCAGAAGTTGTAATTTTGACTAAGCGCTTTTTCGCAGAATACCCACGATATGTACACTATGAAGAGAAAGGCGGGTAAAGAGGGAGGGAGAAAGGAAAAGAGTAAAATATTCAGGAGTGACGGTTCATACACGATTTGAAAGCAAATAAACAAATAAGCGTTTTGCTGTAAACTATAACTAACTTCGTGATTAATAATCGCAGTTTGATGTTTGTCCGCATGGGCGGCTCTATAGCGGTAGCGCGCAATTACTCGAGATTTTTGTGAAGGGGAATGCTGATGCTGGTGGCGATGATAATAAAGGCATCGCATCCGCCATTGTCGTTAAAATAGCCCAGACGAACAAAAAATAAACAAATAAAAAAAACACTAAAATGGTGACCGGGAGGTGGCGATTCTCGGAACACAACTTCGAACGACAGGTGGCCACTGTATTGCGGGCGTCGACGATTGCTGACAAACATCATTATCTCTCCCGTGTCCGCACCTAATGGTGCATAGGGCACCGCATCAGTTAGTACACCGATGAGGAACTTCAGCCCTACGGGAAATAGAATAAAAAAAATGTTTTCTTACACAAAATTAGAGCATTACGTATGTATTTATCATAATATAAATATTATAAAATATTATTAGTTAACTGTCTTCTGTATGCGGATGATGCCGTGCTTCTTGCTAGCAGCAAAGATGACCCGCAATTCTTGGTAACAAAAGTCTACGATGTATGCAAGAAAAGCGATTTGCTTATGAATGTTGATAGATCCAAAGTGATGGTTTTTGAAGGGGATAAAAATATAACTAAATGTGAGATCAGTGTGAACGGAGGTATTCTGAATCAGGTAGAATAATTTGTGTACCTGGGAAGTATGTTTACTAGGGACGGAAAGGCCGAGAAAGATATTGAAAGGAGGGTGAGTGCCGGATACTTATGAGAGAGTGATATGGAAGTCTGGGCATTTACAGGGCTTATGATCTGTCACTAGCTGGTTTTATTTTATTTTTTATTTTATAAATTTATTGCATAAAATTAGTATACATATTTAATAACAGGGAATCTATATGAAACTAATTAATATAAAGCGAAAACGGAGTGTTCTCTGTTTATGATAGTCTCCATCTAACATGGCTCAGTCTATTCTAAGATAGAGATTTTTATTATTTAGTGCATAAGTAGTCATATACTAATATAACAATAACAAAAAAACTAAAACTACTTAATTATAAATGCCTAGCTTATCAAATGAAAGAAATTAAAAATCGTTATGATACAAATATAAAGTATATATATGTGCCATAAATACATCGGTAGTCAGATGGCAGAAGGAACCATCTGTATTTTTTTCTGTTTTTTAGTTTTCAAAAGTTTTAATCAATATTTCAGTAAATACACATAGATATAATAAAAAAACACCATAATTTAGAATGGCAATTTATTTTTGAAAAGCAACACTAAAATATTTTAGTTTGGGGATTGAAGTCTTGAAATTGAGTCGTATTTCAGCTCTCCTGAACATTTTTGAAAATTAAAGATGGTCCCTTCTGCCATCTGGCTACCGACATGTTACTTTAACATAAATAATATAGTATAATATATATTAAAAAAAAAAATTAAGTGGCCATTTTATACACTGTGTAACATTCACCATTCTGCCCATGTTTAAATATCCGCATTTCCTCAACTCTTCCATCTTTTGACTTTTGTGAGGTAAAGGAAAAGTTATTATACCTCTACGCAAACAGCGCACTAAATTTAGTGAACGCGCATTTGCGGGCGCAGGCCCTATGGCGTGGAATACTCTCCCAGCGGAGGTGCGAGGCTGTGAAAGTGAAGTGATGTTTCGGAAAAAACTTAAAACCCACTAGTTCTCTAAATCATTTGAATAAATCCGTAGCATGTGACAACAAAATAAATTATTTTAATTAAATTACATATTTAAAACCTTCAATTAAATTAATTTAACAATAGAATCACTATGTAAAGCGCCCTTGAGGTATTTTATTACGAAAATGGCGCTATATAAGTTATCCATAATAATAATAATAATAAAAGAGCCGAAACCTTTATCACCTGGTTGAGATTAATTCGGCTTTTGATCCGGAACAAAAAACTATCCGTTACACGTTTGTAGTTAAACTTAAAACCTAACAAAAAAATTGGAACGCTTTTGTTTAATAATAATAATATTTAACTGATTTATACAGCGCCATTTTTGTAAAAAATCACCTCAAGGGCGCTTTACAATTGTATACCTTAACTTACATTCTAACTAAACTAAAGTTATATATTATATTTCCAGATTTAAAATTGAGGGTATGATAGTCTAAAGAAGTGGAATTTTAGTTGGGATCTGAATTGACTGGGACTGTCGGACTGTGTTTGGGGAGCGCCGGATTTCGACAAGTTTTCCTCTTCCCGAAACAAATGCTGACCTAAGAATAGATTTTCTTTGACATGTATTTTCCCTAATACAAAGGTCCGATAGGTATTTTGGAGCCATTTCATGAAGGGATTTGAATACTGGCAGCACAGCTTGTATTTTATTCTCTCTGGGCCTTTTAACCAGTGCAAATCTCGAAGATGTTGTGAGATGTGAGAATATTTTTTCACTCCCGTAATAAGCCTCGCTACTGCATTGAAAACAGATTGAAGTTTATTAGTTTGATATTTTGGGAGATTTGCGTATATTCCATTACAGTAATCTAGACGCGAAACGACATAAGCATTTACAAGAGCTTTAGTTGCATCTTTAGGAATATTTCTCCGCACGGATTTGATCTGTCGGAGATGGAAGAAACCAGCACTTACCGTTTTATTGACCTGAGTTTGAAGAGAATTGATTGAGAGAAGTGATAGAGCTAAAGGGCTTCTCTTTAAGCGAGAGCGAATTATTACTCTGAGGTTTGAACCCCTTTGAAAATAAAAAAAATAGTATGTACGTAGTCATACACGCCCCTTCCATCACAAAAGTCCTTAATTTTTACATAATTTATACGTTAGAAAATCATTTGTAATTTATTGTTAAAATAACTGTGTATCAATAATTTAAAATTGTAAAAATCATTTTGTTCAATATTGGTTTGGCGCCTAATTTATTGCTGAATTATTCACCACGAAACGCCATCTTTGAATTAGAATTTATAATAATTTATTGTCATTTTAAACTAGCTATCGATTATATGAATGAATTAAAATCCCCCTGTAATAATAAATTCCACTCAATATTGTTTGTACAGCTTGGAATATTTTTATACTTGTAATGTAATGTATTTATTTAGATAGTTGTAAAAAAACTTAAACAACTAATTATAATTTACATTATAATCAATATGAACAAATATAATTTCTTATTTAAATTTATTTCAACAGAAAATGAAAACATTTTTGTGAATGGAATATGGAAGTCTAGGCATTTACAGGGGTTATGACCTGTCATTGGCTGATTTAAATTGCCACTTTACAAACTGTGTAACATTCACCATTCTGCCCATGTTTGAACATCCACATTTCCTCGACTTTTCAATCTGTTGACTTTTGTGAAGTAAAAGAGCTGAAACCTTTATCACGTGGGTGAGATTCATCCGGCTGAACCAAATCACCTACTAGGCAACGCTTGAAAACAATTTTTAAATTTTTATACTTCTTCTTTTACCAGGTAGTTAATCCAACAATGTTTGAGTATGTCCAAATGCTTGCAGACTGACTGGATTTTCTCCCTAGGGAGTTATTCATATTTAAATTTATTTCAACAGATAGAGAAAATATTTTTGAGAAGGGAATATGGAAGTCTAGGCATTTACAGGGCTTAGAATCTCACCCACGTGATGAAGGTTTCAGCTCTTTTACTTCACAGAAGTCAACAGATGAGGAAATGTGGATGTTCGAACATGGGCAGAATGGTGATTGTTACACAGTGTGTACAGTGGCCACTTAAACTAGCCAATGACAGGTCATAAGCCCTGTAAATACCTAGACTTCCATATTCCTTTCTTAAAAATGTTTTCCCTCGCTGTGGGCAAAAATTTATAAATTGTTTTTTTTTTTAGAAATAAATTTAAATATGAATAACTCCCTAGGGAGGAAATCCAGCCAGTCTGCAAGCATTTGGACATACTCAAACATTGTTGAAATTTAGTTTCAGTTACTATATTACAAGTTATTAGATTCAGACGCATTATGTTTCATAATTTTTATATTTTTTTATTCAGATAACAAATATAAGTATACAATATTACTACTTGATACAATTTTTATATGAATTGAATATATGTATTTACATTAACGTTTCCCATTACATAAAAGAAAAAACAATTCTTGTGTACACAATAAGGAGTGTCGTCTTACAATGGTATTTTTTTTTTTAAATCTCTAATATTTATTTATTTATGTTTCAGTTCCATATTCCCTTATCAATTTTTTTCCCTCGCTGTTGCTAAAATTTAAATACTGTTTTTTTTCTGTTTTGGTTCTGTTTCACACACAGAACTGTAGTCTTTTCAATTTTCAATTTCAATTTCAATTTATTTATTTTAAATATAACATATACATTACAAAAATATATTCAATACGTACATATTATAAAAAAGGAAAAAAAATACACGAAAGAGACTCATGTCAAAGGAGTCGAAGAATCCTGCTCCGGAAAACCCCTTCGGATACATGGAACAGATCAATATCCAGAGCGATGTTGTTCAACATAGCGGTAGCTCTTCCAACAGGCATAACCATAGGCAGGTTGGTCCTGAATATCGGAATATGAAACAATCTATGCTGACGCTGTCTTAGGTAATTATCAGGAACATACAAACCAATGCTCATCATAATTTCAGAATTATCGATCATACCGCGCAACAATCGATAAAAATGTGTGGTCGAATACACATTCCTTCTAGTCTCTAAACTGTTGTAGGCAAGCATACCCTGGAGAAACTCGGTCGGGTAGAGCCAAGGATAATACCCGCACTCTCTCATATAGAGATATCTCAGAAACTTCTTTTGGATTTTCTCTATCATAAGAGAGTACTTCAGTTCATGTGGCCCCCAAATCATCGAGCCACTCTCGAGTCTACTTCGCACCAAGGAGTTGTAAAGAGTTCTCAGTACGCGGGTATTTTCGAAAACCCTGGCAGTACGCAGAACAAATCCTAACATCTTCAATGCATCACCACTGATTGTCTCTATGTGTTCATGAAATGTCAGAGTGCCATGAAATGTCTTCATCCACCTGGACACAAATATCTATGTTAAAACAATGTACAACAACAACAACAACAACAAACCATCACGCCGTTTCCCCGTAGGGGTAGGCAGAGAGGATAGAACGCCATAACACTCTATCTTGGCATACAGACCTCGCTTCCTCTACATTCATACATGTTCTTATGCACGCACGCCGATTATTCCTACTTTTGACATGTCCATCTTCAAGTATCTGATGGACTTGATCGTGCCATGTCTTTCTTGGTCTTCCTCGTTTTCTGCATCCATCAACATTTGCATCGTAGATCCTTTTAGTCGTTCTTTCGCTGTCCATTCGCTCTACATGTCCAAACCAACGCAGCACCCCCTTCTTGATTCTGTCAATAATGCATGTCTCAGCCTTACACACTTCACGGATCTCGACATTTGTGCACCTATCATACATCGTTTTAAATTAATCAATTAATTAATTATGGATAACTTATATAGCGCCATTTTCGTAATAAAATACCTCAAGGGCGCTTTACATGGTGATTCTATTGTTAAGTTAATTTAATTAAAGCTTTTAAATTTGCAATTCAATTAAAATAATTTATTTTGTTGTCTCGTGCTACGGATTTATTCAAATGATTTAGAGAACAAGTGGGTTGTAAGTTTTTTCCGAAACATCACTTCACTTTCACAGCCTCGCACCTCTGCTGGGAGAGCATTCCATGCCATAGGGCCTGCGACCGCAAATGCGCGTTCACCAAATTTAGTGCGCTGTTTGCGTAGAGGTATAATATCTTTTCCTCTCGCCGTAGACGTAGCTGATCTAAGCGTGAGACGCCTGTCAGCTAGTTCATCTGGAATGCATAGTTCCCTTAGATATTCCGGAGCCGAGTTGTGCAGTGACTTATACATAAGCCAACAGAGTTTGTATTCGACCCTCTGTGGAAAACGTAGCCAGTGTAGTTCCCGCATTCGCGTTTTACCACACATTCACCTGAGGGATCACATTTCGACAGCATTCAACCTACTTTCATCATTATTTTTCCAATTCCATACTTCGCCCCCATACATTAGAGTTGGAACTAGAACTCCGTTGTGAACTGCTAGTTTAGCCTCCTGCGATAAACATTTGTTTGCCAAAGTAGATTTTAGTGAATAAAACAATGTAAATACGTATAAACAGGTTTGTGGTTTCGTTTTAAATCGGCCGTTACTCGCTCGAATTAACTCTGTCCAGTCGAATGGACCCGATAAACACAGGTGTAGAATTACAGAGGTGCGCTATACGCTATACAGTACGTATACTCGGACGAAGTCATTACTCATAACTAGCCAGACGAACCAGAGACATTTTTTTATTCGATATTATATTTTATATTTACTTTTTTTATCGAAACTTTTATGGATTTTTTATCGACAGTTTTATTATTTTTTTTTATCGACACATTTTTTATTTTTTTTAAATTAAAGTTAATTAAACGTTTGGACGGGTTTTCAATGGGTACAGAAAATAAGGAAGACCAAGAAATGCGTGGCATAACAACATTAAAAAAAATACTTGAAGAGGGACACGTCAAAAGTAGGAACAGTCGGCGTGCGTGCATGACAAAATGTATGAATGTAGAGGAAGCGAGCAATGCACGCAAAGGCCGAACGTTGTAGCGTTCTATCATCAGCATCATCATCCCATGTCAGATTTCTTGGTATCCACAGAGAACCTGCATGCGTCTCTATCCGCTGCCAACTCCTTTGCGTCCTCGCAAGTCAGGTTCTCATCCAGGAGTTCTGACATAAACTGCCGACGAACCGTCAGCAGTGGACCTTGTAAAGTAGCCTTGTAAAGGCTCTCAGGAGGCATCCGCAGTATATAGTCAAGCCAACCGTATCGCCTCCGCTTGACGACAGTTGTCACAGGAGTTTGCTGCGTCCGTTCTCTTATTACTTTATTCCTTGTAAAGTCAAACCACCGCAAATCGGAGATTCTTCTGAGACATCTATTCTCAAAACTCCATAGTTAGATGTTCTATGCCCTAGTGAGGTGCCACGATTCGCATCAGTACAGGAGAATATGTGTTATGCAGGCGTTACATAGTCGGCATTTGGTTTCATCTTAGTTCTAGCGTTCTATCCTCTGCCGAAATAAATAAAATTCAAAATATTGTTGATAAAACCGGCTGGTCCGGGAGAAGAAGTAAAGTAATTCGGTCAGAATCTTACCCGCATCAATAAAGGTCTCAGCTCTTTTACTTCACAAAGATCAACAGACGAAATAATTTAAGGAATATAGATGTTCAAACATGGGCAGAATGGTAAATAGCAGTTAGCAGCAATAAGCAGTTGTCCTGGCTGCGGAGTAGCGCAGGACCGAGATGCTTTCGCTGTAGTGATCGCCAGCGTCGGAAGATCTGACAAGGCACCTCAAGAAGAAGAAGTATTTGTTGGATTGAATTCAGAAAGAAAGTAGCAATCAAATTTGAGGATTACAATCCGTAAATGTTTTTTTTTAAGTTGATTATTTCGAAATTTAGATCACCAAAAGATTATAATTTTTTTAAAAGTTTTACAGTTTAATTAAATTGGATTTTATGAACAAAATTTACATTATTTTAACGAAAGTTATAAGCAACATTGTACCTACCATCCACAATCAACATCTAACTCAAAATTACAAGCAAATATTCAAATTTATGTACGGAATATTGATATATTGGATATGATCAGTTTCTCTAATAAAATATATCAGTAAATAATTTATTTGAGGGTGTTAGAAACTTAGAAATCTCCACCAAAAACGGAAAATTAGTTATTGACGCCAAAATATACTATGCGTACAAAACCTACCTGCATACATAATAGCGTAATTCAAAACCGTCTCTAAATCTTGCAAAACCAGATTTCAATTATACTACTTGACACCGCAAACTTGGCATTCTCCACTTAGTTGGTGAAGCATAATTACAAATCTCACAATACTTTTTTTAATTTTTTTACAAACTCAGAAACTCCTTCAATGGAGATTTTTTTGTTTGCTTTTAATACCCTCATTTACGTGGATTCACCATTATGCCTATATTTAAACACCTATATTCCTTCGACTCTTCCATCTGTTGACGTTTGTGAAGATAAAGAGCTTCTGTTAAATGGTCTTCATGTCTGTTGTCATATGTTAATATTAACAGCTCCCTAGGGGTTTGAATCCAGTCCTTGTCTACAGAAATTTGGACAAACTCAAAACATTATTGTTTCCTATTGACATTTTTTTACGGTACAGTAGAGACCCTTTCTGCCTCGTCATGTAGTGTAGACGTGTTCGCCTACCATTATTTAGGTCGCGGGTTCGATTCTCGGCAGGTTCAAGGTATTTATTTAAATGTGGCTCACATGAACAATTTCACTGCCCTTGGACTGTCGTAAGATAGATAATGTTACTTACAAGCAACAGACGATTAACACTTAATCGTACCGCTGCAGTGCCCTATGCGTCATCTGGTGCGGATAAGGTCATGATGGTGATGATTTGACTAAGAGTAACGACCATCGTAAATTAAAATGGCATGCGTCAGAAAACAGCGTATCGAATCATTGGTTCGACGCCCGGCATAAACAGACGCTCATACAAGCATACAAGCAATAAACGCGGCAATAATCATCATAAATGTACGCATAAGAACCAAAATCGTATCCCAAGTTAAAGTTATCGACAGTAATTATTTTTGGTCCTTTGAGACAGAATTTAATATATTTAAACTAAAGTTATGCACACAAGCCCGACTTACGATTTTCAATATACAACGTCCCGAGATAATATGAAACAAATTGTTTTAGTTTTTGGGAATCACTCAAAAAAAGGAAAGATTTTAAAAATCTGTAGATATGGTCAAATACTGTATTTTTACCACCTTTAATTTACTAATTTTATTTATTTTATAAACATAAACGGCAAATCTGCCTTTTACAAACATTTATAATATTAACATATTTGGCTAAATATATTATTTTTTTTAAACATGAATTACCTTATGACGAAGATTTATAAAAAATAAAATTAAACCAAAAATTATACAAGATTTATATTTAAAAAAATAACCTAATAATTATACAGCATATTCAGTAGAAAGTTTAAATAATAAAACATTCTACAGTAAAACAACAAGAAAATCATAAGTGCTGTTTCACAACAGCTAGGCAAAGTGAACAAAAAACTGTAAATATATATATTATGAAATCCATGAATAAAAAAATATAATTACCATTCACCATCTTTGAAAAAGTTCAAAAGGTTTGTTCTATAGGAACAATACCCTACACGAAATATATCAGATACGTGGGAATAACTATTGCTGAGTTCATGAAGTCTATTTAATACGGCATTACAAGTATACACTGTCCGTGAATTGTGGCTACAAAACGGTGGTACCTGCACCAGGCCTTCCAGGCACCCTGAAGTTGATGAGAGATAATAGTTCAGGGCAATCCCATGTTGAGTTTACAATTTTGAATAAATTCAAAAGGTCTATACTTATAGTAATAAAAACATCAATCCATTCGCTCTGCATGTCCAAACGAACGCGGGAGTCTTTTCTTGATTTTTTCGATTATGCTTGTCTCAGCCTTAAATAATAAACGGATTTCAACATTAGTGCTCCAATCTTAAATAGTTTTACCACCCATTCGCCTAAGTGATCGCATTTCGAGAGCATTCTGCCTGCTTTCTTCCTCGTTTTTACAATTCACTATAGTTCACTTCATAAGCAAGAGTCGCAACCAGGAGACCATTGTGCACTGCTAATTTTGCCTCTTGCGACAAACATTTACTTGCCAGATACTCGTACGTGAAACGATAAAATAAATAAGTACAACATATTTTAAGAAGTATAATATTATTTGAATATATACTTTTAGTCAGATTGAGGTTCCGTGGTGTCGAAGACTCACAAATCAGAGGTCCGAGGTTCAGCCCCATTTTTTACAAAACTTAAATACTCTTTTCGAAACAGAGTCCCTAAAGTCTTCAACTTTGAAGATATTTATTTATTTATTATATATATACGGCCTAAGCCAATTACAACAGTTACATGAAGAAACATAAATGCAAGAAACTGAACAAAAATAACATAAAACTATTTAGCAAAGACAAACAAGGGCAAAACAATAATAGTATACAATATATTCAAAAAAACTAAAGACCGAAAACTTTGAGCTAAACCATGCCAATCCAACTTCATCCCACACTGTTTAGTCGCGAAGAGATCTACGAAAAGCCGGAAGATCTATCCCGAAAAATTCCAAGTCGTGTGATGAATTGACTAATCTACACATTCTGGACATTGGGGCATAAAAACCAAAGTTGCTCTTAGAAGATTTTATAAATAGCAGATTTTGACTTCTGGTGACACGGTTGGGAACATGAAAAGAAATTGATTGCAACAGAGATGGGACATCACTTAACGCATTAAGTATTTTGAAAATGCATATAAGGTCCACCTCAGTTCTACGTCTCTCCAATGAAGATAGATTAAGAGATTGCATTCTGATGATTTCATCATCATTCCCTCTCCGCACCTAATGGTGTATAGGGCACTGAATTGGTACACCAATCGCAGCGTATATTGATATATTTTTCTTAAATGAAGGTAAGATAACCAGTCGTACGCTTCAGGCACCAGTCCAGGAACTGTGAAATATTCAAGTGTGAAAAACACCTTTCAAATAAATATTTCATATTAACCCTGTCGGGAAACGAGCCCGATACCTCTCGCGTGGTAGGCAAAAGCGCCGACCATTACACCACGAGGCCGAATGATGATATACCCAGTTATAACAATTTTAGGGCCATTTTCAACGAGTTCTAAATTAAAGATTTCACGAATATTAGAATGTTTTGCGGTATTCGGCCTGTTCGGCTACTTTTTTTAATAGTACGCAGTATTCGGCCGAAGATCAAATCATGAAAAATTATATTACTCAAAAATGTACCTATTTTAATCACAAATTATTAGTTAAATACTTGAAGTCTAACAGTGGTAAGTTGTATGAATGAAAACATTTTTTTCAGCATTTGTTGGTAGCAAACGATTGCGTTTTTCCTCATATACCTCGTGAGATCTTGTTGTTACACAGCAAACACACAGCCAGTTTATTATCTTCACTACAAATCTCATAATATTCCCAAAGAGGCGATTTGTGCCATGACGTACAATGAACAAATAATTACTAATTACTAATAAGGACTATTAGTTACACAATGTGATGTTATAATAAACAAATAGCACGTGTCGCGACATGAAATGCTCACATATGAAATAATTACACCCGCCCCATCACCCCCGCACGCACCGCAATGAGACAGGTCGTAACCTGTCGCGCACAATGCACACATCTTTTGTCGAACATTCGGCGTTTCGGCCGAGAGCGTGGCCAAATATTTGGTATTCGGCTAAAACGCTATTTGTGGCATATCTATTCTAAAAACTTAATATTGTAAAATGGGAATCGAGTTGGGGCGGAGCGGGGTTCGAACTCCGGAAGACTAGTCACGGGACCACAACGCGAGTCTGCAACACTAGTCACGGGACTACAACCCGATTCAAAGTTTGAAAAATACTATAAAGTTAGGACCGCGAAACCGATTTGCTAAAGAACCTCGAGTTACGGACAGGTCTCCTAATAGCGCCCTTCGAGTTCGTAAGTCGAGAGTCTACGGACGTAAAAAATACACAAAGCCATAATCTTCGTATATTATTTTAGTTTGGCATGTTTATGTTATATGGTCGAGTTCCGAGACCAGCACGGCGTTGTAACTTAATATTACAATAACGTCAATATTGGTTTTAAGTCTGAATGCACCGCGTCACACAAATACTTTATTTAGACTAAAACTTTCCAACAATATTTTGCAATTCACCTTATTTGTACGCAAGCGTTGGATTTAACGTTAAAAACAAATAAAATAATTTTTGCAATAAGCAATGCAATATAAAATTGATAATTTCTGCCAAAAATTAAATTTGGAAATAAATCAAATATTTATTCCATTAAATCCATATAACTGACAAACTAACCATCACGCCATTTCCCCAAAGGGGTAGGCAGAGAGGATAGAACGCCACACCACTCTGTCCTGGCACACTTCCTTTGCTTCCTTCACATTCATACATCTTCTCATGCACGCACGTCGATTATTCCGACTTTTCACATGACCACTTTCAAGAATCTGTTGTACTTGATCATGCCATATCTTTCTCGGCCTTCCTCGACTTCTACAACCAGACACATTCGCATCATAAATCTTTTTAGCCGTTCTTTCGTTCATTCGCTCCACATGACCGAACCATCGCAAAAGACCTTTCTTAATTTTGTCGATAATGCTTAACTCAGCCTTGCATTCTGCTCTAATTTCGACATTAGGGCACCTATCATACATTGTTTTTCCGCACATTCGCCTGAGGGATCGCATTTCAACAGCATTCAGTCTACTTTCGTCCCTTTTTTTCCAACTCCATGCTTCGCTTCCATACATTAGGGTTGGTACCAACCCTAATGTAAATCCATATTATTTTTTAAATATGTAGTATCTACAGGTATAATTTTCATTAAAAAAAGTATGATGGCAAAATACTTAAATTAAAAATTGCATTAAAAATAAATTAGAGCAAAAATGAATAATGTAACAAAAAAGTGGATTGACATTTTTCAATAACGTTTTAAGTTTGTCCAAATTTTTGTAGACAAAAACCGGATTAATCATAAATACGTAGTGTCTAAAACTGTCTGAACATTTTGTTAATTATCTCTGTTTATTAAGTCTTTTTTGTTTATTCTCAAATGTAAAAATATATATTTTTTTAAAGTATGCTGCTATCGTCGGCCCGGGTAACCCCACCCCAGTAAGGTCACATTATTTTTATTTTGAATCATAATTAAAAATGGAAAAAAAAAATAGTAAATAAACCCCCTAGAGATTTGTTCATATGAACATATTACAACAGAGATGATCAAAACTTTTGAGAAGGTTTTATAGAAGTTTAGGCGTCTACAGGGCTTATGACCTGTCATTGGCTGGTTTAAGTGTTCGCTTTTACAATGAGTAATATTCACGATTCTGCCTATATTTAAACATCAACGTCACAAGCTTACCCGCATCAATAAAGAGTTCAGCTCTTTCACTTCACAAAGATCAACAGATGGAAGAATTGAAGGAATATAGATATAAAATGGTGAATGTTACGAAGTGTGTAAGCGGTCACTTTAACCAGCCAATGACAGGTCGTAAGCTCTGTAGATGCCTTGACTTCTATATTCCCTTCTCGAAAGTGTTCTTCATCTCTGTTGAAACATTTTTTTACACACTAGAAATAAATGATAAAAATTGTTGTCCGAGTAAACAATTATTTATTTCATAATATTTCAGCTCTTTTTTTATTAGCTTTTCGTATATTTTGTAATTTATATATTAAACATCAATATCCTTATCAAAATTTTTGTTGTTACTTCATCTTTACAATTAAATTGTTACTATTATTAATACAATTATTGCTATTCATAAAAAAAATATTAGTACGAGACTGCTTATAAATTATTTATACTAAAATTAAAATTTATTCAATTGTATGAATTATATATTATAAAGTGATGGTATGTGAGTGTTCAAGAATTATTTTTTTTTAATATTCATTTCAATTCTGTATTGTTTATACCATGCGCTGGTTTAATCAATCATATCGTAGAACTAATATTGACTCCATATATATGTTCGGCATACTAAATGGTATAATCGATGTTCCATCATTACTGGGACAAGTAAAATTCAATATTCCGACTCGTAGATTGAGAAACAATGAAGTACTGTTCATCGATCAGCATAGAACAAACTATGGCCTAAATTCTCCAATGACCCGCCTTTGTCGTATTGTTAACTCAAGACAAGATCTGGACTTTTTTGGTTTAAGTTTACAACGATTTAAACGAGCACTAAATAAATAGTCCAGATCTTGTCTCGATGTCCCTTATGTTTGTCAATGCTTCTTTCTTTTTTTTAAAAATGTTTTAAACTATTCTTTTATAGTAATATTTAAACCTTATAAATTGTATACATGGACAATGTCCGTTAATAAATAAATAAATAAATATCATATGGAGTGAGTTTTTACGGGCTAACATTTACAACGTATACAAATAGGATAAAAAAAGATCAAATTAGATTCCTTAAAATGTTAGCAAGTAAAACCAACGTGGTTACTTGTCAAAATGACTACGAAAATCTTTTCTCGATGTGTAAAGTTGTGTCGGTACAGAATATGATATACTATCGCCTGGTAACAGAGGACTTTATGGATTTCTACAAAATGCCAATACCACATAGGCATGAAACGCCTCAAAAAGTGAAAGGGAATTTCATAGAAAAAAGAGCTTTAAATGCGTATGGAGAGAGGACCAGGGCGTATATACTCCCTCGCATAGTTAATAGACTCCCGGACGAAATAAACAATAGTGATATAAATATAAATAAATTAAAATTGGTTTTAAAAATCTTTTGCTTAAATTCTAAGTTTAGTGTGTAAAAAAAGGGTAACCAAACAATTTGAAACAGCATTTTTAATTGAATCGGCATTCACTTCGTAACACTTCATTATAAATTATTATGAAAATAAAACTTTGTTATCAGTGTTACACAATTGTATTATTTTACAAGAACACAACTATAGTTTCGGGAGAGCACTCCTACCATCGACGGGTGATATAAAACTCTTTTTTTTTATCACCCGTCGATGGGATTTTATTTATAAAAGTTGTCGTAACATAATTTTACGAAAAAACAGAATAATATTATAACATCAAATAGTTTCTAGAGCTTTCATTCATTTTTTCATTATTAATTTATTACTGTTTGTAACATATTTCATGCCGCAAGCAATCACAAAAGGTGCCGAGTCTGCCAATATTATATATCTTTTATGTTATATTTGTATGTTTGTCCAGTTATTTGTTATTGTTCTATCATAAAATAAATCATGCCTAAGTCCCTAGGATAAATTAATAGATGTATCTAAAACCCTAAATTTAGTACATGCCTACAAACATACTGGAAATGTCGCTGAACTGGCACTCAAGGAGCACCTGACATCGCTAAGAGAAAACTAGGTTTGTGAAAAGAGCTGATAAGTCGATAAATTCACTGCCTATCCCGGAATGTAACAGAACATAACGATAGGAAATTACCTATATGTAATTGTGGACATGTTATGTAGGTGTAAAGACAAATACAAATAATATAACCAGTGGCTTGTGTAAATAAGTAGATCTAGCTACTCTTACGAGAAATGCTTATGTAACGACATACGCTTCCTAAACTTTACAATTTGTTTTACCTTTCCTAGAATTGGCGATGAACGAAAGTAAGTCAAAACTGATGGTATTTGAAAGGGGAAGTGAGATGACTGACTGCATAATAAAACACTCGAACTATCAATAGGGTGGCGTAGTGAGTCACATTTTGCTGGATGGTGTGATTCTCTAAAATGCTGCGAACGCCCAGTTGCATTCCACCGGCAACACTACTGACTAGTCCTACTCGTTAGCGTCCACGTCGCGAACCCCGGGCAATGGGATCACACTCATAACTGTGGATCACAGCAGATAACGAGAGGGTGAAAGGCGAGTTTCTGGCGCCTCTGGAAGGGAAGGTAACCCCGACAAAAAATCTACCAAAGAAGGCAACAGAAAACCACTCTGGTCATCTTTTCCCAGGAATCACTGTGGCGAGTACATCCAATAAGCAGTTATCCCAGGATATCCGATATTATCCTAATTTGTAAAAAAAAATGCAGAAAACACCCAGAGCACTAGAAAAATCTTACGGTTCTTTAAAAATCAGCAAAACAGCTTAGTTAGAATGTAAATTTAAGTATACAATTGTAAAGCGCCCTCGAGGTGATTTTTCACAAAAATGTCGCTATATATATATATATATATATAGTAGGATAATTTATATAGCGCCATTTTTGTGAAAATCACCTCAAGGGCGCTGCACAATTAATAAATATCCCAGTACGTCTTGTAGCTACAGAGCGCATGGACGGTTGGGATTCTAGTTCCTCGTTTTCAATTAAGATCAATCAAAAATTATAACAGATAGGAGCTAGATTACAGGACGTCTCGTAGCTACAGAGCGCATAGACAGTTAGAAATTTAGCCCCCATTTACACATTTTAAAAATTGACAAATAAATTTAGTGTATTAATGATACTAAAAAAAATAAAAATAATATGAATAATAAAAAGGAGTAATATTACAACACGTCTTGCAGCTACTAAGCGCATAGACGATTGGAATTCTAGACCCCATTTACAAAATTTAGGTATTTTAAAGTTGATATATGAATACAATACGAATAATATACTTGTTATTCCTTCTTTATTTTTTCTTTTTTCTCTGCTGCCATTGGCATGTTTTTATACTTTTTATACTTTTAAACTACTTTTAATTACATATATTATATATGTAAATAAAATCAATATATTGCTGCTCTTACTATAATGTGTCATTAATTTTGAAGATGTTTTTTAAATTGACCTAAATTTAAATTTACTGTCTTATATTTCACTTAAAGATTCTTCTCATCGTTTCTTTGAATCCCTTAATATAAATATGTGTTTATGTTTATCCTTTTAAAAAAAAAAATATTATTCCTATTTACTTTATTTTTACATCTGAGCATGTTTTTCATTCTTTATTTCCATTCTTAATTCTTAATTACTATTTCAAATTTTCTTCATTTTTAATATTATTTCCATTTGTAAATACTCACTACAAACTACAAACCTAAAAATATATTTTTTTCACTTAAATTTTAATTTTTAAACAACTTTCATTTATGTTTTCTTTTTCCTTCTCTTTTTTATACTTTCATAATTAACCTTACATTTAATTGCTTTTTAATATGGAAACTTCACTGGTCCATTAGAATTAAGTCCAATTGTGTAAAATATTAAACTTTGTAACTGTACTGTACTTATGTTTCCTGAATAAAAGAAAATAAAAAATAAATAAAAAAAAGCTAGATAACCAATCATCGTGCAGCTACAAAGCGCATGGACGAGCAAAGTCAGAATGATATCAATAAATTTACAAAAAATAGAGCATAGTAGTAAGTTTGTCAAGTGTTCATGCCAAGAAGTATGCAATAAAAAACTAAATAAAAAAGCACTGTATCAACTCCATGGTTAACAAAGGGAGATAGATGTCCGAAGAGAATCTGAAGAGCTATGTCAATCAGCTTATTATTCACATATTACAACAGAGATGAAGAACATTAAAGAGAAGGTAATATAGAAGTCTAGGCATCTACTGGGCTTATGACCTGTCATTGTCTGGTTTAAGTGGCCACTTTACACACTGTGTAACATTCACCATTCTGCCCATATTTGAATATCTATATTTCTTCAATTCTTTCATCTGTTGATGTTTGTGAAGTTAAAGTGTAATATGTTAATGTTAACAGCTCCCCAGGGATGGAACGGAAGGCCTGTTGACTACTGCCAACGGGCCGGCTTCTCCTGAAGAGTTTTGAGTGGTTTCCTCTCCACATGAGCAAATGCTGAGAAGTTCCCGATTGATCCACATAAAGATATCTCTCCTGGTCCTAACAGTTTAGATAAATTTAAAGAAATTTAATTGCAGAGAAATCCACCTTTTTAAAAAAACCAAGTAAGGTAAATAATAAAGCAACTCCCAAATATAAAAAAAGCTCCCCAGGGAGTTGAATCCGATCCTTGTCTACAAAAATTTGGACAAACTCAAAATATTGCAGCTCATAATTGTTATTATTTAGGTAGGTAGGTTTTAATGTATAGTTTATTCAGGCATCAACAACTAATTTTCCATTTTTGGTGGAGATTTCTAAGTTTGCTTTTAATACCCTAAATTACTGTAGTTATAAAGTTGTAGAAACGATGGCAGTTAAATGTAAATGACAAGTGCAACAGCGAAGAAATTCCACTGCATATTTGTACTACTGTTGGTACAAAAGTCCAAATATTGTCAAAGTCAACAGACAGTTGGACGTATTACGCTGTTTACCCTCACACACACTGCTTGTTTGAGTTCTGATCACGTACTGTTTGTTCTTTGTTCGGGACAAACACAAAACGAGGTGTCCGTAGGACGAGGCGTTCGCGTCTCCGAGTGTTCGTATAAAAGGGATGAATTTTAATTCAACGATGAATTCATTTACTTCCACAATCGTTTTCATGAATACCTTATGTTAAAAATAAACGGGAATACGGCAAAAAAACGCAAAATTTTAATTTTCAATCATTTTTTCATCATCCCCTTTAAAATACTCGCCATTTGCGACGACACATTGATGCCAACGCTTAATCCAATTGTCTATGCACTTTTCATAGGCCTGCAAAGGTATGTCCTCTCTTCCTCTTTTACGGCATCAATCGTCTCAAAGCGCGTTCCTCTTAATGGAAATTTTAGTTTAAGGAATAGAAAGTCAGACGGGGCCTGGTCTGGAGAATACGGTGCTTGGCTAATGAGATTAGTCGATTTTTTGGCCAAAAACTCTGAAACAATTTCCTCTGTATGAGACGGCGTTTTTTACCACATTCCTTCAGTGTTTTTGGGATGAGGAGGGCTGCGACGCGTTTCATACCGAAAACACATCAATGATGCGATGCTCAATAACACAGCGAGCTTTCGGATTGGTACACATCGATTTTTCAATATTTGCTTTGCCGATTCGATGTTTTTTTCGATACTTGACGTTGCTAGACGTCCAGTATGTTAAGCATCATCTAAGCATTCACGAACGTCTTTAAACTTTTTATACCATTCGTATGCCCGTGTTTTCGTGATCTGGCACACGAAATTTCATTAGCAACACAAACTTTGAGGCATGCTCGTTGTGCCAATTTTTTATCCATTGCAAAAATGGCCACACAGCAATTTTTTTACTCACTCAAACAGGCGCTGACAGAATACTGAGCATCCGATCGCCGTCAAACTTTGACAGATTGTTAAAAACAGTGCTATCAACGTGGTTACAAATACCAATTAGTGCAGCGCGGGCATTTCAAATTAAAAATTCCCGTTCATTTTTTTATCATATGGTATAATAAATTACTTACCCCTAAGACTGTCAGCAGGGTGACCTCCGTAGAGGTCGTAGGGTGCCCTGGCATAAGGAAGGGGCGGGTGGTGGGCCAATGCTCTGGCGGCCAAGTACTGCAACTCTCCGTGGAGACTCGACGCTGATAACCTGACGAGAAGAGAAAATCAAATTAATCACACAAAATATTATTTTTTTAAAGGAGCGTACATTAAACAATTGATTGAAAAGCATCGATGCGCGCTTCTGCTGATACGATTCAGTATCGATATTTGTAGAAAAGTATCGGCGACATCGAAAGCGATACCGATCACAATCATCATTTCCGTATCCGCACCCCGTGGTGCATAGAGCATGGCATCAATAAAAACGCACTACTTTGAAAGACGTCACTAGCTCGAATAAACCACCCAATGATATGACAGCAGACCACAACTTGGTTCAAAAGATGATGAAGTTGTATTTTCACACCGGATTCGGAAAATAAAATTTGTATAACTATGCTGCATTTTAGTATCAAAAATATTTAACCTTGCTACTCGAAGAATGATGTACGCAAATACAGGAATACATCTGTATTAGAGAGAGAGACAGAGACACTGTTCTGCAGCCGGTGTTGTGTGAAACAAATTGAGTCGGTTGTTGACAGTGATGCGGGACGCACGCGTGAATTATAAGCGGCGAATTTATGTTTTTTTTTTGCTATGACAGGGCTAAATTATATGTTTATTTTAATACATTATTCTTTAGTCTGAGCTTTAGAATATTCCGACTTTTGCTTGTGGTGACACGATGTTACATCACCGCGCGCAAAGAGATTATTTACCACAGTCATTTAAAAGCTGGAGAATTAATACTCTGATTTGTCAAACAAGTATCGCCTAAGAACACTTCATTATACAATTTCTAAAATTTTCAATAAGATTCCTAAGCAGATCTTAAAATGAAATGTTGACAAAACTTTTAAGAAAAACGCAATTAAATGGCTAATAACAAAGCTTTATATTGATTATTATTTTATGTATGTATGATAGGTGCACAAATGTCGAGATCCGTGAAGTGTGTAAGGCTGAGACATGCATTATCGACAGAATCAAGAAAGGGGTGCTGCGTTGGTTTGGACATGTAGAGCGAATGGACAGCGAAAAAGCGGCTGATCTACGATGTGAATGTGATGAATGCAGAAAACGAGGAAGGCCGATAAAGCCATGGCACGATCAAGTCCATCAAATACTTGGAGATGGACATGTCAAAAAATGAATAATCGGCGTGCGTGCATATGAATGTAGAGGAAGCGAGGTCTGTATGCCAAGATAGAGTGATATGGCGTTCTATCCTCTCTGCCTATCCCTACGGGGAAACGGCGTGTTGGTTTGTTGTTGTTGTTGTATTTTATGTTAACAGTCATCTATTTAAATTTTTGTAAATAAATTTTGTGCTAAAAATACGTATGCTTTTAGTTTTATTTATTTATTATTTATTAATATCATTATATTACATACACAAAATTATAATTTATGTAAAGTTGCTTTGACTGTCTAACTAGGGTTATTTATTCCGGTCTAAGACAGTCAAAAAATATAAAAAACAGTAATCAATATATAGAAACAGTTATAAAGATACAGGAAAAAGTGAAAAACAAAGTAAAAAATGGAGTAAAAACATAGTAAAATGTAATAAAAAACATAGTAAAATTGTAGTAAAAACATAGTAAAAATGTAGTAAAAACATAATAAAAATGTAGTAAAAACATAGTAAAAATGTAGTAAAAAAACGTAGCAAAAAAATATGATAAAAACAAAGTAATAAATGCAGTGAAAACATAGTAAAAACCATTTAAATATATTAATATGTCTATAAAAATGATTTGAAACTCAGTAAAATGCGAAATAAAAACAGAATACATAGTATGAAACTTATTTAAAGTCATAATTAAAAAAAATGAATGTATGTTGTATAGCAAAAAGCATATTTAAAGAAAGAAAAAAAAACATAGCAAAATATCGAGTTCTTAATAATGTTTATATGAATTTTAAAATTTATATAATTTCTATAACGTTTTTCTTTGTGAAGGAAAAATAAGAAACCTGCTGACAAGCCGGTTTCGCGGTTTCGCGGTTTAGTGGGTATCATTATTTTTCCTTTTATATTTTCTGTTCATGATGTAATAACTTATATTTCCATAGAAGTTATTAATTTAAAAAATACTTGGTACACTTCCACTTATTTGTTTTGACCAATTAGCGCTTTCGCCCTCTAATGGGCATCTTCAGACTGGTGAATATTATACAGTGTAAGGGTAATTTATATAAAACTAAATATTATCTTAAGTGCAGGTACATTTAAAAATAAGTTGAAAAAGATACAATACGCAATATTGCAATGGAACAGAGTGAGACAAATTATTGAAACATGTGTTGGCGGCGGTGTACTTTAAGAAAATATTCTATTATATGAAATATATTTACTGTTTTATTACAATGTACAGGGTCTAACTAAGGGGGCTAATAAGGGTGAGTTTTAAAATTCTATCGCTATTATTTTTTATACTATTTATTTCTAAAATTTCTAATCTATCTAACTTTTGACCTTTATGTCCTACATGTAAAAATTTTACGTTTTTTGTTTTATCAAAAGTATGTTTAAATTCATTTAAATATGATGCATTAAATACTTATATGGAAATATAAGTTATTACATCATTACAATGGAATTCCATCAAGAATTGTCAATAAATAATTAAAATGAAAAAAAAATCTGTTCATGTTTACCTTCTTAAATAAAATTAAAAAATTTAAAAAAGTATTTCGTCTTACGGCGCCATCTTAAAAAAAACTCAAGATATTTAATTGTTAAGAATTTATCTTGACCACATCAAAAAGTTTTCAAGTATTGTGAAATAAAATCTTGAAGCGTTTATGGAGTAATTTAGGCTGGATGTTTTCCAGAAGCAGTCACATAAATATTCGAAAGGTTACGCCGGGAGACGATAATTCAATCGGACGCTTCAAAGTGTCAACAAATAGGGGCTGGAAGTGACATAAAAAATCCTTAACGACCTAGGAAACATGTTTACCGACTTAACGATCCTTCAATAATGTTTTAAGTATGTACAAATGTTTGCAGACAGGCTGGATTTCCTCCCTAGCGAGTTATTTAGGTCTAAATTTGTTGAAACAGAGAGGGAAAACATTTTTGAAAAGGTAATCTAGAACAATATTTTGAGTTTGTCCAAATTTTTCTAGACAAGGACTGATCTCAACTCCCTGGGGAGCTGTTTATATTAACATATTACAACAGAGATGAAGAATATTTAAGAAAAGGTAATTTAGAAGTCTAAGCATCTACAGGGTTTATGACCTGTCAATGGCTGGTTTAAGTGGCCACTTTACACACTGTGTAACATTCACCATTCTGCCTAAATTTGAACATCTATATTCCTTTAATTCTTTCTAGACTTCTATATTACCTTTTCTTAAATGTTCTTCATCTCTGTTGTAATATGTTAAGGTAATCTAGAAGTCAAATTGGCAAATAAATGTTTGTCGCAAGAGGCAAAAGTAGCAGTTACCAATGGAGTCCTGGTTCCGACATCCGTATGGGAGCGAAGTATGGAAAACAGAGATGAAAGAAGGCGGAATGCTGCCAAAATGTGATCTCTCAGGTGAATGTGTGGTAAAACTATGAACGATAGATGCACAAATCTTGAGATCCGTACATTCTGTAAGGCTGAGACGAGCATTGTCGACAAAATCAAGAATAGATCTCTGCGCTGGTTTGGACATGTAAAGCGAATGGACGGCGAAAGAACGGCTAAGAATATTCACAATGCGAACGTTGATGGATGCTGAAATAGAGGAAGACCGAAAAAGAAATGGCACGACCAAATCCAACAAATACTTGAAGATAGACGCGTTAAAAGTCGGAATAATCGGCGCGCGTGCATGAGAAGATGTATGAAAGTTGAGGAAGCGAGATCTGTATGGAAAGATAGAGTGATTTGGCGTTCTATCTGTCAATCTGTTATTGGCTGGCTCAAGTGACCACTTTACACAATGTGTAATATTCGACATTCTGCCCATTCTTATTCTCATTCTTAGTGGCGGGGGTCAGTCCTATGCGAGCTCCTGACGTCACCGCGACCTGTGAAGAACTATTGTGACGGGTCTCCGTAAAAAGTTCTCGCCCTCCGAGCCCGAGTCTATACAGATCCTGGCCTGTGTGGAAGGTGAGAGTTTGCATACACTGCCCATGTTTAAACGTCCGAATTCCCTCAACTCTTCCATCTGTTGGCTTTTGTGAGGTAAAAGAGCTGAAACCTTTATCTTGTGGGTGAGATTCATCCGGCTGAACCGATTTACTAAGTTTTATACTTTTTCTTATACCAGGTAATTTAATCAAGAATATTTTGAGTATGCCCAAATGATAACACAGGCTAGAATTGCACTTTAATTAAATTTTATAAAACAATATTTTGAGTTTGTCAAAATTTTTGTAGACAAGGACTGGATTCAACTCCCTGGGGAGCCGTTATTATTAACATATTACAACAGAAATGAAGAAAAATTTAGAGAAGGTAATATATTGCAATTGCCTTCAAACTTACGAATCATTGACAGTCCCAGTCAGTTTAGATCCCAACTAAAATCCCACTTCTTTAAACTATCATACCCTCAACTTTAAATCTGGAAATATAATGTATCACTTAAGTTTAGTTAGAATGTAAGTTTAGATATACAATTGTAAAGCGCCCTTGGGGTGATTTTTTACAAAAATGGCGCCATATAAATCAGCCAAATATTATTATTATTATTATTATTATAGGCATCTACAAGTCTTATGACCTGTCATTGGCCGGTTTAAGTGGCCACTTTACACACTGCATTCCTTCAATTCTTTCGTCTGTTGATGTTTCAACAGGGAGTTGAATCCAGTCCTTGTCTACAAAAATTTGGAAAAACTCAAAATATTGCTGATAAATCCACCTGGTCCATGAAGTATAGATATTGAAAAAATATAATTTTCAGGCGTTGCCTAGTATGTAGGCGAAATAATTCAATAACACGAATCTCACCCGCACAACTAAAGGTTTCAGCTCTTTAACTTCACAAACATCAACAGATGAAAGAATTGAAGGAATATAGATGTTAAAATGTTGTCTTGAGGTAGCAATTTTTATTTTTTTTGTCCTAGCTTTAATTTTATTTAGTTGTATTTTATTTTTTTAGTGCCTGTATTATTTATAAGAAATTGTATTTACCATCGTTAGAATGGACTGCATAAATCCGTCCAATAAATAAATAAAAAAATACGGGCAGAATAGTGAATGTTACACAGTGTCATAAGCCCTGTAGATGCCTAGACTAATATATAAATCTTTCTTAAATGTTCTTCATCTCTGTTGTAATATATAAAAAAATAATATTATCAATTAAAAAAAATAATTACATACAATATATAATACAATAGCCAAAAAAATATATCATAAATAAGCTGGTCATTCAATAAGCGTGTATTCCTGCTTACTGCTAATAACCGAATGATTGAAAGATTTTCTTCTTTCGTTTTTGTCTCTTTCACACAAACACCGGCCAAACAGCGTCTCTGTCTTCCTTGTTATAAGTTCTATTCTCGTGCTTTTTCTTATACAGTAAAACAGATTTATAAGAAAAAATCCAACTTTTTTCTACAAAGATTTGAAGTTACCTAAAATATTGCTTATGAAATAAAATACTTGAATTTAGCTACACCGAAGCAAACTAAATAAATATTGGAATGGATATTTGATACGTTTCGGAGAAATTTAATAAGGGCGGTTTTCTTTAAGGATTTGTGTTAAAATGATTTAGGGGTAGCTTGTTGACATCTGCTGGTAGTTTATTTTAGATTTGGGGGATGCAAATTCGTTTATTGGTATGCTAAAACTTGTTTTTCAGTTTGTGGTTACTGGCTGGTTTATTTATTTATAATTAATGATTTCACACATGTGGTCTGTTTGAGGCAAAATACAAAAAAAATTTGATGAAAGTAGGTTAAATGTTGTCGATACCTTAGACGCATATGTGTTAAAACTATGTATGATAGGTGCAGAAATATCAAGATCCGTGAACTGTGTAAGGCTGAGACATGCATTATCGACAGAATCAAGAAAGGGGTGCTAAGTTGGTTTGGACATGTAGAGCGAATGGACAGCGCTTTCGCTGTCGGCTAAAAGGATCAACGATGCGAATGTTGATGGATGCAGAAAACGAGGAAGACCGAGAAAGATATGGCACGATCAAGTTCATTAAATACTCGAAGATGAACATGTCAAGAGTAGGAATAATCGGCGTGCGTCCATGAGAAGATGTATGAATGTAGAGAAAGCGAGGTCTGTATGTAAAGATACTCTCTGCCTACCCCTACGGGGAAACAGCGTGATGGTTTGTTTGTTTGTTTATCGCTATTGTACACTTACTATCCTAATCTTTATATATATATAATTCCTCTGTACGTGTAATGTCACTGACCTCCTAAACAGCTTAATCCATTACCGTGCGGTTTTCAGAGAAATGTAGATCTTTGCGCTGCGCGTGTTCGTAGATATCAAAATCTTCAATCTGATAAGTAAAAAAGAAGTTGGGAGCATAAATGTTTTATTCATCGATCTACCAGGGTTGCATTCGAGGAGAATGCATATACACAAAAATGGAAGGATGTTGTTTTTTATGTGAACAAAAAAGTTTGTTTTTAAATGTTTACACACAGCATTTATCTTTTATGGATCTCAATCAGATTCATTCCTTAAATTCCTTCCTTGCACACTTTTTTGGTTTTGCTTTAAGCAACAGCAAATCACACAATGACGAAACGAAAATATTGGAATGTCAAACTCAATATCAAATGTCACTTAGTATATAGTTTATCGAAAATTCGAATACCGAAAAAACGTTTGCCGAACCAGGTAATGGCAGGCAAGCCAATGTTCGGGCAGGACAACATCGGTCGGGTCCGCTAGTTATTCAAACTGTTCAATATTTACACTTATATTAACCAATGTATTTTCACTATTTACAATATATGTAACCAAGTATTTTTTACATACATCCTCTTTACATTTAATTTTTAATATACATTTTAAAAAAAAATTGCTGCCTGGCATTTCCTCAAATAACTGTATTCTCTTGTACATAAGGCAGTTCGGGAACTTTGCTTTTGATTTCTTTTCTAGTCTTATATTTTTAGATCCTCTTGTTGCTTAGTTATGAAAAAACTCTTTATTTTTTTTTTTTTTTTAAATATCTCAGAACTGTTCCTTTCATAAAATTATTTATCTTATTGGCTACATTGAATTTGATTCTTTGATCAATAGTCATCATATCTAGAAGTTGAATCATTGGAGACTTTTTTTAATACTACATTTATTTTTCTTACTGCTGAATCATATTCGTTATCAGCTTCGTAAATTAACGTATCATCTGCAAATAGTCGAATTAGGCAATCAGACAATGTCAAAGTCATATAATTTATGTGCAAAATGAATAATAGTGGTCCCAGAACAGATCCTTGTGGAACTCCCTGATGATTTTTTTGTTGATCCGAGGTTTCATTATTTATTTTAGTCATTTGCAAACGATTGCTGAGGTATTGATGCAATTTATTTAAGATGTTTTTTTCCAAACATCTGAACTTTAGAATATTCTGTACTTTGGTTGTGGTAACACGATGTTATCACCGCGTGTAAAGGAATTTTGAAGCACAGCTTTTTAAAAGCTTAAGAACACCAAAATGAATAAGAACAAAAAGCTTTTTTGTACAGTATCAAGTCAAATCACCATAATTAGGTTTCCATAATCGATAATGACTGCTTTATAATGCCTAAATCCGATCTGTAATTGGTTCCGTGAACCCCCACCACGATGCACCTGTCGGCCATTCGAAATTCAAATTAAAAATCGAACTGCAACACGCGAGCTTTCACTTTTGCGTGTTGAAAAAATCTTATAATAACAGTGTAGGTACACGAATGCATAAAAATCTTTAGCTACTTGATCAAGAAATAAAAATATATAATTATAGGCATATAGGAATAAACAAACAAACAAACAATCACGCCGTTTCTCTGTAGGGGTAGGCAGGGAGGATAGAACGCCATATCACTCTATCTTTGCATAAAGACCTCGCTTCCTCTACATTCATACGGGTTTTTGTTCTATCAGCATATTATTATTATTATGGATAACTTATATAGCACCATTTTCGTAACAAAATTCCTCAAGGGGGCTTTACATAGTGATTCTTTTAAATTTGTAATTTAATTAAAATAATTTATTTTGTTGTCACATGCTACGGATTTATTTAAATGATTTAGAGAACAAGTGGGTTTTAAGTTTTTTCCGAAACATCACTTCACTTTCACAGCCTCGCACCTCTGCTGGGAGAGCATTCCATGCCATAGGGCCTGCGACCGCGAATGCGCGTTCACTAAATTTAGTGCGCTGTTTGCGTAGAGGTATAATAACTTTTCCTCTCGCCGTAGACGTAGCTGATCTAAACGTTAGACGCCTGTCAGCTAGTTCATCTGAAATGCATACTTCCCTTAGATATTCCAGAGCAGAGTTGTGCAGTGACTTATACATAAGCCAACAGAGTTTGTATTTGACCCTCTGTGGAAAACGTAGCCAGTGTAGATTCCGAAGTAGTGGAGTGATACGACTGAACTTCGAGATTCCGAAAATAAGTCTCGCTGCGGAATTCAATACAGATTGTAGGCGAGTCATTTTGTTCATCGGTAGACCTGCATAGATACCATTACAATAATCGACTCTAGACACTACAAACGCATTTATTAATTGACGGGCGGCATCAACTGGCAAATTTTTGCGTATGCATTTAATTTGTCTCAGCTGGTAGAAGCATGAACTTATCGTTCTACTATTTTGAGCGTCAAGAGAAATGTCAAAATTGAGTAAAACTCCCAGTAGTTTAACGGTGGGTAAAGCGGTACCCCCTACATTGGGTAGGGCCGTATCCTGGATCAAATTTTGTCATCTGGCTGAAGCTACACATAGTTGTTCAGTTTTTGATGGGTTTAATGTTAGTCTGTTTTCAGCCATCCAGTTTCCTATTTTCTTTATGCATCCATCAATTAAATTGACAAGCACACTTCTCTCGCCTGGTTTGCAATAAAAATAAATCTGAATATCATCTGCGTAGCAGTGAGACCACAATCCACATTCTTTGATAATTTTCTCTATATCTGTATATGTTAATCTTGTTTTTATTTTCATGGTTATGTCATACCATATTTATATTATATAAACTTATAAATCATTAAAAAAGGAATTATAAGTCTTTTTGGACATTTTTTCCTAATTATGTTATGGCTTCATTTTAAGATGTATGTTTTAAAGTATATTTTTGTAATTAAAACTCTATGTAAATATATGTATGGAAAAATAAACTATTTTTTATATTTTTTAAATATATCTCATGCACGCACGCCGATTATTCCTACTGTTGACATGTCCATCTACAAGTATTTGATGGACTTTATCGTGCCATGTCTTTCTCGGTCTTCTTCGTTTTCTGCATCCACCAACACTCGCATCGTAGATTCTTTTAGTCGTTCTTTCGCGGTCCATTCGCTCTACATGTCCAAACCAACGCAGCACCCCTTTCTTGATTCTGTCGATAATGCATGTCATATGAAGCTAATAAGTCAAGTATTTTTGTCATGTTGCCCTTATAAAAATGATAATTGTAACGTGAGATGGATAGGATCTTTAAAACCAGACAGGAGTGGACTATAATATACAGGAATATAAATAATAAATAATAATAAATTTTGACAATTTTTATAGCGCCGTTTTCGTGAACAATCACTTCAAGGGCGCTGTACATTATACTTAAGTCTATCAGCTTACTCTTAATTACTATTCACTTACACACTAATTTTATAAATTACCCATACACATATGTATTATGTTTGAATTCCTTTTAAGCAGTAGCACTTTTCAAATCAGGTACTTTTTTTTATATTTTACTTTTTGTGCTGTTACATGTTCACTTAATTGCCATACTTACTAGTTCTTTGCTCAATGTATTATTATTGCGTTTTTTAAAATTATTTTTTATTATTAACTTTTCAAAATCATTCTTGTTGTTGAAATTCCATTTGTCGATGCGTTTTGAAGCTGCAAGACTTTTTGTGATGTTAACTATCATATTATGTATCAACTATCAAATATCTAAATTTAGTAAATGAGGTCTAGAATTTCAACCGTCCATGCGCTCAGTAGCTGCAAGACTTGTTGTTATCTAACTTCCAATTTTATAAATTTGCTTTTTATGTCGTTTTTAAAATATCACTTAAACTCTAAACTTCATTGTCAAATATTTTTTTAAAAAATAAAAATGTAAATAGGGGCTAGATTTCTTATTGTCGATGCGCTCTGTAGCTGCAAGACGTTCTGTTATCTAGCTCATATATATCATAATTGTAATATATCATAATTGGAGACGAGGAACTAGAATCCCAACCGTCCATGCGCTCTGTAGCTGCAAGACGTGTTGGGATATTTATTTATTGTACAGCGCCCTTGAGGTGATTTTCACAAAAATGGCGCTATATAAATTATCCAAACATAAACATATAAACATAAACATATGAACATACATTTATTCGATAATGTTTAGAAATCACTGTTGAAAATAAAATAGGCTATGATTCATTGGTTAAGTATACTTTGATAAAGAAGCTTATGTAGCTTTGAAATCAGTCGGTAGATAAAATTAAAAAAAGCAGCCAAAAACAAAGTTGTTTTATATTATGAAAAAAGCTCTATCAACTTCACATTAAAGCCGGTCTCTTAGGGCGATCACAAACACTATTTTCATCGGTTAGTATCGAGACAGTAAAGTTAACTTTTCTGCTATAGATATCTCACTACCGAGGTATTACGAATCCGGCTCTACTGGCATGTCGATACGTTTTTTTAAAAAAAGATATGACTATCGATGAAAAAAAAAGTAATTGTTAATATTATTCCGAATCGTAGATAATAAATATCCAGAAATTATTATGCACTACGTAAACGACAAGGGTGGTGACGTTATGCCAAAATGCCAAAGTTAATTTGAATTTATTGCTAATTTATTCAATCGAAGATTTGGATCAAATAACAAGCGATTATAATGCGAACAAGTCAAGGGGCGGAAAGAATTAAAACCAACCCCTTAAATGACACAGTATTTTAATTTACAAATCAAACCATGAGGCGAAAAAATATTTACGAATGCAATAGTATTATTTTCTTTCATTGCATATCTCAGTTCAGTTCAGTGCCGGAATACGGCGTTTATTGGCAAAAAAAAATTAAGTGCATATTTGCAATGCCCAAAAAAATTACTTGACATGTTCTTACTTTGATTGCAAGATTGCAAGAAAATATTCCTAGTAGCAGCTTCACTTGATAGAAAACAAAACAACATATACATATTTACGCATACAATAATAAAAAGTGGTTTTATTAAAGGGATGAAAATATAACTAAATGTGAGATCATTGTGAACGGAGATATTCTGAATCAGGTAGAAGAATTTGTGTATCTAGGAAGTATGTTTACAAGGGATGGAAAGGAGGGTGAGTGCCGGGAACAGGGTGAACGGTGCACTGAAATTTACTTTGGCAAACAAATGTTTAACGCAGGAGGTTAAACTAGCAGTTCACAATGGAGTTCTAGTACCAACTCTAATGTATGGGAGCGAAGTATGGAAGTGGAAAAATGATAATGAAAGTACGTTAAATGCTGTCGAAATGCTATCCCTCAGGCCAATGTGTGGTAAAACGATGTATGATAGTTGGACAAATGTCGAGATCCGTGAACTGTGTAAGGCTGAGACATGCATTATCGACATAATCAAGAAATGGGTGCTGCGTTGATTTGGACATGTATAGCGAATGGACGGCGAAGGAATGGCTAAAAGAATCTACGATGCGAGTGTTGATGGATGCAGAAAAAGAGGAAGATCGAGAAAGACGTGGCACGATCAAGTCCATCAAATACTCGAAGATGGACATGTCAAGAGTAGGAATAATCGGCCTACGTAAATGAGAAGATGTATGAATGTAGAGGAAGCGAGGTCTGTATGCAAAGACAGAGCGATATGGCGTTCTATCTTCTCTGCCTACCCCTACAGAGAAAATCTATGTTAGTGACAACCCCTGCTAGCACTTGTTTATAACATTCTGAAACCCGGTCACTGGTAAAATTCATAAATAAAATGGAATAAAAATAATTACGTACTTAATTATTATAATTGAAGTTTATGTTAGATTTGGTCGTGCCATGTTTTTCTTAGTCTTGCTGGTTTTCTGCATCTATCAGCATCGTAATTCCTTTCAGTCATTCTTTCGCTGTCCATTCGCTCTACATGTCCAAACCAACGCAGAACTCCTTTCCTGATATAATGGATCTTGACATTTGCGCATCTATCATACAATTCCAGGTATTATAAAATATAATTCAACCCTTACTGGTTAACGAATGGTTTTACAAACCACAAAAGGAAAGAAATCGATCAGATTATAGGGGATCGAAAATTATTATTGATTTTGCATAACGTATTTAAAAAGGGTGAACTAATTTACATTTTTTTATTTATCGAAAAAATAATTTAGGCGTATTGTTAACATAATGAAATATGCTAATTAAGCAACAAATCAAGTATTGAAAATGAATTCAAATAAGTATTTTACAGGTACGTCAGTTTTTTCCCCTTTGTATCACGTTTACAATCATTTGGACGTGCTCAAAATACTGCTGAATTAACCAACTGGTAGAGGAAGAAGTATAAATTTCTAACCATGTTTTGAGTTTGTCCAAATTTTTGTGTACGAGAACTGAATTCAACCCCCAGGGAACTGTAAATTAATTTTTTTATTTTTATTAAGGAAATCATAGTCTTTATATAAATACAAGGTACAAAATAACTATTTAAAGTTAAGACCAATTAAAGATTTCACATTAATTTATTATAAATACATAAGGAGGAGAGGGGAAAAAAATCTTTTTTTTAAAATTGTGTTAAAATATATATTTTAAATAAAAGTACATAAAAGGGAGAAGACATTTTATAGCTCCAAATGTACTTTCCTCCCTCTCTCTCTGCTTCAATGAACATTTATATTTCTTTGTAAAAATTCACAACCAACAATAATTAATTAGATGCAGGTAGTAAATGTACATATGAATAAGTTGTTATAATATTGTTATAATATTTTTGTATAAAATTGTAAGATTCAATATGTTTCTGTACTTGTTATTTTCTCAAACTGAACGGTTTGGGTAGGTAGGAAGAAATTGCCTAAAGGCAATATGCCCGCCCTTATATGTATATAAAGTGTTCAAATAAAAATAAGTAAAAATTTAGAGTTGAAATTAAAAGTTTAAATTAAAAGTTAAAATTAAAATTGTAAAAATTAAGAATTAAAAGTTAAGCAGGAGATAAATTTAAAATGTCTATAACAGATTTGATAAAAATATGGTATTTACAATGTAGTATGTCGATGTCACTAAAACTGCCACTCTAGGTAATCTGTGTTCTTCGAAGAGTGCTATTTTTCATATAATTAATCATTGAGTTAGGAATGTCGAAGAGTACAGATTGACGAGTTCTTCGGACAGGGACTCGATATGAAATGCTTCTAACAATTTCTGGGCGATCAATTAGGTTATTAACAATTTTATAGAGAAAGCTCATATCTAACATAATACGCCGAGTTGCGAGAATATAACCTTATAAAAATTAGCTATTATTAATATTAACATTACAACAGAGTGCAGTATTTAACCTTCCAATAATATTTAAAATTCTTTAAAAAATCATAGCTTAACAGATTTCAGTTCACATAAATAATTATAGCTTGCTTTCTAACTTCCAATTAGCTTATAGAAAATTCCACCCAACTGGAACGGGACTGTTGAGGATTCTGTCAGATATAGCTCTAGCAAACGAGCCTGGAAAACTAGCGATACTTGCTCTCCTGGACATAAGTGCTACATTTGACTATTGAAAGATTAGAAGTAACTTTCGGAATTCCTGGGCTCACTAAGGCACGGATCCAATCTTAAATTTTGGAGCGAACGCAATCAGTTCAAGTTGCAGGTAAAAAGTCTTCATTCACCGTTCTTAAATCTGGCATCCCACAAGGTTCCGTGCTTGGTCCTATGCTCTTCACACTGTTTATTAACGATGTGTCCAAAATTATTCACTCATTTGGGTAACAAGTCTATTTTTACTCCTTTCCTCAAGATATAAACGTTTAAAAAAATAGCATGTCTCAATGCATCCAAACAGTCAATAACGGAAGGCATTAAACAGACTCAAACTCAATCTATCTAAAACTGAGCTTCTATTGACAGCGACAAAAAAGCGACAACACCTTTTAGACCGATCTCCAATTTCAATCAAAGGTTATGATCTTACCCCTAGTATAAATGTAAAACTACTGGGTGTTCATTTCGATTCAGATCTTTCTTTTCATTCTCAGATCAATAAAACGGTAAGTGCTGGTTTTTTCCATCTCCGACAGATCAAATCCGTACGTAGAAGTATTCTTATAGACGCAATTAAAGCTCTTGTAAATGCTTATGTCGTTTCGCGTCTAGATTACCGTAATGGAATATACGCAAATCACCCAAAATACCAAACAGATAAACTTAATTCTGTTTTCAATGCGGCAGCGAGGCTTATTACGGGAGTAAAAAAATATTCGAACGTCTCACAACATCTTCGAGATTTGCACTGGTTAAAAAGCCCATAGAGAATAAAATACAAGCTTTGCTGGACAGTATTCGAATCCCTTCATGAAATGGCTCCGAGATACCTATCGCACCTTTGCATAAGGGAAAATACATGTCAAAGAAAATCTACTCTTAGGTCGGCATTTGATTCAGGAAGAGGAAAACTTGTCGCAATCCGGCGCTCCCCAAACACAGTCCGACAGTCCCAGTCAATTCAGATCCCAACTAAAATCTCACTTCTTTAGATTATCATACCCTCAATTTTTAATCAGAAAACATTATATGTCACTTTAACTTAGTTAGAATGTAGGTTTAATTAAACAATTGTAAAGCGCCCTTGAAGTGATTTTTCACAAAAATAGCGCTATATAATTCAGTCAAATATTATTGATCCATTTTAGAGAAGGGAATATAGAAGTCTAGTCATCTACAAGGCATATGACCTGTCTTTAGGTGGTTCAAGTGGCACTTATTCCCTTCTCTAAAATGTTCTTCATCTCAGTTGCAAAATGTTAATATTTACGGCTCTCTAGGGGGTCAAATCCAGTATTTTAGTAAGTTTTAGAAAGTGTTAAATTTTCTGCGGTCAGCTTCGGTGTGAATGGTGACGTGGGGTAGTCTGTAGTCTGTAGGTAGTTGTGCGCCGAGTAGTGTGTAGTGCGGCGTGTGGCGTGTGGCGTGTGGCGTGTGGCGGTGTGTTGCGTGGTTTGGTGTGCGTTTTCACGGCAATTGACCACCAACTACGCAACTCGCCAACTACGCTGCACGGTATCGTATGTAGCATGTAGTATGTAGTGACCACTAGCGCTAAAACAATACATAGTAAGTACGCATAATTTATGGTTTCACCCGTTTCTTGCGGTAAGTGGTACCATTCATATGGAGCGTGGTGTAGATTTTATTGAATCAAAAAACATATCATCATTATCAGACCCCTAATTTATGTATAAACATAAATAATGACATAAAGTTTACTGCATTTTTTTAGTAACAGTAATATTGTTTTTACCAACTAACTTTAATTTAACGGTTTTCGACTTCTTTTAAATAGCGTTTTATTCTTTAAAAGCTTAAAATATTGATTTTTATTTCAATTACTTTGAGTATGTTTTTTTTAAAGGAATCACTTTTAGTTTTGCTGTTTTTAAAATACATTTAACTTTCTTTACTGCAATAAGTTTTTTTTTTACAAATATATTGTTGATTTTTTTTTATTATCGCTTTTTCAACGTTGTGTTTTTTGCGCATTTGTGCATGTATTTTATTCTTACTACTACTACCATCACATTATTTACACGTGGATGTAGGCAGAGAGGATGGACCGCCACACACGTCTATTCTGGGATGCATTCCTAGCTTCATCCACATTCATTCGGTTTTGTCTGCTTTTGACATGAAAAGACTGAAGATTTTTGTTTATCTTATCATGCTACATCTTCCTTAGTCATCCTCGTCTCCCGTTACCGTTCATTCTCACCATGTATATTAGTTTTACCATTATTTTGCTATCCATTCGTTCCAATAACCAAACCATCTCAGAGACCCTTTCTTAATCTTATGAATTATATTTGATTTAAGTTATTTATAAAAAAATCCTAATTGAATTCCATTGTAATGTAATAATTTATGGTTATGTATAAGTCACTTATTTAAAATACTTGGTACACTTCCACTTGTTTATTTGACCAATAAGAGCTTTAACCCTCTACCAAGTATCTTTAATGAGTAACTCATATAGATATAGGTAAGAATAAGTTATTACATCATTGCCTACCTGACTCGCTGGTCGCATTTTTACTGCGTTCACTCTATTTTCATCCTTCGTCTGCCAGTTTCATGTTTCAATTACATGCACAAGTGTTAGGACAAAAGTTGTGCACTGCCAGTTTAGCTTCGACTGACATATTTTAATTGGCAATTACTGTGCTTAGTGCGCCATTTATTTTGCTGCTTGCATTCACTCTCCTTTCAACATATTTTTCTACTCTTCCATATCTTGAAAACATGCTTCCCAGATACACAAATTCTTCTACTTGTTCACGACATTCGTTGTTTACATTTATTATGCAATCAGTAACCTCACTTCCCCTTATTTCGTAGTTTCTTAAGCATACATTTTAAATTCTTACAACTTAGAAGAAATATTTAAAAAAAAAATTAAATGGATTAGAACAGTTTTCCTCGTGAAGAGGCGTCTTAAATGATTTTGGTATAGATATAGTATATTTAGAAAAAAAAATGCATTTATAAAAAAAATACAATAAAATTCAATGCACTGATTGCTAAGGGAACATTTTTTTGATTCTCACGCAGTAGCACGGCATATTCGGCATATTCGGCATATTTACATTTATTTGTTAAGGTGTTAATTAATTAAAACATTTTATTGTGGTTGTGAGCGCATGCCCAGAGTGTGTACAATACCCTATCGCAAGATAAAGTGGTCAAACCACAAAGTTACTTAAGAATTTTCATGGAGTGAAAACGTGTGATCGTTAGACGAACAGACAGAAGACAAGAATGAAAGAATATGCTGTAGGTTTAGCATACGATACAAAAGAGTTTTCGTTCGACAATCATTTGTACGAAGTCGAAAACGAACACGATTTAAGACATTTTGCGTTTTGCTTTTAAAAAACATGTTTTATTGCTTATTTCAAAACGATTATTTAAATAAATAATTATTGTCGCAAGAGACAATATTAGCAGTTCACAACGGAGTCCTGGTGTCAACCCTTATGTATGCAGTGAGGTAAAGAATTGGAAAAACAAGAATCAAAGTACCCTGAATGCTGTCGAAATGCGATCTCCCAGGTGAAGGTGTGGTAAAACTATGAATGATAGGTGTAAAAGTGTCGAGATTCGTGCACTACGCGAGGTTGAGACAGGCATTATCGACAAAACAGAAGAAGCGAATATGATGTGACTGTTTATCAATACAAAAAACGAGGAAGCCCGAGAAAGACATGGCATTACCAAATTCAACAAATACTTGGAAACGGACTTTTGCAATGTCGGAATAATTGGCGTGCGGGCATTAAAATATATATGAATGTGGAGGAAATGAGATCAGTAATCAGCAAAGACAGTGATATTGCATTCTACCCTCTCTGCTTACTCCTACGGGAAAACGGCGTGACGGTTTTCACTTTCTATTTTTTACCTAATTATTTCATATTTCAAGCAAAATGTAAAAGCTGATGTGATTTATTTATTATTTTATGGTGCGAAAAATGTATTTTTTCGCACTTTTAACGAAACAACAGGCATATTATAAAAATTACGAATAATCCTTCAAATGCTAACCGCCGAAGTAACAGTAGTGACAGAGTAAAATATGTTAACAATAGGAGATATCATTAAATTTAAGGGCAAAAACTTGTTATTACGATTATATTTGAACTTGTTATATTATTATGTAAGACTGATCATCTTACCTTCGTGTAACAAAAGTGATCAAGATACGCTGCGCTGCGATTCATGTACAAATGCAGTGCCCTATCCACCATAAGGTGCGGAAAGGGAATGATGATGATGTGAATACCTAGACTTTCATATCCCTTCTCAAAATGTTTTCCCTCTCTGTGCAATAAATGTAGATCATGTTGGACTGGTCCATTTTTGACATCCAAGAACTTTTCAATCTCAGTTTTTTAAGAATTTCGTGTACATTTCTACGAATTTCAAACAAACAAACAAACCATCACGCCGTTTCCATAGGCAGAAATATATAAGGGTACATCACTTTATCTTTGCATACAGATCTCGCTTCCTCTACATTTATTATTATTATTATTATTTGATTATTCTGACTTTCATAATGTCCATCTTCAAGTATTTCTTGAATTTGGTCAAGCCATGTCTTTCTCGGTCTTCCTCTATTTCTGCATCCATCAACATTCGCATCATAAAAATTAATAGACGTTCTTTCACTGTCCATTCGCTCTACATGTCCAAACCAACGCAGAGCTCCATTTTCTTGATTTTGCCGATAATGCTTATTTCAGCCTTACATAATATACGGATCTCAACATGTCTCCATCTATCTTACAAATTTATGCCACACGTTTGCCCGAGAGATCGCATTTCGACAGCATTCAGCCTACTTTCATCTCGACCATACGAGTTTGAAACGTAGAAATTTTCTGATAAATAAAATATAATGTTTGTCCATTTTTGATACTAAGCCACACATCCATATAATATGTAGGTTATATCAATTTTATTTGTTAAAATCGGTACTGAAAGTAAATGAAACACGGATTTTAAATACGTATTTGACATTTGACTTTGTAAAAGCATAGAGAAAAAGTAAAGTTTTATTCGGTGACACGAAAGCGAAATCGAAACAATGCATGTTAGCACCAAATACGTTTCGCATAACCGATCGTTTCGCATAACATATCAGTTTGTATGTTGTGGTAAGGCGCAGGCTGTTTCCGATGAAGTAGATTAAACATTATATGGAAGAATATAATAGTTTTGTCGTGTTTATAACATTGGAAATACGGTATTCATGTGCTAATACTACAAGATTAATCGACAGCATTCAACTAATATATACAATATGTACACATACAAAATATTTTTTTCTGTATAACCCGTTGACAGCGCAAAAAAACATGTAAATTTTAACACATGCAGAGCTTTTTTGTAATATTTACTTTTTTTAAATAAAAACATTCAATCTCATTCACGTTCCAATTTTCTAGAAACAAAATCCATGCTGAGTCGGGACATGAAGATAAGTAAATAAAGCTCGGCTCCAGAGGATCATCCAATGGTATAACGCTTTCGTTGTCCTGTTAACCATAATGATATGTTAAGGAATGCTATTTTTACATCTACATTTATTGCAACAGGGAGGGAATACATTTTTGAGAAGAGAATATGGAAATTTAGGCTTATGCCCTGTCATTGGCTGGTTCAAATAGATACTTTGCAGACCGTGTTACATTCACCATTCTGCCTATATTTGACAATACTTCTGAAAACCCATCTCAAAAATGTTATTTCTAAACATCCGTGCGCAATGTAGTCGCAAGACGTGTTGTAATCTAGCTCCTATATAATTATTAAAATTTAACCTTATTTGAAATGGGGAACTAGAATCCCCATGCGCTCTGTAGCCACAAGGCGTGTTTGAAAGCTTATTGTAGAGCAACCCTTAAGGTGATTTTCACAAAAATTGCGCTATACAAATTATCTTAATTCAATAAATAAAAATAAACGGACAGATCATCAAAAATCATCGTTATGCCGATGAGACTGTTTTCTGACGGAAAATGTACAAAAATATAAAGTTAATCTATTGCAACAGAGATGGAGAATATTTTAGAGAATGCAATATATACGTCTAGGCAGCTTCAGGGCTTATGACCTGTCATTGCTAATTTAAGTGGCTACTTTACACACTGTGTAACATTCACCATTCTGCCTGTATTTGAACATCTATATTTCTTTAACTCTTCCGCCTGTTGATGTTTGTGAAGTTCAAGAGCAAAAACCTTTATTGCTGCGGGTAAGATTCAACTTATTGAATTTTTTCACCCACATACTACAACTGAAAATATTTTTTAATTTTAATGCTTCTTCTAGGACCAGGTGGATTTATCAAAAATCTTTTGAATTCCCTTCTTAAAAATGGTATTCATCTTAGTTGAAATATGTTCATATTAACAGCTAATTAGAGGGTTGAATCTAGTCCTGGTTTACAAAAAATTTGACAAACTCAAAACATTGTTTAGAATTACAAAGATTGATGAATAAAATTTAAATGGCATATAACATAAAATACAAATTAAACTGAAACAGAGTCAAAACCAGTTGTAACGTTTTAGACAGTTAAAAAAAACGGAAACACTGTTATCGCTACTTTTATAAAAAAACTAAAACTCTCATCTCTAATGCAAACCCTAAGTACTTAACGTTACAAATTTATCTACGCAAATAACATCAACCCTGATGATAGACACTGTAACGGGACCCGATACGTCAGTAAATAGTACGAACGACGCACGGCATATTAACACAGAAAAAAATATTGTGCATGTGAATATGAAAGTTTAGATATTTACAGCGTTTGTGACCTGTCACATTGTAGTATTCACCATTCTGCCAATCTTAAACATCCACATTTCCTTAACTTTTCCATCTGTCGACTTTTGTGAAGTAAAATTTACAAAAAAATGTTTCATATTAAATATTTCACCAACTTTTTATTGTATGTGTTAAAGGGTTAAAACTTACACGTAAATGTTCAAAAAGCGTAAGAGAAAACAGCGAGATAAAAGCAAGCCGCGTCTAAAAGGTTAACTTTAGAACGAGGCAGTTGTATACAAATACCACGAAAGTGAAGAGCACAGAAAATAAACAAAAAAATAATAACATGTTTGGATAATCAATAAGTGCGAGCGGGATACAACATGGATCTATCAAGCAAGAAAGAGCGAGGCAAACGCATTAAAAAACATATCGTCTTGAAAGGTAAGTCAGGTTAATCGTAAATAATAAGATACAATCGATAAATCGATACAATTCTGTTTGAGATAAATCGTAAGTGCCAGAAATCCAGCACGCGATTTCGAGCTTTATGTCACTCGAGAATAAGGCTCAGTTTGATTTGGTGCGTGCGCAAATGGGCGCCGTTTCCGCCACGCTAATTTGGACCTTAAATTAATGAGGAATAGGGGCCGGTGTTGCTTGACCGCGTAATGACAGCGCGTTCGTGAGAAATATCGATATAAAGATATTAAGAAAGGATTACAATGAAATTTGAGATGAATGGCTTCATTTTGTGGGAATTGTTTTTAATAAATAATTCGATTTCAATAGATCTTATATCACCCACAACGTTTTTTATGACAATTATATCTGAGTATATAATTTTCTAATGGTACCCATAATTTTCGTATCTTATTTGATATATAAATAAAAATAACTTTTTTATGTGGCTCTCGGAAAACCCGTGCCCGCGGGTAGTGTCGCGGGCTCTGAATCAGGAGGTCCGAGGTTCAAATCTCGCTTCAATTTTTTTTATGTTATTCAGAAAACATCAGTCATTTATAAGAATTATTAAAAACAAAGATTTTCAGACATAAAAATACCAATTTAGTTTATTTATAATATGATTAATATAATAAGATGTTAACATTAAATATGAGAAAAAATAAATATATAATTAAAAATAATAGTTAAACAACTAACATTTGCGTTTTCCATTGAGGTTATTATTGGTAACAAATAAAAATACCGAATGTGGAATGGCGTGGCTCGGAAGCCGTCCATGCGCACATATATAAACGCACAATTACCACTTTGTTTCCTATTTTCTAACACGGTTCTTTACGACTAAAAATAAATAGCTCCAAAACTGAAATATTTGAGAAAACCATATGAACGTAAAAATTGATTTAAAAAAACAAAAAATATGTATATTAGCTATTGTGTGGCTGTCACACAACTGCTAGTCAAAATCAAGCCCGTCTACAAACATTTGGACGTACTCAAAGCATTTTTGATTACACCAACTGGTATAAGAAGAAGTGTTAAAATTGAAAATTGTTTTCAGGCGTTGCCTTGTAGGTGAAATGGTTCAGCCGGACGAATCTTACCCAAATGATAGACTTCAGCTCTTTTACTTCACAAAATTCAACAGATGGAAAAGTTCAGGAAATGTGGATGTTTAAACATAGGCAGAATGGTGAACGATACATAAGTAAAGTGGCCACTTTAACCAGCCAATGACAAGTCATCAGCCCTGTTAATGCCTAGACCTATATATTTCCTTCTCAAAATATTTTTTTCCCTCTCTGTTGAAATAAATTAAAATTAAATTGTATAGATTACATAAAAAATGTAAACAACAAATGTCTTGAACAAGTAGAGGAATTTTTGTACCTGGGAAGCATGTTTTCAAGAGATGGAGGAGTAGAAAAAATGTTGAAAGGAGAGTGAATGCGGGAAACAAATGAACGGCGCACTAAACACAGTAATTGTTAATGTCAATCGAAGCAAAACTGGCAGTGCACAATGGAGTTTTAGCCCCAACACTTATGTATTGAAGTGAAACATGGAACTGGCAAAAGAAGGATGAAAGCCGAGTGAATACGGTCGAAATGCGATCTGTTGTGTAAATCGACGAATGTGTGGGAAATCAATGAATGACAGGGTTACGATTGATAAAATCAGGCGAGACTGTAAAACTCAGTCCGGTTTAATTCATAAGATTAAGAAAGGGTTTTTGAGATGGTTTGGTAATGTAGAACGAATGGATGGCGAAAGATTGGTAAAAAAAGGTATATACGGCGAGAATGAACGTGGGTCGAGAACGACCAAGGGAGACGTAACATGATTAGATAAACCAAAATCCTAAGTCTGGTCATGTCAAAAGCAGGCAGAACCTAAGGGCTTGTATGACAAGATGTATGAATGTAGAAAAAGCTAGAAATGTATGCCAGAATAGACGCGTGTGGCGGTCCATTCTCTCTGCCTACCCCTACAGAGAAACGGCGTGATGGTAGTAGTAGTAGTAGTAGTAATATGATTCCTCATTAGCCAATGGCCCTTTTCGCACATGCCACGCCAATCCACACGGCCCAGTAATTTTACCCAAAATGTGTCACCTTTTGTAGGGTGTACTCGGAAAATTAGCGGGCCGGGCGGATTGGCGTTGCATGTGTGAAAAGGTCCTATTAGGCACATTAAAGTAGATGCATTTGACCAAATCAGGAACATAAAAAAGATTATTTACAACTTCATACAAAAAAAAACACAGCGATATTATTTTTCTATCAGTAATTTTAAGTGATTTTTATGTGTATGTATACAAATATTTTGAGTTTGTACAAATTTTTGTAGACATACATTTTTGTAGACATACGTGTATGTATACGATAAGATTTATATTTGATAGTTTATAATTTTCTCGCGGTAAACGGAGTTCAAAAATTTTGAACCGAAGAAATTTATTTTATTTTGCTTTATTAATATAAACGGCAAATCTGCCTTTTACAAAATCATAATATTAACATATTTGGCTTAATATATACATATTTTTTTTTTTTAAAAACATGAATTTCCTTATACCTAAGATTTAAAAAAGAATTGAACTAAAAATTATACAAGATTTATATTTTAAAAATTTACCTTAAAATTATACAGCATATTCAGTAGAAAGTTTAAATAATAAAAAAATGTACAGTAATACAACAAGAAAATCATAAGTCCTGTTTCATACAGCTGAGCAAAGTGAACAAAAAACTGTGAATATTATGAAATGCACGAATAAATAAATATAATTACCATTCACCATCTTTGAAAAAGTTCAAAAGGTTTGTTCTATAGGAACAATACCCTACACTAAATATATCAGATACGTGAGAATAACTATTGTCGAGTTCATGAAGTCTATTTAATACGGCATTACAAGTATACACTGTCCGTGAACTGTTGCTACAAAACGGTGGCACCTGTCTAGTCTTTCTTCCAGGCACCCTGAAGTTGATGAGATGCTGGTTTTTTTACATTTCGGTATTATATGTATTTTTCATCCGTTTGGCCACAGACATAAATTGTTGTTTACATGGTTTAAAAAGTAACGAAATTGCTAGATTGGTTGAGAAAAAATAATTTTTAAAAATCACCAAAAATGACGAAATACTCCAAGAGTGGTATGTGTACCCGTTAAATATGTAAATAAATAAATAAATATTGTTCTTACGGCCCCGCGCGCATAAAAACTCGATCTTCTAAAGTAGGTAAGCTAAGGTTGTAGGTGCAAGCGAGATGGCCGTCGAACTCGCACAGGTGCGAAGGGTACCGGAGAGAGAAAGGGATGGATTTGGGGGATAGAGAAAGAAAGGCATACGAATGTCTGCAGGTAGACCGCAAAGTCGTGCAGTTTGAAGACCGCGGAACAAAAATATCGCACCCCCAGAACAACACTGCGGTATTTCGGCCATTTAAAATTCAGCCATTTAAAAATGTATTCGTGCTCGCAACTTGGAGTACAATCATAATATGCCAGAAGGCGCGTAAAACCAAGTTTGTATGCATCGTACTGTGTTTAAAAGTTCCCCCTCTACCTGACATCCCGCCTGCGCGCATGCGCGAAGTGGCCGCGTAATGTTGCCAGACCGTGAACAATATACACAAATATAAGATAATTTTTGTGATGTTATTTTATTTATTTTTGTTTACAATAAACAATACATACAATATTGATATGATTTTGAATTTTTTTTTATTTGTAAATTTATTTATCAACATTTTACAAATATAATAAATACATTTTTACTATCCTTAATTTATTTTAAAATAAATTAAGACTCATTCTTTCTGACTGCGATACGCTCCCACTTGCTATTTAATGATGCTCACGATCACACACACCTGGACACTCACACAAATACACACAAATACACACAAACACAACTCTACACTTATTCTCATACAAATACACACAAACACCCTTTTGTTGTATGATTGATTTTATGAATTTTATATGTATGATTTTTCAACAATATTTTGAGTTTGTAAAAATTTTTGTAGACAAGGACTGGATTTAACTCCCTGGGGAGCTGTTTATATTAACATATTACAACAGAGAAGAAGAACATTTAAGATAAGGTAATACAGAAGTCTAGGCATCTACAGGGCTTATGACCTGTCAGTGGCTGGTTTAAGTGGCTGTGGCTGTGTAAAGTAGCAGGTCATATGCCCTGTAGATGCCTAGACTTATATATTATCTTCTCTTAAATGTTCTTCATCTCTGTTGCAATATGTATGATTTTTATTTAGAAACTTCGCTGGTCTGTCTTTAAACCATGTATTTTTTTAAATGATATTATATCATTGTCGACTATTTGTTTCTTTAAAATAAATAAATAAATAAAATCTCTCTCTATTGTAAACACGTGTGAATAAAATCACGCACTATTGTGAACGCGCGCGAATAAAATCGCGCACTATTGTGAACGCGTGCGAATAAAATCGCGCACTATTGCGAACGCGCCGAGCGGGCCGCGCCGATCGAGGGACGCGGCTGGTTCGTTTTTTACACGGAAGATTTATCGATGATTGAGTCATTTCTTCTCGTGAACCAACTCAACGGGGACTCAAAACGCCGTAATATCCAATTATGGAGCGGTCGTTGCTTGAAGAAATGAATAAATAAAAATATACAAACATGCGCGCGCAGCGTCCGACAAGGAAAACAACAATATGACTTGTACCGAAAAAATTAATGGTTTTATGAGCGCGTGTAAAACGAAAACCAGCGCTGTAGCGCACTCCTAACTCCTCGGTTGTTACGGAGCTTTAGCTGTTAGAACAACGGTTGTTGGTTGTTGTTTGTTGTTTATAGTTTATTGAGGATGGAATTCCAGTTGCCCGCCTCGTTCGGTTCCCGACTGGGCACCACATAAAAATACAGCAGTATTGATAACTGAAATATTAAATTTTTGGCTGTCACGAACTCGTAAGATTTATGACTACAACACGCCGTGTCTGTACTATGTTTACGCTGAAATGCCGTATGCACATCTGAGTAAAAATAAAAATCGCAAAAGACAGAGGGGTTTCTTAAATAATAATAATAATAATAATATTTGGCTGATTTATTTGGCATTTTTGTAAAAAATCACCTCAAGGGCGCTTTACAATTGTATATCTAAACTTACATTCTAACTAAATTTAAGTTTTACCTACATTATATTTCCAGATTTAAAATTGAGGGTATGATAGTTTAAAGAAGTGGGATTTTAGTTGGGATCTGAACTGACTGGGACTGTCGATGATTCGTAAGTTTGAAGGCAATCGGTTCCAGGCAGAGGGGCCGGCGGCGGCAAAAGCACGATCTCCAAATCTAGTGTTTGGGGAGCGCCGGATTTCAACAAGTTTTCCTCTTCCCGAATCAAATGCTGACCTAAGAGTAGATTTTATTTGACATGTATTTTCCCTAATACAAAGGTCCGATAGGTATTTTGGAGCCATTTCATGGAGGGATTTGAATACTGTCCAGCACAGCTTGTATTTTATTCTCTCTGGCCTTTTCAACCAGTGCAAATCTCGAAGATGTTGTGAAATGTGAGAATATTTTTTTACTCCCGTAATAAGCCTCGCCGCTGCATTGAAAACAGATTGAAGTTTGTTAGTTGGATATTTTGGGAGATTTGCGTATATTCCATTACAGTAATTTTTAACATCTATAAAAACACTGGTCAACATGCTTTTTGTCTCACGAGTACCAATAGGTGAACTCGATGAAGTTTTTTGTCCTGTTTTCAAATATGTATCGGAATTTCTCGATCACCCGCAGAATTTTGTCAAAGCCACGGACAGTACTCTCGGTTTCATGTACCTCAAACAGAAGTTTCCTTAAATTAGTGATCCAAAAATTAAAAACGGAATATTTGTGGGCCCACAAATACGATCACCAGTATGATGAAAATTTTGAAGAACTATTGAATTCTCCGGAGAATGCAACTAAGCAAGCATTTTCTAATATTTCAGTTTCTAGGTAAGTCAGAACGTTTGAATATCGTGCAGTTAAGAATGCAGAAAGTATAAAAATGTTTGAAATTTTAAATGCCGGTATCTTAAAAACCTCGTGTAATGGGTAAAAACCGATAACATATTTGGATTTTGGAGAAAAACTATTATCAGAATCACATATTTTTCTTTCTGAGCAAAAAAATAATTTTATAAGAAAAAAAATATAAATAAAATTATTTTGAAAATTGTTGCAACAGAGAATAAAAACATTTCTAAGAGGCAATTAAAGGGTTTATGACCTGTCATTGGCTACTGTGACCACTTAACACACTGTGTAACATTCACCATTTTGCCCATGTTTGAAAACTATATTTCTTTAATTCTTCCAACAACAACAAACCGAACGAACGAATCGGGTTGTGGTCCCGTGGCTAGTGTGTCTCGGACCCACGGCTTAAAGGTCCGTGGTTCGAATTCTATTCTACCCCCACTTGATTCCCATTTTCTAATCATCATCATTCCCTTTCCGCACCTAATAGTGAATAGGGCACTGCATTGGTACACCAATTGCAGCGTATCTTGATCATTTTTGTTACATGAGGGTAAGATGATCAGTCTTACGCTTCAGGTACCAGTCCAGATATTATGAAATATTCTAAGGTGAAAACACCCGTTTTAATAAATATTTCATCGCATGGCAGGCTAACGCGCTGACCATTACACCACGAGGTTTACATACTACATTTTAGGGTGTAATAGTAATAACTAAAAGTAGCCTTTTTAACTAGTTTTAAGCAACTTTTCGCCTGCTGATTATTGCGAAATGATGCGCGTTCTATGACACGTCTTTTTCTCACAATTAATCGTCATCATCAGAGCCTCATGATGAAAAAAAATAATTTATCCACATTATCATTATTTACTTGTTTAAAAACAGGTGCGAAGGGTTTCACGGTCACTGTTATCAATTTGTTTCTTTTTTAAGTGACACCGTGTGTATTGAATTTGTTCCGACGTTTCGGCCACCATTGCAGGAAGCCATCTTCAGGGTAAACTGTAAATATAAATATAAAATAAAACACTCAGTTTACCCTGAAAATGGCTCCTGCAATGGTGGCCGAAACATCGGAACAAATTTAAAACACGCGGTATCACCCAAAAAAAAAAATCAAATCGTTTGAAATATTTTTGCATTTTTCTCGAAAGTGAATTTTTCGAGTTTTTTAAAAAAAAAATATTTTATTCAGAAAACAGACAGTCATACATAAAAAAGTATTAAAACAACGATTTTCTAACATAAACAGACCAATTAAGTTTTCATAAATTATGCAAGAGATTTAAACACTAAATGTGAAAAAAATTAACTCAATTAGAAAAGAATAATTGTTAACATTTTCGTTTTCCATGGAGGTTATCATTGTTTATAAATAAAAATACCGAATGCACACCCCGAGCCATCCACGCACACACACATGACGCACATATAAAACATACACAAACATATACATTACATGCGGCACATATACATAGCACAAACCACTCAAAATGTACATTCAGCAACTATCCCAAATAATCAACTCCACGAAGAATTTTTTTGTACAAATGCAACGTGCAGTTAAAAATGTCTACATCAATACTGAGTCCATTATAATTTCTACAGGTACGTCTAATGAATGAATTCGAGGTATAAATGTTTTTACAAACTGGTATATAAAAAGGGGAATTTAATCTGGTATAGCGAAGAGGACAACGGAAACCAATATTTTTTAAAAGGTACGGCAATCAACCATATTATTTAGAATTTTGAAAAGAAAAATTAAATCACATGTAAGGCGCCTTTTTTGGAGTGATTTTATATTAAATTTAATCAAAGATGCGCCGTAATAATTTTCAATGTTACCAAAACGCTTTAGTTACGTCGATTTAGGGATCGCACGAAAGAGCTGCTGTTTGCCGGAAGTTCATGTCAGAACTGCGAGACGCAAAATCGACTTGAAAGGATTTTAGTAGCACAGAAGCTAGCAGTCGACAGAAAAACCTGGAGGCAGTTTTTAGACACCATAATACACTAAATGATGTTGAGCTATGAGCAAATATGTATTTGGGCAGCTACGCCATTAATCTTTCTTAAACCAGCTCCACAGAGACATCTCGTTGCATTCTAGTATCTATTCCTCTACCATTCTTGGTTCCAGGAAGCCAACAATGGCTGTCGCTAATGCCCTCAGTCTTGTTTCTGTAGTCTGTTTCTACCGCACCTTTTCTTTTTTACCTGTCCTTTTTTCTTCCCTGACCGATTCCAGAGAATATCCTTCCTCGCGTCCTTATTGTCAGTGTAAAAAGGACAAATATTCGTGTTTCTTGTGTCTTGTTGTGTATTGTTTCTTTTTATTACGAAGCTAGCTTTGGGCCCCTTGGTTTTTGATCTATTTTAGGCTTATAAAGCTAGGGTTTCCTAGGACAGCGGTGTCCGTATTTTAACGGCCGTAGTGAACAGTGATGCGGTTGACAGCCGTCGCAACGGTTACTAGAGAGTGGCTTCCTATAAAAATGGTGTTGATAACACCGTTTAAAAATAAAATCACTCTCTATTCACCGCTACGACGGCTGCCTACCGCATCACCGTTCACTACGGCCGTTGAGATACGGGCACCGCTGTCCTAGGAAACCCTAGCTTTAGAGATATCTTTTTAAAAAAATAAAATATTCTTTATTTGAATAACCAACAGCTTTATCTATATATATGTTTGGATAATTAATATAGCGCCATTTTTGTGAAAATTGCATCAAGGGCGCTGTACAATGAATAAATATCCCAGCACGTCTTGCAGCTACAGAGCGCATAGACGGTTCATTCACCACTGTAATTAGGCCTCCTGGCCTGTTGTGGTGCAAAAAAAATATAAATGTAAAAAAAACAAATATAGTTCCTAGTCTCCAATTATCATACATAACAATTATGATATAAAGGAGCTAGATTACAGCACGTCTTGCAGTTACTGAGCGTATGGACAGTAAGAAATCTAGCCCCTATTTACATTTTTTATTTTTATTTTATTTGACAATGAAGTTTAAAGTTAAAGCGACATTTCAAAAAATTAAGTAAAAACAAATTTATAAAATATAAGTTAGATTACAACAAGTCTTGCAGCTACTGAGCGCATGGGCGGTTGAAATTCTAGACCTCATTTACATTTACTTAATTTAGACATTTGATAGTAAATAACATTTACATAATATGATAGCTAACATCACAAAAAGTATTGCAGCTACAAAGCGCATCGACGAGTGGAATATCAGCAACATAAGAATGATTTTTAAAAGTTAACAATAAAAATTTAACAAAAACACAACAATAATACATCGAGCAAAGAACTAGTAAGTATGGCAATTAAGTGAACATGTAACAGCACAAAAAGTAAACGATAAACTAAACAAAGATAGCATTCCTCAAATTATTATTAAGGTTAACAGGATGATAGACGATACTTGAACTATTTTTATTATATTTACAAATGAGCCAATTACAGGTTTTCACAATTAGCATCACAGAAAGTTAAAAAAGATTCTCGAACATAAAATGAGCAGAAATTTACTAATGTAGATCCAAAAGAAAATAAAAAATACTACGAATTATTTCGAAAGCAAACGCCGCACGTCATTATGATTATATTCAAATAAATCTATTTTTAATGATTTAGTTATTACATCAAAATTATTTAAAGTTCGCCATAAATATGAATGTTGACTATAATTAGATGAAACAAGAGGTTTATGAAGAAGAAGGTTATTCCTTAGAACTTTGGAAGGAACATTAATAGAGAGTTTGCACAGTAGTTCAGGACAGTCAATTGAACCAGAGGCAATTTTCAGTAGATAAATTATATCCGCTATTTCACGACGTTTTTGCAGAGAATAGGTGACGTTTTTTACACATTTAAATAAATTGATCGGATTTAAACTCAAGTTTCAACCGGAAACACATGAACTTTACGAATTTCTTTTGAATATTTTCAATGCGTGATATCTGCACATTGTACATAGGATTCCATATTTGTGATGCATATTACAAGTTGCTTCCCACCAGTGTACAGTAAAGGATTTTGAGTGTCTTTGCCATGGTGAACAACGTAGAGCTACGCATAACAAAGCCAAGCGCACGCGATGACTTTTTTATGATGCTGTCAACATGGGCGTCGAAAAGTAATTTACTATCATGGAAGACACCTCTTTCATTACATTCATTTCCTGAGTCTATACTATTGATATTAGAATCAAGTCTTATTTTAATTTATACATAAAATTAAGATATATCGCTGGCTCAAAGCAACAGTAACATATCTCTGAAGAACATATTCTGAGATATTTGAACTTTAAGGTGCGCAAAGGGTCTGACTGAATTAAATTATTTGAATTAGATTATCAATTCCATATTTTCACAAATATCTAGCGTCAATATTTTATTATTTAAAAACGTTATTTTTTTAAGGGGGTATTTCACTATTTCCATGTTGATCCTGACAACAAAATGTAAGGTAAAATTAGCTACTCAATTTGAATGATATTTTCAAAGAACCGATTTTACTATTGGTGCTTTTAGAACAAATATTTTACCGGTCGAAAAAATAAAAAAAATAACTACGAAAGCTATATTTAATAAACAGTCAACTTTTTCTACTGTCCAATTATTTAACAAAAATAGGGTTTTAGATATAAATTCGTTATTTAAAAATAATTTTTTACTTCAAATCCATAAAGACAAAAAAATTAGTAGTAACATATTACAACAGAGATGAAGAACATTTGAGAAAAGGTAATATAGAAGTCTAGGCATCTACAGGGCTTATGACCTGTCAATGACTGGTTTAAGTGGCCACTTTACACACTGTGTAACATTCACCATTCTGCCTATATTAGAACATCTATGTTCCTTCAATTCTTTCATCTGTGGATGCTTGTGAAGTTAAAGAGCTGAAACCTTTATTTATGCGGGTGTCTTTAACTTCACAAGCATCAACAGATGAAAGAATTGAAGGAATATAGATGTTCAAATATAGGCAGAATGGTGAATGTTACACAGTGTGTAAAGTGGCCACTTAAACCAGCCATTGACAGGTCATAAGCCCTGTAGATGCCTAGATTTCTATATTACCTTTTCTTAAATGTTCTTCATCTCTGTTGTAATATGTTAATATAAACAGCTCCCCAGGGAGTTGAATCCAGTCCTTGTCTACAAAAATTTGGACAAACTCAAAATATTGTTGAAAAATTAGTAGTGTTTCTAGGTCACAAAACGTAAGTACGCGACCTAGAACAGGTGGTAATATCTTAATTCCCAAATTAAAAACAACTACACCACAACATCATTATACTTACAGATGAATATTTTTATTTAATGAAATGAACTAAGGAAATAAAAAGTGCAGTCAGGAAAACAATATATTGAGGAAAGAAGCGAAAAGCTATATTTATAATTCCCTTTTGTGTGAGAATGATTTAAAACACTGTCTGTTTACACTTTTGAATGATGATGATGAAAGTAGGTTAAATGCTGTCAAAATGAGATCCCTCAGACGTATAAGTGGTAAAACGATGTATGACAGGTGCACAAATGTCGAGATCCGTGAACTGTGTAAAGCTGAGATGCATATGCATTATCGTCAGAATCAAGAAAAGGTGCCGCGTTGGTTTGGACATGTAGAGCGAACGGACAACGAAAGAACGGCTAAAAGGATCTACGATGCGAATGTTGATGGATGCATAAAACGAGGAAGGCCGAGAAAGACATGGCACGATCAAGTCCATCAAGTAATTAAAGATGGACATATTCGGCGTGCGTGCATGAGAAGATGTATGAATGTAGAGGAAGCGATGTCTGTATGCAAAGATAGAGTGATATGGCGTTCTATACTCTCTGCCTACCCCTGCGGAGAAACGGCATGATGGTTTGTTTGTTTGTTTATGTATAAACTCAAATAAGACTTGACTCTAATATCAATAGCTGTGCTCAGGAAATGATTTTTTAAAATGATTTTTTTTATTTATAAATCATATCATTTTTTACAAGTAAAATACGTTGAATTAGATTCCCAGGAGTTACAACAACTCAATTCGGGACATAAATAATATTAACATTTAGAAAATAACCCATATTGAGAACAACAAAGAAACAAAGCAAGTTTAGTTTCCTTGACTGGTATCTGAAGCGTAAGACTGATCATATTACCTTCATGTAACAAAAAATGATCAAGATACGCTACGGTTGGTGTACCGATGCAGTGCCCTGTGCACCATTAGGTTCCGAAAGGGAATGACGACTTTTGTTACCCCTATATTTCGTTAAAAAGATACACCGAAACTTTATCCTTAAACTCGATAGTTTAAGAAACAGAATCGATAGTGTATCTTCGTAATCGGTAGTGAGAATTTATTTTCAACTACACCGTTGTAGTGAAGGTACGGCTTTCATATCTTCCCGTTGTAATCGCCCCCCGATATAAAAAACATATCTTCTAACTTTCAAAAGGTATTGTCAATTCACAAGTGTCACGTCTTATTCTGTTATATATTGCATGCGTTCTCCTAAATTTGTCAATAGGAGTACCATACAAATACAGGTTTTTTCATAACCACCTTGTTAGTGAGACGCGGGGGCTTATGCTAGCGTTCTAGAACGACGTGATATTTTGTCACACGTCGCACATTCGACAATATAGTCGAGTAGTGGTCAGAGAATAGTGGTCATCTCGAGCGTTTTCTTAAATTGCTGTTCTTAAAAGGCCTTCAACAAATTAATAACAAAGAAGAGTGAAAAAGCGTTAACACTAAAGAATACGTATTTATTTATCAAAACATGATTTGAGAAGAGATCGGAAAAGGAAAAACATTTTTTTATTTTATGTTTTTAACATATACGGTAAAATAACCTTTTACAAAAAATAAAATGTGAACATTGGTTTATTATTTTTTTTATTTATTTAGAAACTAAAATTAAGCTTAAAAATTATTGTTGTTTTTTTTTGGGGAGTACTCTCTTGAAACTATAGTACTGTTCTTGAAAAATTATGCACTTTTACCTTTTTTTTTTGAAAAAGAAATATACTTGAGTTCTTTTTATTTACTAAATTTTTCAATTTTCAGACCATTTCCTAAAGTCGTAAATAACGTGTTGGAAAAATGGAAATCGAGTCATGGTAGAATGGGATTTGAACCTCGGACCTTTGGTCCGTGAGTCCACAATACTTTCTGGGAACCACAACTCGGTTTTGTAACAACACTACATTATCATAACACTAACAACCAAGTTTAATTTTCTTAAGAAGTTAAATAATTCCTTTGTACTAAATGTTATTAAATATTTGAAAATAACCACTAACCGACTTTTCTATGTCTACCGGTTTCGAGACGTACCTGTCTCTTCGTCAGGATACCAACTAAACCCGCATGCAAAACCCACTATACACCTTCACCATAGTTGTTGCACAAAAAACCGGTAAGTGGTTATATGCAAATATTAAATAACATTTAGATAAATGTTTGACAGCAAAGTTATTTTTAAAAGTCAAAATATGATAATGTTTTCAAACAAAATTATTATGAAAATAAAACTTTGTTATTAGTGTTACACAATTTTACTATTTTACAAGAACACAACTATAGTTTCGGGAGAGCACTCCGAATAAATTCGACTTAATGTCCTGCCCCTCATTAATCATGTTTTCATATCTGTACTTTAGATAACTATCCATTCATATGCTAACACCTTAGATAAGGGGAAAAAACCCTCCTGATCCAAGTTTCACAGATTAATTAGTTTATTTTTTGTTTAAATTCTATGACATTGTTAACAACATTCTGTGTTTACTATATTACTTTTATAACACCCGTCGATGGGAGGAGTGCTCTCCCGAAACTATAGTTGTGTTCTTGTAAAATAATAAAATTGTGTAACACTAACAACAAAGTTATATTTTCATAATAATTTATAAGTTTTAAACAATTATTTTTTATACTTACGCACCCACACACACGCACCCTCTCCCTCATTCATTCCCACACGCACATGTATCCTCTCCCTCATTCATTCACGCATACACACATTCACATACACATGAATACAAACGTCACACAAATACAATTACTAAACTTCTTTTCTTATATATTATGTGTCATTATATTAACAGTGGACTTTTTAAATTGGCTTTAGCATTGTTTAGATTTTTCTAATTGTTTTGTTTATGTAAAAGCTGTAAAAATCCCAAATACAATAAAATAAATAATAAAGTGTTACGAAGTGAATGCCGATTCAATTAAAAATATTATGTTTTCAAACGACTACAGTCACGTGGGGCATCAAGAATGGTGTAATTCGTCAATTTACGTAAGTCGTATGCGATTTGAAAGGCGTAAAAGTCCAGCATAAGACCCCTGACCTATTTTATCAACGCTCGGGTGATTCGGAAAGGTATTCTAAGGGTGAGGTTGTTTTGTGTGCTAAGGGATGGTATGGTCAGGTACCTAAGCGAAACATATTTATTGTTCACTTGCGAGTCTGTAAGATAAATTAATTTGGCTTGTGGATGACAGACATACGAAAAAACAGGGTAAAAATCACCCTTGAATACTAAACATGCTTCTTTTATCTTCGGCTTTCCTTTTACAAAAAAAATATCTTATAAAATATTATTGGATAATCAACAATGTTTTGAGTATGTCCAAATGTTTTTAGACAGGCTAGGTTTCCTCAATTGGGAGTTATTTAGATTTAAATTTGTTGTAAAAGCGAGAGAAAACATTTTTGTGAAGAGAATATGGAAATATGGTCATTTGCAGGACTTATGACTGGCTGGTTGGTTTAAGAGGCCGCTTTACTAAGTGTAACATTCCCAAGAGAGGCAATGCAGCCAGTCTACAAACATTTGAGCATACTCAAAACGTTGCTGATTAAACTAACAAGTAAAAGAAATATAAAAATTGAAAAAATCTTTTCTAGCGTTGTCTAGTAGGTAAAATGGATCAGCCGGATGAATCTCACCCACAAAATAAAGGTTTCAATTCTTTTGCTTCACAAAAGTTAACAGGTGGAAGCGTGGGGGAAATGTGGATGTTTAAACATAGGCATAACGGTGAATGTTACACAGTGTGAAAAGTGGATACTTAAACCAGCTACTTACAAGTTATAAGCCCTGTAAATGCCTAGACTGCATATTACCTTCTCAAAAATGTTTACTATCTGTTGCAACTAATTTAAAAAACACGTGTTATCGGATAATTAATTCCGTTCACAGTGGAGTCCTGGTGCCGACCTTAACGCATGTAAGCGAAGTACGAAATCAGAGTGGTTACAAAAGAGAGCGCGAATGTTAATGGATGCATTGGATATTATGTACTTCTGGATTACCTCATTTCAGCACAAAGATGCCAAGGCTAACAGATTACAGAGAGCTCCTTCGGGCAGCTTTTCTCGTTCGGCAACGAGCAACTTTTCCGTGTATGCGGGCACCGCCAAGGAAAATTACTCGTATGTCCTCAGATGCGGTGTGCGGTATGTGGTGGGCAGCTGTTAATGGATGCAGAAAACGAGGAAGATCGAGAACAACATACCATGACCTGATTCAATACATACTTGAAGATGAATATGTCAAAATTCAGAATAAGCTAGTTCGGAATGCAAAGACAGAAAAGAGTGGCGTTCTTGGCGAAAGTTAGGTGTTGGCGCACTTGAACTTTTCCGAACCAAATCTAGTCCATTTTCGAACCCATTGAGGCTACACATCGATGTCAGCTCTTATGGTAGCTCATTCCAACCATCAACAACCCTATTGCTGAGGAAATGATTCCGTGGATTTAGATTGAATCTCGTTTTCTCCAGCCAGAGACTGTGGCTTTAAAGACGAGCAGCGTCATTATATAGCGCCATTTTTGTGAAAATCCACCCCAAGGGCGCTGTACGATAAACATCCCAACACGACGTGCAGCTACAGAGCGCAAAGGCGGATAGGCAATAAGTACATAACAAGCAAGGCAAAAAATAAGCAACTCCAATTTATAACCGGGTTTTTAAAAATAATAAATAAATAGAATTTCATGGTCCTAGGGTTGGTTCAGGGGCCCGATTTAAATGGGAAGTTAACAGAGTTATCTTCGACTGTCTATAAAGAAAAACCGATATGTGTTTACGAAAACGAGTATATGTATTTGCATTAAAATTTAAGGTATCTTCGTCTATAATCTATAATTGAACATAAAAAATAAAAAAAATATTCAATTTTTCATAGAGAAAACTTCATTTTTCTTAGTAGATAAAATTTAGGAAAAAATTATTTTCCCATCAGGGTACGTCCCCGGGGACTATGAAATATTCTAGTGTAAAACAGATTTTTAAATAAATATTGTCGACCATGTCGGGAATCGAATTCAAGGCCTCTGGCATTGTAGACAAACACGCTGACCACTACACCATCGTAATCATTCCCTTTCCCCACCAAATGATGCATTGGCCATTGCAATGGTACACATACTAAATCTTGCAAAAACAGATTTCAATTATACTACTTGACACCGCAAACATAGAATTCTCCATTGTTGGTAAAGCGTAATTATAAATCTGACATTTATTTTTCCAAAGTTTTCTTCTAATACTAATACTAGGCTGAATGCTGTCGAAATGCGATCTCTCAGCGGAATGCGTGGTGAAACAATGTACGATAGATACACATCTGTTGAGATCCGTACATTATATAAGGCTAACATAAAAATTATCGACAAAATCATGAAAGTTTCGCGTCGGTTTGGACATGTAGAATGTAAAAATATTTACAATGCGAATATTGATGGATGCAGAAATAGAGGAAGATCGAGAAAGAAATGGCAGGACCAAATCACTCAAATCGCACATTCACAAATCAGAAAATAGAACTTCCTCTACATTCATACGTCTTCTCATGCACACACGCCGATTATTTCTACTTTTAACATATATATATATATCAGTGGCGAATGGTGATTTTATTTACAGGTAAACTATAAATAAAATATCATATATTTGTACCTACATAGGAGGTACATAATATAATGTAAGTAACACATACTATAAATCGATATTTTTCTGTGGTTCTGTGTGATACAACAACTCTCATCCATAAAATCAACTCAAGCGACGTAACTTCATGATATATTATATTATATTGATATATTATCCATTACTTTAATACATAACTCATTAAAAAATAAACCAAAAATACTACAATGGTATTCAATTGAAATGTCAACTGGCCGCATTGTTCTAGTAATTAATAGAGCTAAAAACGGCCGCGTGGAGCGCTATATGTCCGGCAATATGACGCATGGAAGTAATTATAGTCTTATGTCAAAAGTACCATCTCAAAGAAAAATAGTCCTTAAGAAACAAAGTTTGAAATACTGTTTTCCAAATCAAGAATCTTCAAATAATTTGTGTAATCTGCAAGTTTAATCTAGGAGAAAAAACCCGCACTGGGGTTAATACATTCAAAATATAGTATACTTATTTGTACGAAAAAATAAGCTGGAATAATCGGCTAGTTTCTTGGCTCACCGCAGGCGCTGGGCGCGCTTTATTAATATTAATATTTATATTAGGATAACAATACAAATGGTGGAAATGATTAAAAATAAATGTTAATTATTCATTTGTTTTTCTGTAAATAAAGTTACAATAAAACATTATTATGGTTAGTCAAATATAATGGTAAGCTGCGCATAATCGCTTTTATAAACGGTTTGCCCCTGATATATATATATATATATATATTTGGATAATTTATATAGCGCCGTTTTTGTGAAAATCACCTCAAGGGCGCTGTACAGTAAATAAATATCCCATCACGTCTTGCAGCTTCAGAGCGCACGGACGGTTGGGATTCTTGTTCCTCGTCTCCAATTATGATATACAGGAGCTAGATTACAGCACGTCTTGCTGCTACAGAGCGCATAGACAATAAGAAATCTAGCCCTTATTTACATTTTTTTTTTTTTATTTGACAACAAAATTTAGAGATTTAGTGATATTTAAAAAAAGAAATAAAAAAGAAATTTATAAAAATAGAAGTTAGATTACAACAAGTCTTGCAGCTACTGAGCGAATGGACGGTTGTAATTCTAGACCTCATTTACTAAATTAGGATATTTGATAACATTTACCTATTGAAGCTAGATTGCTTATCATCTTGCATGTGCATGGTGCATGGACGAGTGAAATTCTGGCAAATTAAAATTATCAATAAATTTACAAAAACAAACATTGAGCATAATAGTAAATTTGTTAAGTGTTCGTCCTAAAAAGTAAACATTTAAAAACTAAACAAATAAATCATTTCAACACTATCAATCCATCCATCTTCAGGTATTTGTTGAATTTGATCGCGTCGTGTCTATCTCGGTCTTCCTCGTTTTCTGCATCCATCATCAGCATTCGCATTATAGATCCTTTAAGCCGTTCTTTCGCTGTCCATTTGCTCAGCGTGCCCAAACCAACGCAGCGTCCCTTTCTTGACTTTGACGATGATGCTTGTCCCAGCTTTACATAGTGCACTTAACGTAAACGAGGAATTTTATTGATATTTCCATCAAAATCCAAGAAACATCTAGAAAAAAATCGATTGAACATCTTAGTTTACATTTCGATATCCACGTGCAGTTTTTACAACTTACAGCCGTGGGTCGTGTAAGGATTACCGACGTATAATGAAGACTGAAGACTTAAGCCGGAGTTTTGTATGCACAGCCCTGCCGTGCCGAGAAGCGAACGCCAGACCTTACTCTCGGGGCGAACAAAGGCGACACTAGACCGCGCCGAATGATCACTAATGGACAGTATTGAGACGCTGGAATTACTCTGTACAACATGTTTTTTAAAGGCAAAGGTATTCAAAATCTCAGTTATAAAAAAATGACGGTGACCATAATTTCACCACTGCGAAAATAATTGCAACAACAAAAACAAACCATCGCGCCACAGATAGAACGCCACACCCACACATCTTCTCATACACGCGTGCCAATTATTCTGACTCTTGATATGTTCATCCTCAAGTATATATTGTTTTTGGTCATGCCATGTTTTTTCGGTCTTCCTCTTTTTCCTGCATCCATCAACATTAGCATCGTAAATATTCTCAGCCGTTCTTTAGCTGACCATTCGCTCAACATGTCTAAACCGACGCAGAGATCCTTTCTTAATTTTGTCTATATTGCTTATCTCAGCCTTACATAATGTACAGGTCTAAACATTTGTGCATTTATCGTACATAGTTTTACCACACACTCGTGATCATTTCGGAGATCGCATTTCGACAGCATTCAAGTCCATACTTTGCTCCCATACATCAGGTCGGGACCAGGAATGCATTGTGAACGGCTAGTTTTGTCTCTTGAAACAAACATTTATTTGCCAAGGTTGATTTTAGTGCGCCGTTCAATCTGCTCCCGGCACTCACCCCTCTTTCAATATCTTTCTCAGTCAGTCCATGCCTAATAAACATAGTTCCCAGAAACACAAATTCCTTTGCCTGATTTAATATAACCCCATTCACAGTGATTTCACATACTTTAATTTCTTTCAAAAATCATCAAATTCGATTTATACATTTATAGACATTCATCAGCAAATCGCTTCCCAAATTTTAAATCAGGCAAAAATCCACCAATTTTTGGTTTATTTTTACGCATATAGTCAAGGGGCCGACAGCGAATTTTTTTTTTTGGAGGGCTGTTATTTTGTAATGGATTAAAATCAAAAACTAAAACTACTCATAAAATGACTTCGCCAAGGCCTTTGATACTGTTGACGATAATGTCATATTAAAAAAGCTGTATGAGATTGGTTTCTCAGATGGTATGTTAATGGCGAACTACCACCAAAATAGAAGCCAATACGTCTTCTACGGTGTATTCGCGTCAGAGTGCTTCTATACTTTCTTGGGTGTCTCGCAAGGTTCTAGCCTGGGTCCATTGTTATTCTCTATTTTCATTGATAATATTAAAAATGAAATTTTTAACTGCCGTTTTCTTTAATTTTGCTTAAAACTTTTCTTGAAAATGACAACTTTGAAAGATTTTTGTCGTATTCAAACGGACATATCTAATATGTATACGTGAATTGGGAAAGCGAAACAAACTTAGGTTTAACGATTAATAGTGTTTACGCCCTTCACTAGGGTCCAGAAAACTTTCGAAACGAATATTGTTTAGTCCCTGGGCTGGTTCCTGAAGCGTAAGATTGATTATCTTACCTTGATTGAGATACGCTGCGATTGGTGTACCAGTGCAGTCCCCTATGCACCATCAGGTGTGGAAAAGGAATGATGCCGATGATGGACTTCCTCATTGCAGAGCTTTTTAAGACAATTATTTTTATTTAATTTTGATATAGAGAGCGCAAAATGTAGATTTTTGAAAATAACTTTGGCACATCGCTAAGCTTTGACACCGAACTCGAAATGGTGCCAAAATTAACATTACAATTCCGAAATTATTTTTTGCAACTCTTTAACGAGATGGGGATCATTAGCAATTGGTAAATGACAAAAGGAAAACAGAAAATATGCAAAGACGTTTCGAGAATGTTTGCCAAAAGAACAATGATGAACTGGTAAAGCAGAGAAAGACGATACCCGAATTTCGCAAATGATTTCAACAGAATTTGCATACGATTAATTTTAAAAATTCACTTACACAAGTAATTTACACAAGTAACTTGAAGAATGACTGTTAAAATTACTTTCTAATTCATTTTTTTATTATAACTTTGTTTGCAGTTCTTAACTTTTTTTAACGTATTTTTGTATTTATTAAATACCTTGAGAATGCAGTCGATATGCGATCTTTCAGGCGAAAATGTGGTTAAACCGTAGAGTAACAACACGCCACTTACTAATATTACATATTTATTTATGTACGGTTCCATGAACCTTTTACATAGTAATTACAATGAAACCAGTGAAAAAACAATACAACAAAAAATAACATAATAATAAAAAGAACAAAAACATCGAGAAAAGTATACAATGGTAAACAGTATTTATATATAAGAAAGAAATATTACATCTGTAACAAAAATAAATATTTACATTTATAAAAGAAAGGTAAATAAAAAATAAAAAAAGTTTTCAAAAAAGAGGAAGAGAAAAAAAAAGAAATTGCTTAAAAAGGAAAGTTAAAAAGTTTACTTTATGGTTTAATTTAAATATTAATATTAAACGATTATTAATTTAAAAAATAATTATACACACAAGAGTAAAGAATTAAAACAAAGGTGAAGAACTAATCATTGATTGAATTTTTAATTGTTAATTATTTTTCAAAACATCAGCGGCGTGTTACAAAATAAAAATTTATTTGTATAAAAAAAATTACATATTTTATTTGCATAAAATATACCCCATTAGTAAAAGTGCTGGTATGAGGGGGGGGGATATTAATATATTATGACACTATAAAAAGTCGATAAAACAACATCATATGTCACTTGTCACATGGGCTGTAAGAACAGATTTTTAAGGTGTTTGTTTGTATGTTTTTAAGTTCTATAACACGTCTGGGCCCCGATTAAAATGGGAAGTTAACATGTATCTTTAATTTTATCTACAAAGTAAAGTTAAGTAAAGTATCAAAAGCAGAATATGCAAACAATGTTTTCTTCAAAACATGTTTAATTATAAGTCACCGACGAAGATACTTAAAATTTTCATACAAATATACTCATTTTCGTACACAAATATCGGTTTATCTTTATAGACAGTCGAAGATAACTCTGTTAACTTCTCATTGTAATCGGGGCCCTGGTTATATTTCAAAGATATATATTGCTTCGGTTCATACATTACATACAGAAAAAGAAGAATAAAATACCACACCAAAAAATCTCGGTATTTGTTGAGAAATGTAAGAGGCAATGTACTGCCATTAATAATAGAAAACAAACGTGGACGCATTAAATATATCGATTTTTTTAGTACCGACATAAAACGCACAGTTTACAAATTGTAAATAAATATTTTATATTCGACTCGGTTTCGATGGCAGTGTTTACATCGCTAAGCAGACGCAAGTCATAAATCGGAGATTATTATATATCTGGCAACACTTTTATGGGTCTGTTTTCAACGGAGTTAATCAATCTGGCAGCACTGACGCTCTGTGACCGTTCAAATGTATGTAGATCGAAACTTCGGTTCAGTGGCTCCGAGAAATGTTAAGTTAGTATATTACCGATGTTTTGAGTTTGTACACATTTTTGTAGACAAGGACTGGATTCAACTCCGTGGGGAGCTGTTAATATTAACATATTACAACAGAGATGAAGGACAATTTAGAGAAGGTAATATAGAAGTCTAGGCATCTACGGGGCTTATGACATGTCATTGGCTGGTTTAAGTGGCCACTTTACACACTGTGTAACATGCACCATTCTGCCCATATTTGAACATCTATATTCCTTCAATTCTTTCACCTGTTGATGTTTGAAAAACTATTTTCCAAATCGAGAATCTTTAAAGAATTTTCGTAATCTGCAAGTTAACTCTAGAAGAAAAATCCCACTACTGGGTTTAATATGTTCAAAATATAGTACACTTATTTGTACAAAGAAATAAGCTGGAGTAATCGGCTAGTTCCTTGGCTCATTGCTGGCGCGCTTTATTAATAGTTTTATTTATATTTGAAGGAACATACAAATGGTGGCATTGATTTATAAGAAATATAAATTATTTGTTTGTTTTTCTGTAAATAAAGTCACCGTAAAACATTATTATGGATGGTCAAATATAATGGTACGCTGCGCATAATCGCTTCTATGCACGATTCGCCCTGATATCTTTATATATATTATATTGCCGCAATCATGTAAGACTACTGATTCCCCAGAGTAATAGGGCCGCGAATTATTACTCTGAGACTGAATTAAATTTAAACACAGCTGAATTAATAAATTGTCTATACCCGTTGCCTATTCCTTTCGGCAGTACAAAGAGAACGAAATTACGTTATGTTTATTAACTATTTTTATTTAGAGCACTGCGACGTGTACCAATTAATAACTCCGAAAAATATATTAAAAAGTGTTGAAAAATATAATCGCCTTTCCGCACTGCGCTTATCATAACAAATAGGGTTGCCGGTTGCCAGTGACGATTTATAATTTTTTTTTCTCAGAAAAACAACGAAATGTATGATGTAATAAATACTTGGTAAAATAATACTTAAAAATATTTGGAACACTTTCACCTATTTGTTTGACCGATCTGCGCTTTCACCCTCTAATGGGCATCTTCAAACTGGTGAATATTATTATCAGTGTAAGGATACTTTATATAAAACTCAATATTAACTTGAGTGTCGGTACATTTTAAAAATAAGTTGAAAGAGATACAATACGCAACATTTCAATAGAACAGAGTGGGACAAATTATTGAAACATGTGTTGGCGGTGTACTTTAAGAGAGGATTCTATTATATTGATTGAAAAACATTGATTGTTTTATTACAATGTACAGGGTCCAACTAAGGGGGTTAAAAAGGGTGAATTTTTAATTACATCTGCTGATTTATATCGCTGTAATTTTTTAACCTGTTAACTTCTAAAATTTATAATTTATCTAACTTTTGACATTAAAACCACTCGCAATCGAGAAGAGGCGTATAAAAAAAACTTTTGACATTTGAATTAATAACTTATATGTAAATATAAGTTATAACATCATTACAATGGAATTGCATCAAGAATTGTCAATGAATAATTTAAATCAAACGAAATACGAAATGCACTTTTTTTTCATCCGAAATAAGTTTATTATCAATGTTTGAGTACGTCCAAATTCTTGCAGACTGGCTGGAATTCCTCCCTAAGGAGTTATTAATAGTTAAGTTTATTTCTTACTATCCATAAAATTACTCATTTGTTTGCACATATTTTTACTTGGCAGTGCACTGCACTTATGCACATACTAAGAAACCGCCTCTGATTGTATCATATTAAAATTTTGTAAAACATTTCAGCTCAACACAGGTTTTTACCTAAAGAGCTGAAATATAATAATATACTTTTAAATTAAAATCTATAACCTACTTCCACTATCTATTAAAACAATTAGCAACGAGAAAATATTTAAAAAGTCTATAAAAAAATAGATAATGGAGCTAGGTAGAAGTTAAATGGATTGTCTCATTCGCCCAGACCAATATTGAATCAACTGCTCCACAAATGTATGTTATGTTATGTTTCTGTTCTTTCATTATGCGTTTTGTAATATAAATAATACACATATTCTCGGCCGCTTCATCCGTGTTAGAAAAATATTTAATTCCATTTATTAAACTGGGTTTTGCTAGATTTTTGACAACCCTGATCGTAAATCTATCACGTTAATGTCGTTTATAGTCGGCGAGGCGAGAAAATTTCTTCATCTTTGTAAGAATATTGAAAATGATGTATGAAGGCACCATGAATGCATATTTTGACAGACGCGAGCATGTTTATACATTAATGTTGAATTAAATTAATTCGAACTGTGAAATAAGGTCACCCAGCGCCATTTTGTGGTGTAATTAGAGTGTAAATTAAATATTATTTTAATAAAATTTATTTCAACAGAGATGAAAAACATTTTCGAGAAAGAAATATGGAAGTCTAGGCATTTACAGGACTTATGACCTGTCATTGGCTGGTTTAAGTGGCCACTTTACACACTGTGTAACATTCACCATTCTGCCCATTTTTGAACATCCACATTTCCTCAACTCTTTCCCTCTTTATTGAAATAAATTTAAATATGAATAACTCCCTAGAGAGGAAATCCAGCCAGTCTGCAAGCATTTGGACATACTCAAACATTGTTGAATTACTACCTGGTAAAAGAAGAAGTATAAAAATTAGAAAATTGTTTTCAGGCGTTGCCCAGAAGGTGATTAGGTTCAGCCGGATGAATCTCCCCCACGTGATAAGTTTCAGCTCTTTTACTTCACAAAAGTCAACAGATGGAAGAGTTGAGAAAATGTGGATGTTCAAACATGGGCAGAATGGTGAATGTTACACAGTGTGTAAAGTGGCCACTTAAACCAGCCAACGACAGGTCATAAGCCCTGTAAATGTTAGACTTTCGTATTCCCTTCTCAAAAATGTTTTCCCTCTCTGTTGAAATAAATTTGAATATGAATAACTCCCTAGGGAGGAAATCCAGCCAGTCTGCAAGCATTCGGACATACTCAAACATTGTTGAATTATTTTATTTATTTGAAAGTTATTCAAACTGGATCAGATCAGCCAGGATAATCAGAAGAAGTGCCATAGGGGTAGGAAAAAGAGGAATTTTATATTGGACAAAAATGTTTCGTTAAGAGGAAATGCGGTCTGACTTTTCTATATACAAACTTAGTCCTGTATTTCCTCCCTGGACGTCAGGTACCTCCGTTTAGTTGTAACAATTTCCGAACGGTATACTCTTTAAATCTTATTCTGAATCGACTTCATGTACTCGGCAATAACTATTCTGACTGACATTACTAATATACTCTATAGTTAATGATTAAAATAAAATTACAAATAAACTCTGAAACCAAACTTCATGGATTAGTTTAACTTTTATTTAATATGACCAGCGAGCTATTTCTCCTAAGAAGGCATCTTCATCCCTTCATCATTATCATCATATGACACTGCATTGGTACACCAATCGCAGCGTATCTTGATCATTTTTGTTACACGAAGGCAAGGTGATCAGTCTTACGCATCAGGTGCCAGTCCAGGGGACTATGAATTATTTTAGTGTAAAAAAACATTTTTAAATAGATATATAGTTATATGAGTATTATATGGTTATAAGGTTTTTAAAACTTTACATATAACATTACATTACATACTTTATTTGTACGAAATATTCCCAATCAGCAAAAGTGCTGGTATGAGGGGATATCATATATAAAATAACACATAGTTTTAATAAAAAAATCGATAAAAAAAACATCACATATCACTCGTCACACGGGCTGTAAGAACTGTTTTATTTAGGTGTTTTTTAAGTACGTATATGTTTTGTATATTTTTTAGGTCATTAGAAAGTAAATTGTAACAAAATATTGCTGTATACACTAAACTGTTTATTTTTTTTAAATTAAATTTTTTGGTTGTTTTTTTACAATTTAAATAAAAGGTAAAATAGATTATTAAAACAATAAATGATAATAACATAGCACTGATTTACATATTAACAGTAAAAATAGTAAACAAAAAAAATATTTCACGTCAACCATTTCGGGAATCGAACCCGAGACCTTTCGCACGGTAGGCAAACGCGCTGACCATTACACCACGAGGCCGACATAACATGTACTGTATATTGTTTGAAGTGTTTATTTATTTACACACACTTCGTATTTTTTGTATGGTAAAAGGCAATTTTTTCAAGGCAGAAAATATTGTTTTTGGCAATACGCAAAATATTTTGTGCACGGAAGTACCTATACCAAATATAAATTAAATATAAAGTTTATATAAACCTTCTTTCTACACAACTAATAATATAGGAACATTGTTGAAAAATCACAAAGACATAGTCCATAAATATAATAAATCTGGGATATACCAATTAAATTGCAATCTACATTGGAAAAACTAAAAGAAACTTTAATATTACAGGAAAAGAACACTTAAGATGCTTAAATAATTATTTTTTTTCTGAATTCGCAAATCATCTGATAGAAAATAATCATAACTTCAATAAAGACACTGGATTAAAAGTACTTCATGTTGAAAATAAAATATTTAAATTAGACAACTTAGAAACCTTAGAAATTAACAAAGCGATTCATAATAAGAAAAAAAATATTATAACCCAAATAAACAATATTTCTTTTAGTCCTCTCCTGTCTAGCTTCAAAAATATTGATATCAAATTACCACCCTTGTAAGGAAAAAGAGACTTGATTTATTGGGTCCACGTGTAGTATTTAGTTAACATGATAAAAATTAAATAGGAATTAATTCATTAGTTACGTAAACCTTGACGAAGAAGCTTGTTTGCTTTGAAACCGGTCAGTCGAAAAAAAATTCTGGTTAAAAACAAAGTTGTTTTATTTATTAAAATTATTATGAATTATTGCAACTTCCACTTATGAGCTAAATTTTAAGAAATAAATTCTTCTTAAAGTCCTGTTTCTCATTGATCATGTTTTCATATCTGTACTTTAGATAACTATCCATTCATATGCTAACACCCTAGATAAGTGGAAAAAAAACCCCCTGCTCTAAGTTTCACTGATTAATTTGTTTTTTTTATTTATTTACAATTTTAAAAAACCCGTTAGGGTTACGTTAGAAATTTAATATTGTCTAGTCATTTTATGTCTCGTCTAGTCTAGTTAGTTCAGTCATCATGTGCTTTTTCAGATTGATTTTAAATTTGTCTCCATTAAAAGTTTTCAAGTAGTAAGGTAGGTCGTTGTAGTGTTTAATCCATTATGTAGTATTTTTGACTGTCCTGTGTTTGTCTTTGCTTTTTCAATATGATAGTGTTTTTATTGTCTGGTGTTATATTTATGTATGTCAGCATTTTTGACTAATATTATGTCGTCGTCTTGTATGTTTCCCAGTGTTATTTTGTGCACAATTTTTAAGGTCTCAATTTTAGTCAAGTAGTTTAAGTCAAACTGGTGTGTTTTTTTGTACAGTTCAGTCGTAGAGGTCAGGTAGGGTAGGTTGTATGTTAGTTTAAGAATTTTATTTTGTTGTCTTTGTATTCTTGTTATGTCTGTCTTGTTACCAGTTCCCCAGAAGGCGATCATGTAACTCAATTTACTTTTGACATAGGCTTCGTACATCATAATTTTTTCCTTTCTTGATATAAAATCTTTATGTAGTGATGCCATTACTTTAGTGAGTCCGTCTATGTGTTTTGTCCATTTTAATTGTCTGTCCATTGTGAGTCCTAGGTAAGTCACATGTTCTAGTTCTTTAAGAGTTTCGTTGTTTATTTTTATGTTCATGTTATGGTTCTTCTTTTGTGTTTCGAAATGTATTATATTGCATTTCTTGGCATTTAGTGTTAAGAAGTTTTTGTTCGTCCATTCTAATAGTTTTTGCACGTCATTGTTGATGGTTTTAGTGGTTTCAATGTCATTTTTGTTTTCATATAAAATTCCTAAGTCGTCCGCATAGATTGTTTATTTTTGGTTTTAATTCTGTGACATTGTGAACAATATCCTGTGTTTACTATATTAGTTTTATATCACCCGTCGATGGAAGGAGTGCTCTCCCGAAACTATAGTTGAGTTCTTGTAAAATAATAAAATTGTGTAGCACTAATAACAAAGTTTTATTTTCATAATAATTTATAATGACGTGTTACGAAGTGAATGCCGATTCAATTAAAAATTTTGTTATATTTATTTTATTTTAATATATAAATAAGATAAACTGTATTCTTCATCCGTCCGGACATTCTGGACAAGGACAAAAATAGTAATGTACGAGAAATTGATGAATTATACCCGAGCGTTTGATGCCAATTCAAGTCAAAATCACGTGTTTAATTAACGTCCATTAACGTTGAATCGAGAGCTAATTAAGGATAAATTGATTAGTTTTCCATTCGTTTCTCTATCTGGCCGCGGCGCGGCGGGCCCACAAAGGTGGGGAACTCGTTCCTAGCCGGGCCGGGAACGGAACCATTTACCACGGAGATATGAAGCGGTACCCGCGACAGCGCAATTAGTCAACGACGGCGGATACTATCGCGAGATTAACGAGCCGAGCCGCACGGCGAACGCCATTAGCGGACGAATGGATCATTTCGCCGTTCGTCTTGCGACATGCTTTCGACCTTTAGGAATGCTAATAAATCTGTATCATTATTTTGATGCTTTGATGTACCGTTATTGTCCGCGTCGTGGCCGCATTTGCCTGCCGTGCGAGATGACTCGGGTCCGATCCTCGTGGTCATTTTTCATTCTTCAATTTACTCGGTGAAAACCAAATGCCGCCTATATAACGCCTGCATGACGCCTATTTTCCTCCTCTACGGATGCGAATCGGAGCACCTCACTGGGGCCCAAAACAGCAAAATACTTAGTTTTGAAAATAGGTGTCTCAAAAGAATCTTGGGTGTTCGGTGGTTTGACTTTGTGATGAATAAAGTAATAAGATCGTACGCAAACTTTCTCTATAATGTATAAAAAAAAGAAAATAAAAGCTTAGAATTAAGAATACTCCAGAAGGAGCGTAGAATCATATTTGAATACATTGGTAAGTGTCCGAAAATTCCCCACTATGCCCCACTTTCACCGCGCTCATTCGTAATGACGCCGCGTAATGTTGCACGATGGGGGAAAAAATATAATCATAACTCAAATCTAAGGTTTAAAAAAAAACAATCTGTTAATTTCTCTAAAATTTTATTGTGCACGCGGAAATATTGATTGACACAACAGAGTAGACAAGTAAAGGGTCATTTAATAAGAGTAATTGAAATCATGAACTTTGAACTTAAAATATTAAACAAATTTTATTTTACATAAAACGGATGTTTTTAAATCATGTTAAATAATATTTGATGTTTTAAAGAAAATCGTCGGTTAAATGTTCACCACAGAGTTGTTTAATCCGAGATCCAATTTTCATTAGTTCTCTCATTAGATGAGCAAAGTAGGGTAAAAAAATTACAACCCTGGCAACACTAACGAAATGTCCATTTTGATTTCTTCGACAATCTGATAGATGGAAAAAATAATAATTCAATTTTTAAGTAATGTATTTGCTACTTACACATTCATTTGTTAATTACACATAAAATGTGATCCCATCCCATTTCTTTAAGATCCTAGCAGTATTTCTACACTTTAAAAGGACACAACACGGCGTAGTTAAATTCAAATCAGGAGTTGCGTACTGAGTGACGTCTACAAAGAAACTATTGGGTCCAAACGTAAAACTACTCATTTATGAGTGCTTAAGTCACCTTCTGATTGATGCTCGTAAGCGGTTTCTGGACTATTCTTAATTCTATGGAAAAATGTTCGACTTTAAAACGTCTTAAGTCCTTTTGGCCTGTGTGTAACTTAAAAAAAAATCATTCTAATTTGGATCGGATTGTCGAGAAACGCAAGGAAGAATATATTTATGTATTTTTGAACACAGCATACAATATTATTAGACAGAGTAAAGTTAGAACAGTACCAAATTATTCACGTGACAAGAGATAAGCATATGATCTCTGTTTAGATAGGTTTACTGAGGGCGCTAATGTTTCCGGTTACCGTGTCAAAAGGCGCTAGGTACTACAATTTAGGGAGCCACAGACAGATTAACGAAAAATAAATTAACCCACTATTTCAAAAACTGTATTAGTCAGTTTGGGTGCGTTTAATTTCTCCAACAAAACAAACAAACTGTCACTCTGCTTCGCCGTAGGGGTAGAAAGAGACGATATAACGCGATATAACTGTATTTGGTTCGCTTTCTCATAAATAAAAGAAAGTAATAAAAACGTAGGGAGACATGACTTTATTTTTTAACCCCCCCTCCCCGGTAATGTGTAGCTAGTACACATTGCGTCTATTAACAATAATATCTTTGTAAATATAATCAACACTGGGCTTAGATTTTCAGTATTCCTCCATTACACATTTACGTATCCACTGAAATATTTTTTAAATTAATAAAAAGTACTTATTAGTCACAAAAAAAGCATTTTATCGGAAATCAGGGATAAATTGAACGTGGTTATACAGAAAGCAGCCAGCCATAGAAAAGTGAAAATGAGATAATAGACATTTTGTGAAAAGAGTGAATTATAAAATCTACACAATATCTTAAATGTTGTTGACTTTAACAAACGATAAACAATGAATACATAAGTTTTTTTTATATATTACAAACAAGAATCTTATTGTGTTTAAAACTGTTTAAAAGATTTTTAGGTTTTTAAGTTAAAAACATTTTTAAAGTACCATAAGATTTTTCTAGTTTTGTGGGTGTTTTCTGCAAATTGAGAAATGCCGTTTTTGTGATGGACACCTTTTTCCGGAGGTGATCAATGCAGTTTTTTATATGAAAGCGGTCTGGCTGTTTTTAGCAGAACATAGAATCGACCTTGCTGCACCCGATAACATCAATATCTCATTTTTCCAAAATTGTGGACTGGCTGCTTTCTGCATAACTACGTTCAATTACAAATATCATCAAAAGTATAGGTGCTCTCAGTCAGTCACGTAGTCCAGTACTATATGGGTATTTAGTAGCTCTCGGGAAGTTGGTGCGGGTGCACGTTTCGCCCGAGTTGTTAGCGATACCCAATGGTTTTTTTCATGTTTTCAGTAGTTAGATTTGAAATATTATCATTTTTTAATTAAATTATGGTTAATTAAAGCCATTCCCTATAACTATTACATTTTTCCCTTTTTTAATCTCTTATTTTTTTCATGTGTAGTGACTACACAGCACCGTAACGCACGTGTGTGTTTAAGACAGTAAGGGAAAGGTTAAAGCAGACCTTTATGATTTTATTTTATTTTTATTTTATTTTATTTTATTTCATTGGAAAGCCAACAGACATTTGTACATTTATAAGAATCAGTTATACCATAAATACATATCATAAAGTCCAATTAGAGGCTTCCACATAATATTGTTATTGTAAATGTTGTCACATAAAAATTATACATAACATAAAATAACTAATCATACAAAACTTATAATATTACTAGAAATGTAAATGAATATTGGTCGCACAGTTGCACATTACAATAAATAATACAACTATAGTTGACCATACAGTGTTCATTTATTATGTGCCTACATACAGAACTGCACATCACCTGCATAATATAGGCTGCGGATTCAAGGCGCAACATCATAACTTGAATTATTTTTGGAAATTTCACTTTTAAAGGAAGTTAAAGATATATTATTAATATCAATACAATTTAATTTTTGATTACACATATGGCAGGTTCTATTTACAAATGAATTTTGAAAAGATTTAGTTTTACATTTAGAAATTTTAAAAAGAGATTGGTTTCTGGTCTGCGTTACTGGGACTCTAAAATTAATAAGTGACAGTATCTTAGGGCAATCTATAATGTTATTCAAAGTTTTATACATAAAAATGGCATCAACCATGTTCCTTCGAGTTTGGAGAGTTTGGAGTTTAGGTAAGTTTATAGACTCATCTGGACCTGTATTCTGAGTCAACCGTCTAAAATTGCAATACGATAAAAATTTTGATTGTATAGATTCAATTCGGTTAATGTGATAATATAAAGGGTCGTTCATCATCATTCCTTTTCCGCACCTAATGATGCATAGAACACTGTATTGGTAAACCAATCGCAGCGTATCTTGATATTTTTTTGTTACATGAAGGTAAGATGACCAGTCTTACGCTTCAGGTACCAGTCCAGGGACTATGAAATATTCTGGTGTGAAAACACCCTTTTAAATAAATATTTCATTTTAACCATGTCGAGAGTCGAACCCATGACCTCTTGAATGGTAGACGAACGCGCTGACCATTACACCGTGAGGCCGACTAAAATAAAGGGTAACGCATATAAAAGGTAAATATCGAAAATGAAGTTCTGAGATTTAACGTTTTGAAGTTTTCAAACGATTATAAATCTAAATCTAGTCTAGTTTCATATATTCGAAAATCTATAATTGCGCAAAATTACCAGTTCACAATGGAGTCCTGGTCCCGACCCCGATGTTTGGGAGCGAAGTATGGACTTGGAAAAACGGGGATGAAAGTAGGCTGAATGCTGTCGAAATACGACCTCTCAGCGGAATGTGTGGTGAAACAATGTACGATAGATACACATCTGTTGAGATCCGTACATTATATAGGGCTATGAAAAGCATCATCGAAAAAATCATGAAAGGAGCTCTGCGTCGGTTTGGACATGTAGAGCGGATGGACAGCGAAAGAAGGGCTAAAAATATTTACAATGCGAATGTTGATGCATGCAGAAATAGAGGAAGACCGAGAAAGACATGACAGGACCAAATCACTCAAATCACACATCCACAAATCAGAAAATAGAACGCCACATCACTCCAAGGTTTTTTTTATTTATTTGTTTATTTTTCCATATACATATTATTTACATATATATAATTAGAAAAAATACACTTAAGAAAACTTGAATTGGAAAAAATGCCCACAAAGACTTCAGCGTCTGAGCGTGGGCCATTCGTTTTTTAATTTTTTAAAAGTTTAAAGCATATATTATATGGTATGATTTGAACGTGAAAAGAAAAGAAATGAAAAATAAAAGAAAAACCAAATTAACATATGCTGATATTACGAAAACATGATTTATTTGCATTTATTTTTAATTATATATATATATATTTTTTTTAAAATAATGTGTCTATCTGTTTGCATACATATCTCGCTTCCTCTACATTCATACATCTTCTCATGCATGCACGCCGATTATTCCGACTTTCAACATGACCATCTTCAAGTATTTGTTGGATTTGGTTATGCCATGTCTTTTTGATCTTCCTCGATTTTTGCATCCATCAAAATTTGCATTTTAGATATTCTTAGCCGTTGTTTCACTGTCCATTCGCTCTACATGTCCACACCGACGCAGAGCGCCTTTCTTGATTTTGTCGATAGGGCTTATCTCAGCCTTAGATAATGTACGGATCTCAACATTTGCGCATCTATTGTACATAGTTTTACCAATTTTAAATAATTGTTTTTTTTTTAAATTGATATTTTAGACAGCTTTGTTTCGAAAGTATAAAACGAGGTTCCAGTGTAATGTAAAAAAAAATATGTATTATTTTTTCATTGTCTTTGTGTTACTTGTAATTTGTTGTTGTTCTAAAAAATAAAACATATATACAGTCATCGCTAAACATTTCAAGACGCCATACGACAAAGTAGCGACGTGTATCTGTACAATTCTTTATTTATATTAGTATGCGAGTACAACAATCATACACCATTTCTTGTCCGTCCGTCTGTCTATCTGTCTGTGTGTCTGTCTAAATTCTGTACATCTTTGTTTCTTTCCAAACGACGTGTTGACTCGCTCGAGCGGGATGAGGGCTGAGGAGATATTGTGAACTGTGGCTGTGGATCTGTGGATGTGTGGACGTGGATGCGTGGATATGGCGACCGGTAGCTGCTGACACGAAAAATGATTCAAGGCGACGCGCACTATTTAAAACTCAACGTAATACGCAACAGGCTGACCAAAAACGTACTAATTAATTTAAATCTAATAATTAAAATCGTCCCACATTACAAAACATTGATTCAACGCATAAATATCACATAAAAAACATACAATTTAAATTGCGAAAAACGGTAAAACAAAAATATCCAGTGATAAAAGTGAAAGGAACAATGTTTTGAGTATGTCCAAATGATTGTAGACAGGCTGGATTTCCTCGCTAGGAAGTTAATTAGATCTACATTTATTGCAACAGAGAGAAAACATTTTTAAGAAGGGAATATGTAAGTCTAGGCATTTACAGGGCTTATGATCTGTCAATGGCTGGTTTAAGTGGCCACTTTACATACTGTCTAGTCCATTTTCTCATCTTTTCCATCCGTTGACTTTTAAAAAGTAAAAGGGCTGAAACCTTTATCATGTGGGTGAGATTCATCCGGCTGAACCAATTCATTTACTAGGCTGTGCCTAAAAACAATTTTCCATATTTTATACTTCTTACACCAGTTAGTTTAATCAACAATGTCCAGCTGGTTAGTTGATTAAATTTGACATGTTGTTCAGGGCTGGTATTCCAAACGCTCTCGCGGCCGTATTATCTCGCGTATTTACATACAAAATACACGAGAAAAACTGTTTTCTCGTGCCACGAGAGCGGTTCAGAATAGCACCCATCGGGTTTCAGCACTTTTACTTCACAAAAGTCAACAGATGAAAGAGTTGAGGAAATTAGAATGTTCAAAGATAGGGAATGGTTAATGTTACACAGTGTTTAAAGTGGCCACTTAAACACTCACACAGTTAAACACACTTAAACAGTCACACTCGCTCATTGAATCCATTATATCTTACGGAGTGCGTGTCTGGGGTCTCACCTTCCAGTCTCATCTGGGTAAAATTTATGATATTCAGGTGAGACTGTTGAGGGGGATAGTACCGGATAGCATAATCCGTGAGGCGAAACATATGGGCGAATGTGTTTATTTTAAATTCTGTAATGTCCTGCCGGTAAAACAACTTTGTGACTACAAACTGATTGTAGATCACTTTGTTGATCCGGAATATAAAAAATGAGTTTTCCACACTCACAACACTAGATTAAAAACTAAGGGCCCCCTGTTTGTTTCCCGCATTACAAATTACTTCGGAGAGCGAACATTAAATTGCGTTGTTCCAAGATCGTTCAATGATCTCCCACAAACCATCATTAACATTGAAGATCTACAAATGAAAAAAAAAGAACTGAAGAAATATCTTCTAGATACTTTATAGTGCCTGTTTATAAATAAATTAGTAAAATATAAATAAAATAAATGTAATATAAACCTGTCATAAAAAAATGTGTCCCACCGAAAAGTCTTAAGACTTAGTGGGTAACAAATTCTTGTGTGTATTTTTTTAATTATGAAATAAACGCTGCTCTGCAGCACTGAAACTGAAAAAAAACAGCCAACGGCAGGTCATAAGCCCTGTAAGTGCCTAGACTTCCATATTCCCTTCTCGAAAATGTTTTCCCTCTCTGTTGCAACAAATTTAAATATGAACAACTTCCTAGGGGGTAAATCCAGTCAGTCCGCAAGCATTTGGACATATTTAAAACATTATTGAAATTAATATTTTTTAAAAAAACAGCCAATGTGAATTCATTAGTGCTGTTATGCCTAGACCAGAATATTTACAATGTTTTAAAATGCATTACTTACATACATTTATATTTGTTATTTGCATTAATGATGAATAAATTGTGTAAGCGAGTTTGCGAGCACGGTACCGCGGTACAATAGCGGACTTTATGACCGGACGCCAGCTCCCATCTGTGCTTTATAAATGGCTACAAAACGACACTAAAGGCGCAGAATGGCGCTCCGACAACACTACAACAAGACGCATCGACGCCTCGCGCCCTGCTCGGAGTGCCCGGCGCTCAGAACGATCGCCCCACGATCCACGATCCACGGAGAACGAAGACGAGGAGGAATAAGAACAATCGCCGCATTGTACATCCTAGTTCCCGAGCCCTATTATAGCTGATTACGTCATTAGCGAGTGTTTAATGAGGTGCTAGGTGATTCCCTCGGGTACCCCACACCGAACGTCCGAAATGATGCAATGGGACATTTAGGTCAATGAACTAAAATAAAGTATTAATTTTCAGGGTATTCCATAGCGCTTTCTTTTCTTCTCGTCGTCAATTTAAGATGGCCCCTTGTGATGAAGGTCGCAAAGTGGGAAAATAAAATAATTTCAAAACGATTTCGCCCGAAAATTGCAAAGCTTTTACGTAGTAATTGCGAAGTTTGCAAGAGAAAAATTATAATAGAGACGGGAACTTATGTTACACGTTTTTAAGCTGCGCACCATAAGTTCGTCCGGGGGGTCGTGACTTCAATTTTACTGGCAAACTAGAGGAAACGCGGTCTCGCGTTTCTTCATACAAATGTATTACCGCATTTTCTTCCTGCATTATGTCACAATAGCAATATTTTTTTTACACACTATTCTTTCTGGCTGCGATACGATCCCACTTGCTATTTAATGATGCCCACACTTACACACACCTGAACACTTACTCCCACACAAATACACATAAACACACCCCTTTGTTGTACAACAATTTAATATGTATAATTCTTATTTAGAAACTTCGCTGGTCTGTCTTCAAACCGTATTTTTTTAGTGTTATTATATCATAGTCGACTGTTTGTTTCTTTAAAATAAATAAATAAATATAGTATAGTGGGTTTTGCATATTGGTTTAATTGGTGTCCTGACAAAGAGACAGGTACGTCTCGAAACCGGTAGACATAGAAAAGTCGGTAAGTGGTTATATACAAATAATAAATAACATTAAGTCAAATGTTTGACCACGAAGTTAATGCTTTTAATATTTATAAAATTTGTTTTAATTTATTCAAATAATTTTGAAAACAGATTGTAATAATCGGCGCGCGGGCGTGACATGTATGAAAAAACAAAAAACAACGTCTGTATGAAAAGACAAAATAGTGGTGTGGCGTTCTATTCTTTCTGCCTGCCCCTACGGAAAACGGCGTGGTGGTTTACTTGCTAATTTATAGCTTCGGCAACACGAAGATCTGACACGCACAAAGCCCGGAATTTTTCTAGGTGTACAATATACTTTCAACCCCTATTGCAAGAATGACGTTTAAAAATCTCTTGTCAGGACGTGGGGAAGAAAGTGATATACGGGTGTATTATGTGGGAATATGAATAGGTTGTCAGAAGAATGGTAAGAAGGTGCATGTATGGTATGGACTCACTAAGGGCTATAAACTATAGAAGACAGAATAGAATAGCAACGAAAATTAATTGAATTTTTCGTTAGCGTGGTAACGAAAACCGCATTATTACTATTACGGATAATTTCTTAAGCGCTGTTATCGAGAAAATAATAAGTATCCTAACACGTCTTGCAACTTGGATTTAGATCCTTGTTTCCTTGTCGATAGGAAGTGCTGCATTCCATACAATTGTCCATTGACCAATTGTTCTTATTATTTTTTTTTTTTTTAATTTATGGGCTCACTAAGGCGTGGATCTATTTTTATCTTCCGAAACAAACGCGAACAGTTGCACGTAATAAATCTTCATTTACCCTTCTTAAATATGGCGTCCCACAAGGTTCCGTGCTTGGTCCTATGCTGTTTGCACTGTCCTTAAACGATGTGTCCAAAATTATCACTAATTCGGGGTAATTTCTAACTGTTATGTCGGTGACCAGCAAAGTTACTTTTATTGCTTTTCTCAATGTATGAATAATTTCTGAAATTGCGTGTCTCGATGCATCCAAATAGTCAATAACTGAATGTTATCAAACTTAATCCATCTAAAAAAACTGAGCTTTACTGACAGCGACAAAAAAGCAACAATGACCTTTGGACCGATCTCAAATTTCAATCACAGGTTGTGATCCTTTTCCAAGTATAAATGAGGGTATTAGCAGCAAACTTAGGAATCTCCATTGAAGGAGTTACTGAGATATTTGCGAAAAACTTTAAAAAAAGAATTGTGAGATTTGTAATTATGCTTCACCAACTCAATGTAGAATGCTTAGTTAACGGTGTCAAGTAGTATAATTGATATCCGTTTTTGCAAGATTTAGAGACGGTTTTGAATTACGCTATTATTCAGTCAGCCTCGTGGTGTAATGTGTCAGCGCATTTGCCTACTGTGCTAGAGGTCTCGGGTTAGATTCCCGACATGGTTGATATGAAATATTATTTCATAGTCCCTGAATTGGCACCTTAGGCGTAAGACTGACCACCTTACCTTCAAGTAACAAAAATGATCAAGATACGCTGCGATTGGTGTACCAATGCAGTGCCTAATGCACCAATAACTAATTTTCCTCAGTTTCTGAGTTTGCTTATAATACCCTCAAATTTTAAACTATTGGGTGTTTATTTAGATTAGACTTTTTATTCATTATCAGATCAATAAAACGGTTAGTGCTGGTTTCTTCCATCTCTGACAAATCAAATCCATACAGAAAAATATTCTAATAAGGCATTTTTTTAAATTTATGTTTTATTTTGTCTTAAAATAGTACAAACACAATACAAGAATGTCGTGATATTAACTTATACCTAATCATCATTGAATTAAAGCTGTTGTGATATGTACGATTTTAATTAAATTAATTTAGCAACTCTATTTAGCATTTGTTAATGATAATTACATTTCATTAAGCATTTAATTACTGATGCTTACTATTCTGTCAGTGCTGTAGTGTAAAATGGCCCATTTCAGATGACACTGTGGCTGTTTTCACACGACAGTAAAAATCCACCCGGCCCGTTAAAATAACATAGGGTGGATTGATTTATCTTGTTATAATTATTTATTTTAATCATTTTATTTATTTAATGGAAGGTAAACCCACTAACTAGTACACCACAAGGCCGAATAATCTCCATTCGATTTCTTTTGGCAAAATTTTCACCTGAGAGTAGAAACTAAATAAATATAACCAGAAAAATAAAAGTATTTACCCACCCTAGTTTTACCGTGCCGTGTGGATTTGGACGATACGTGTGGAATGAGCCTATAGTGTAAACTGTGGAGACACGTGCAGAATTAGGATCTAGATAGAAATAACGTTTAATTATGCAGGAAGTCGTGTGAAAGATGCTTGAGTGCAGATGAAGCGAATTTAGATGCACACTGCGCTTTTCTCATAGAATTACACATACAGACAGATAAAAACTAAACTCCCTGGGAAATTTAAATTTTAGTCCCTCAACGTGTAACTCGGCTGCAACTTTAGGAAAATGTTACATTCTACGAATACGGATATTGTAGAGAAATGTTTTCATGCATAACTTTGAAAAATAAATTATTAAAAAATATGTCCCTACAAAAACGGGACATGTTTGGCCTTGATAATTGTGACGTCAAGATTCGTGACGATCTTCTATTTAAATTCAATACGGTCACAATGAAATTATTTGATGAGGAAAAACCCCTACTCAGTCACCAACATTGAACAAGGTCGATATCAGCCATGATACTATTCTCCTCTATGGATGCGAACCGTGGCACCTCACTAAGCCCAAAACAGAAAAATACTGAGTTTTGAGAAGAGTATCTCAGAAGAATCTTGGTTGTGCGGTGGTTTGACTTTGTAAAAAATAAAGTGAAAAGAGAACGGACACAGCAAACTCCGGTGACAACTATCATCAAGCGGAAGCGACACGGTTGGCTTGGTAATGTGCTGCGGATGCCTCCTAGAGCCTCAACCACGCTTGCCTACTTTACAATGCATCAGGTTCTCGACGTCCTGGGCAGGTATTCTGAATGTAAATGCGCGCGAAGATATCGCTCTGTTAGCGTGTGTTTAGTACGTAAATACGCGTTGAAAATGTGTTTTGTACGCGCGCTTTTGCGTTCAGAATACCACCCCTGGTCCCGATTACAATGAGAAGGCAACATTTATCTTCAATTTTATCTACGAAGTAAAATTAAGTTTTCTGTATGAAAAGCAGAATATGCGTATATTTTTTTCTTCTAAACATGTTCAATCATAGGTTACCGTTGACGATACTTTTAATGCTTTCTCAAATTTCAAAGATTACTTGCTATACCTGTTATTCTTTCTTGTTCTCTGCTGCATTGACATGTTATTATACTTTTAAACTACTTTTAATTACTTATATTGTATATGTATATGAAATCAATATATCGCTGCTCTTACTATAATGTGCAATAAATTTTAAAGAGGTTTTTTAAATTGACTTAATTTTTTTGTCTTATATTTCACTTAAAGATTCTTCTCATCGTTTCTTTGAATCCCTTAAAATATGTATGGGTATATTTATGTATTTCCTTTTTTAAAAATGTTATTAGTATTTTATTTTATTTTTACATCTGAGCATGTTTTTCATTCTTTATTTTAATTCTTAACTTTCAATTACTTTTGCAATTTTTTTTCATTTTTAATATTATTTCCATTTGTAAATACTAACTACAAACTAAAAACTTTAAAATAACTTTTTTTACTTAAATTTTAATTTTTAAAAAACTTCCATTTATGTTTTTTTTTTCTTCTCTTTTTTGTACTTTAATTAATAACCTTACATATAATTACTTTATAATATGGAAACTTTACTGGTCCATTAGAGTTAAGTCTAACTATGAAAAATATAAAACTTTGTAAATGTACTGTATGTTTCCTCAGTAAAAGAAAATAAAAATTTAAAAAATAAAATTAAATGTTCATGCAAATATATTCATTTTCGTACACAAATATCGGTTTTTCTTTAAAGACAGACAAAGATACCTCGGTTAATTTCTCATTGTAATCGGGGTCTTGGACGTCCAGTGCTGAATGTTCGTTGGCAGTTTATGTCAGAACTACGGGAAGCGAACCTGACTTGGGAGGATGCACTGGAGCTGGCAGCCGACAGAGATGCCTGGAGGATCTTCGTGGACAACATATGCTCCAACTCGGGGGCGGACATGGAATGATTATATTTTATTGGTAGGTTGGAAGAAATTACCATATGGCGGCAACAAGCCCGCAACGCTTGCGTGTACAAAAAGTAAAATAAATAAAAAACCCAGCGTCTCTAAAGGGACAAAATAATAAATACTAAACAAGAATTTGCAATAAGGAGATAGTACGTATTAGTTATGTGCAAAGATAAGAACGAAGCGACATCATAATTTGTTCTCACAGAACCTTGGCCAGGGTACAGGGTAAGGGGTAAAGGGTGCAGGTGCAGGGTGCAGGGTAACGGTGGACAGGTAACAAAGACCCACGCGATGCTTATTGGAATTTATTTTTATCTGTTACCTGATATTACAAGGATAATAATAATATTAATGTAACCAGAAAGTGGACAAAATTTCTATGGGTATTTTCAACCTAAAATATTTATTTATTTATTAACGGACTTATTCAATCCATTCAACAATAGCAAATACATTTCCTTATAATACATACATATGCTAAAGCAAATTAAAACTAGGACAAAAATATAAATAATAATTACTACCTCAAGACAAGATCTGGTATATCTAAGTGATTGTTTAGATCTAGAAAGACTTGCACCAAAAAAGTCCAGATCTTGTCTCGAGTTTACAATGCGACCCAATCGGAATATCGGTGCATGCAAGGTATAGTATGTGCTATTGTGATCAAGAAACAGCACAATATTTTGCAGCCGGTGGATTGCAACATTGAATGCCACTTATTCCAGTAACGATGGTACATCAATGAAGCCATTTAGTAAATTTAACATAAATATAGAGTCAATGTTATTCCTACATATTTGTAGACAGAGACTCCATTTCTCCGTAAGTATAGTGTCTCCTCTCGCCGATCATCCATGTTACTTTTCTTAGCAGACGATGGTGCACCGATTCGATATGATTTATCCGGTCTTTATAGAAAGGAGGCCAGATTATGAAGGCATATTCTAAAAAAAGGACGAACAAGTGAACAAATATGTGAAAATAATGTTGATGTCCAGGATGTCCTGCCAACAAAACCTAAGAGTTTTAGTGATTTATTAATCATAGTATCAATACGTTCATTAAAGGTAAGTTTACAGTCCATTGAGTCCATGATAACTCCGAGGTCCTTAATAGACTTGACTACATCATATTAACGTTAAACCTTAGAAATCATAATTGTTTTTGTAATTGTGTGTTTCATTCCATATTATAATTATTTTTATAGGCAGGCAACCATTGCTGGTGCGCTCATATCTCGTGTATTGCTTTTTGTACGCGTTCTTCTTTCTTTAAAAAGCATCCAAACCGTTTTTGAACCGGAAGAATGAAATGGGATGGACAATTAGGCTCGCAAATTTATCCCAGTCTGAAACCACCCCGCTGGAAAGGAAGTTTTTCTTAGGATTCAGATGGAATTGGGAACGATAGAGCTTCAGGTTATGTTATGACCTCGTGAATTTGTGCCGGGAATTAATTGATACATCTCATGCAGGGGGCAGACATAGTAATTATTTAGTATATTAAAAGTTTCTATCGAGTTACTTCTCTTCCGTCATTTTTCGAACTATACAAGTCGTAATGCTTTTAATCTACAGCGTTAGGGCGTCCTTTTGAGTACGTTGGGGATTTTATAGCAAATCTTCGGTCTTTTTCTAGTAGCTCGATATCATTAGTGAAGTAGGGACACAATACTTGGTATCCATACTCTGAGAGAGGTCTTACGTAGGTTTTGGATATTTAAAGAAACATCTCAGAAGTAATAGTTCGAATGCCATCAAGCATATCACGGATTGCCCAGCAAAAAGCTACCCTGGTGATCCAGCGGACTTCCTGACTGCAGTTCTTAAATCAATCCAATATCAGACTGGCCCGAATCTGAACCTCTAAATTTCATATTGTTTGTTCCTCTTTTTTATATTTTTGTCTCCTTAAAATGATTTCTTGACATACCCTAACAAATAATAATGATATAATATAAATTTTAACTTAAAGAATTTTTCGATAACTGTCCCTTTTAAACCCGAATTAGGATCCAACCTAATTGCATGCAATTCCAATTTATTGCGATTCTGTCGGCAACAACCAATAAAGTGTAATAAAAAAAATTCTTCTGATATCTTAGAGTTTACACAAACAGATGTACGTACTTTATTGTACAATATTTTTTTCCGCCATTTTACTACTCTGCTACAAATGACCGACCAAAACATCAACCAAAACCGAATTTCATTTCAGGGAGTTGCTTTATTATTTACCTTGCTTATAATATACAAGGTTTATATTTCAAATTTATCTAAACTGTTAGGATCAGGAGGGATATACTAATGTGGGCCAATCACGAACTTCTTAGCATTTTCACATGTGGAGCGAAAACCACTCAAAACCTTTCAGGAGAAACCGGCCTGTTGTCAGTAGTCAACAGGCCTTCCGTTCCACTACAGGAGTGTTGGGCATTTTGTTCCTTACTTTGGTTTATTTTACCAATTGCCTGGACTATATTGACCATGTATGATACTGTGAGTTCTTTATTACCCATCGCCGATGGGATGTCGCGTAGATCTTCACCCAGGCTTCTGCATCGCGCCTCCAGCTGTTGTCTTTGAAAGCAGAAAAAGGGGCAATGCATCGACAGGTGAGGAACATCTTGCGAGGAGTTTCATCGTCGCGTGCGCTTTTTGGGTCGTTGTTACATTATACATATAACTTATATCTGACAGTTCTTCAATGTACGCTATAGTAGCTTTAACTTAGAATACATATCTCAATTATCATTTCAATTATGCTTTTATATATATATTCGTTTTCTGTTGATTTAAATGATACTGTTATTTTGTTTTTTTTTTAAAACTACTATATTTTACTATTATTTTGTTGATTTTAATGATACCACTATTTTGTATATTTGATTATGTGTGATTCTTAATTTGTATAATTTATATTTTAAAAATTATCTCTGATTATCTTTTTTGCATTGTATTCTTCGGAATTCGATTATTTATTACATTTACCTTTTTTTCTAGATTGTTATTCTTATTTTCTAGATGTCATAATAATTTTATTTATTTAATTTTACTATGTATTTTTATTGTTATTTATTGTGGCTTAACACGGGCATAGCCTAAAAAGCCTTAATAAGTTCATAAATATTTAATTTTGTAATTTTAAATGAATAAATAAATAAAATAAAATAAACTTAGTAACTATAAAAGAATAGCAAAAATATTAATATAAAAGATTTTGGAACTGCTAACTTAGTCAACAAATCACAAAATCAGTCTTGTCTTTATTTTTTATGTTAGACTTTGGCTATACAATAACTAATTATTTAAATGGACAACAATCCAACATCCTTAATTGTGCTAATTTTCCACCAGAGTACACCCGAAAGTAATCCGACACATCCCTGCCGCAGGTTTCGACTGAGTCCAAGTTTCGGCCAACTTTCGTCAATTCGGCAAATTTTCGCCAATTCGTCAGACATGTTAGCTTAAAAATGTAAACCTGCTTAAAGTTACTGAAATAATTCATTTTAAAATGTCAAGAAACACGTCAAAAAATGTTTAATTAAGATTTAGAGAAAATATGCCGAAGATTATTATTGGGTGAATCAGAGTTGTCTCTCGTTAGGTTGTATACTCCTTAACAAACTTCTATATTATATATAATTTATGATGGCACATACCTAAGTTCTTTTTTTTGCAATATGTTTGTTATTTTATTTATTTTGCAAATATCTATGGTAATGAAAAAATATCTTTTTATATTACAAATCCATGATGGTAAAAATTTAAACCATTATTTTTTTTATACATGGGGTATAAAAATAAGCTGGAAAAATATTTATATGTAATAGTTTTGATAACAACAATATTTAAAAAATCTACCAGATCGTCAAAGGCCCCGATTGCAATGGAAAGTCTACAGAGTTATCTCAACTGTCTATAAAACCATATCAACATTTCTGCACAAAAATGTGCATAATTGTATAAAAATTTGAAGTAAATTCGTCAATTACTTGCAGCTAAAGATGTTTAAGTCGGCCTTGTGGTGTGGTGCGATTCCCGGCACGGTTGATGAGAGTTGTAGAAGGTTTCCGGTTTGCTTACAATCAAAAGACTTATCGGCAGAACAGACCTAGAGGAAGCGGAAGAGAATTTAAGAACTGAATTGTCTTCCATAAAGTGAAATCGAAATTTATGTACGAAAATGCGTATATTTGTGTGAAATTTTGAATTATCTTCGGTCGATAACCTGAAATTAAACGTTTTCGGAAGAAAAACATTGTATCCATACAGAAAATTAAATGTTACATTTTAATACTGGCCCAGGGCCCCAATTAAACGTTAAAGAAAGAAAGTTAAGTAAAGGTTATCAGAGTTATCTTCGACTGTCTATAAAGATAAACCGATATTTGTGTACGAAAATGAGTATATTTGCATGAACATTTAAAGTATCTTCGTCGGTAACCTGTAATTGAACATGTTTCGAAAAAAAAATTGTGTACATATTCTATTCTTTATACAGAAAACTTAATTTTACTTTGCAGATAAAATTGAGGATAAATTTTGACTTCCCATTATAATATCTTCAATCCGTGCCTCATGTCTGAGGATGGTGATTACGCCTGACTCCAGGCATAGCTCGCCTGTGGACAGTCTCCCTCCATCTGGAACGGTCTCGAGCTCTTCTATAGGCGTTCGTCAGTGATGATTTTGATAATTCAGTAACTGCCGCTCCATCTTGTCGGTTGACGTCCACGCGACCTTGTCTCTTCGACACTTCCCAGAAGAATAGTTTTCATTAAACTTCCCCAGAGTTTCCTCCAGAAATATACCAAAAAAACTGCAGGATTCTTTTCTCGCTCATGGATGTTAGTCTTTCTCCTTTGTCCAGTTCATGGAGAGTAGATGCATTCGTACGTCTGGCCGTCCACGGAATCCGCAGCATTCGCTGCCAACACCACATTTCGAAAGCTTCCATATTATTCTTTTCAGATTCCCTCAGTGTCCAACACTCCACACCGTGCATGAACACTGAGAAAACCAAGGCCTTCACCAGTCTTTTTTTGTATTATAATACGAACCCAGGAATAAAAGGATTAAGTAAGCACGACACGTTTTGTACGAAATTTGAAAAATGTCGTACGATTTAATTTTGTAGGTGTTTTCTGGTATTTGGCGTTTTAGGGGCTAATTTTCACCCATAATTTAAGCCGTTCTCCTAGGGGTCAGAAGTAAGAGGTAGGCGCACCGAACCTCGGGAGTTCTAGACGTTTTTTATTACTTAATATAATACAAGATAATGCAGCATTGGAAAGCGTATGGCCGGCCGTGTAGCTATCAATCAGTGCCCGCAGCGAAGAAAATCAAGCTGTGGGCCGCGCTGCTGAGAGGAGATTTGCGGGAAGATGTAAGAAAGATGGAGTCCCCGAGCTGTCGAGGTACAAAAATACGTTCCGAAAAAAATACATGTCAAGTAGACTCCGGTATCAGTTTCTTTAACTTCAGTTAAACGAATACCTCTCGAACAGTCACGTGCACAGAGTTTTTAACTAGAGTAGGCAGTAGAAAAAAGTACGTTTTGTAAAATAAAAGCAACAAATCTTACCAAAAAGTTTCCTTCACTCGTCACATTAGTTTTTTGTCGATAAAGGATAACCGTAAAAACGCGTTGTTTCCTAAAACGGTTAAACACATATGTCCGTTTAAATGAAAACAGAACTCCATTTAAATGTTTTATTAACAAAATAAACGTGGACCATATTCTCGATTTCATGAAGGAAATCGATTTGAGGCGTTTGAGGTTATTAATTTGACATTTGATGTTTGACCGTCTTTTATTAAATAATAATTTTTAAAAACGCTAAATGTCAGAAACGTATTTGTTTTTTCTTTCAAAAACAAAGCACCAAAGTTCATGAAAAGCACTGTAATACATACACGCGTAATTACAACTGAAAAAAACTCACACATACACGTTTTATTCATGTAAACAACACCTGCAATATGAACAAAATAGGCATTTGTAGTTTGTGCGTTAGCCGACCCTGGCTGATGGCGGCGCGCCGATCGGTACGACACAGTACTTAACTGAATTATACCTAGCATATTTTATATTATTATTTGTTATTGTTTTATTGAAATTCTAGTAGAGTAGGCACTGCTTATGTGTCTTTATGAAACGCATGCCACTGCCCGGAGATGGCTCCGATTAGACATATAAATATTGAAAATTATCTATCACGTGAAAAGCCATTTCGGTGAGCTTGGATATTTTGTGTTATAATTGAAAAATAATCATCAATAATCTAACGCTGAACTTTACAAGGCGTCTTTTTATTAATCAGAGCTCATTTTGATCCTCATTTGGCTCATTTGACCTAGCAGGCTTTGGGAGTTAAGAGCAATAGCTCCTTTCTTCATCTTCATATTTTAGAATAAAATATTATTTATCTTTTAAAAAGTAACTACTGTAACTACCAATAACCGTAAAATTTTAGAAAGTAGGGTTTCTATTTATAACGTTATCCTTAATTTCAATCTGCAAAGTGTTTTAATTTGGCGTTCTTAAAAACGGTTGAAAGACGAAATCTGATCTTAATCTGATTAATCATAATCTACTCAGTAATTGATAAAAAAGGATAAAAATTGCTTGCGGAATATAAACCTTGTGCATTATAAGCATAACAACTATTTTTAACATTTTCCCCGGAAGACTTGATACCCTTGGGTAATATTCCATTAGATCAAAAACAATGTTTAGAATATGTGTTTCACTACAGTATTTAATACTTTCTTAGTTGTAAAAGAACGGCACCTTTACGGCGCTAAACGCTGTATAAAACAAAACACGCAACAGCGTTGGGAGGATCATTACCGCGCTTCTTCTACAGGTAAAATCACTAAAATGTTTTCCCCAACGCAGGCTGATGCATCAAACTTCCGTCGTCATCACCGAAGTACTTTCGAAACGACCCAAATTTTGACCGGACACGGAGCTATAAGAAGTTATCTTAAAATTAAGGAATGATGACTATTGTTCATGCGATGATATTTCTTCACAGAGTATCGAACATCTGTTATTTCAGTGCCTATTTTTCAGTTTACAACGTCATAATCTTGAAGCAAAATGCACGAAAGATGGAATGTCCGTAACAGATAGTCACACTGTCGTTAAAAGAAGTTATAACACGCCATTGTTCTTGGACTTAATACTCATAGAGGTAATGAACCAAAATCAGTGATCGAACATCCCATTTCCAAGATTATCACGATTTTTTCCGGGTACCTTCTTAGCCTTGTACATGACACGTAAGGTTATTAAATACAGGGGTCCAAATACATTTTTAAAAAATAAAACAAATGGTATGTTAGGAATTTTAAGAGTTAATCTAATCAATTAAGTTTTTTGGTGAAATATTTAAAGGTGCACCACAGTTTGAGGTCTTCAGACAGTTGAACAAGCAAACAACAAACATCCCGAGGACGCAGACGCAGTTTATGTGGTGATATTACCACCGATGTTCGGGTACTCGCTATTATATTACTCCCTACAACAGACTTGTGTGTGGATCTCTGTAGGTGTGTGCAGCACCGGGTACCGGGTACCTGTACTCGCACACCCCGACGGGCACCGGACACAGACCGTCGAGTATCTAAAGCCAAGACGGCGAAATATTAGGTTTTGGCAATAGAACGTGTCGTCATTGAGACATAATATATACAGATGACGCTCTATACAAATCCAAGCTAAAAAGATGTCCCCGAAAGCAAGGTGGGGTGTAAGTGTCATCACGACATATCACATCGGCATTGGCAAGCTTAAAGCACGGACTGATTATATAGGTCTACTGTGAAATCTATTCTGTGTGTCGCTCTCTTCCCTGAATCTCTCATTTATGCCCGGTTAGTTGAGAAAGACAAATACATGAGATAGCTCACGACTAATAAGTACTGGTAACAGTGGTAACATATAAATAAAACATTTTTAATATGAAAATAGCTACTATTATAATCTCTTACCGACTTTTATATGTCGACCGGTTTGGAGACGTACCCGTCTCTTCTTCAGGACACCAACTAAACCAACATGTAAAACCCACTATATATACGCCTTTACCATAGTTGTTGTACGAAAATATAAAACCAACACGTCATGCATTTCAATAAGCACATGCACTGATTAGATTATTTTTAAAAAAATGTTTGCGAAATAGTTGAAAAAAAGGGGAGGAGATAAAGGGAGGGGCGTGAGTTTAATAATTTTAGGGTGTACCATTACAATAGTACATTGTATAACAGGCTATGTTGAAAGGTTGTTTGATTATTGATCAAAATAACTTTTTTTTTAAAAAGCTTAAAATGAAATATTTCCATATTATTTACTAATAACGCTTTATTATTTGTATATTTATGTGCAACAACTATGGTAAAAGTGAATATAGTGGGTTTTTCATGCTGGTTTAATTGGTGTCTTGACGAAGAGACGGGTGCGTCTCGAAACCGGTAGACATAGAAAAGACGGTAAGTGGTTACATACCAATTTTCTAAGGCTTGCTGCTTTCAGCATAAGAACGTTCAATTGTCATTAAGAGAAGCCATGTGGTCGGCTGGGCCATGCACCCACTGCGGCTCGACGCTTGCCAACTTTACTTAGCGGTTCATGTCAAAACTACGAGAAACATTAATTGCTCATATGGCAGTACGTAAAACAAAACGAAACAAACAACAAACCATCACGCCGTTTCCCCGTAGGCAGAGTTATTCCTACTTTTAAAAACATCTCAACATTTGTGCATCTATCGTACATAGTTTTACCACACGTTCACCCGAGGGATCACGTTTCGACAGCATTTAACCTACTTTTATCATCATTTTTCCAATTCCATACTTCGCTCCCATACATTAGAGTTGGCACTAGAACTACTTTGTGAACTGCTAGTTTGGCCTCCTGCGATAAACATTTGTTTGCCAAAGTAAATTTCAGTGCACCGTTCACCCTGTTCCCGGCACTCACCCTCCTTTCAATATCTTTCTCGTTCTTTCCATCCCTAGTAAACATACTTCCCAGATACACATTTTTTTATACCTGATTCAGAATATCTCTCATTGAGCAGACTGATCTCACATTTAGTTATATTTTCATCCCTTTCAAAAACCATCATTTTCGATTGATCAACATTCATAAGCAAATCGCCTTTCTTTCATACACCGTAGACTTTGGTTACCAAGAATTGCAGGTCTTCTTCGCTGTTAGCAAGAAGCACGGCATCATCCGTATATAGAAGACAGTCAGCAGTTATACCACTCATTTGGTAAAAAACACAAGAATGGTTAAATTGCCATTTAAGGGTCAAATATAATAATCATCACTACATCATTCTAACAGAAGCAATATTACTGATGATTGAACTGTTATTTCTATAAATATAGTTACGTGAATAACTAAGGTATATTCATTGATTGAAATCCTCAATTGAAAATTTGAAAATCCTACGCCTGTGCGCCTGTAACAGATATTTTATCAATATCCTTTCATAAATCTAGTTGAATAATACTCTTGAAGCATTAAAAGTTTTTTTTCTGTAATAGGCAAATACCACTTTTTTTTTTAAAACATTTTTAAAGTATTGAGTTTTTCTACTGATATTTCTTGGTGGAAATGCATTTTAATTATAAAATTAAAAATACGTGTACAGTTTAATTCCACTTTTATTTATATTTTTTTACCAGTGACCGGGTTTCGTCGTGACCGACATCGTCAGACTGGTAGGAGACTAAACAAATTTCTATGTTATATATAAGTGAAGCAGGGGTTGTAAATAATTATTTTACTCGTATATAATTTTGGACATAAAAGAGTTTAAATTGAAATAATTTAAGTATAATTTAAGTTTTGTTTAAATCTACATAATAAAAACAGATGAACATGATATAATTTTATGAATTTTTATAGTATTTAAGTTTTACTAAAACTATTACAGGGGCCGCTGATTGGTAGTTCATAGTCTACCACCAGTCTGACGATGTCGGTCACGACGAAACCCGGTCACTGGTAAAAAATTATAAATAAAAGGAGAATAAACCTGTATAGGTTTGTTTATTATTATTATTTATAAAGAAATAAAGGTCAATGAAATACTGTCCAGTAAAAAAAGTATTTTTTAATTTGTAATTTTAAATTCCCGCAAAAACGGTCATTCCATTGGCCACGCCCCTAATACGTCACGATTCATGTTTATTTGTTCCTGACCATTTTTGTACTTCAAATTTGTTAAGAACATTGTCACGAATCTTGACGTCACAACTATCAAGGCCAAACGTGTCAAGTTTTGCTATTTACGTATTTAAAAAATATATATATATATTTCACCCTAATATTCATTTTTATTTTGATAATATAATTAACTATTCGTAATCCATTTCATATTTAATATTTTTATCGGTATTCGTACTATGTGACATTTTCCTAATCACGTCAAAGCTACAATACTATATATAGGAGAATTAATGGTAGCGTAGGACGAGGCCGACCAAGAAAGACGTGGCATGATCCGATAAACCCAAATCTCAAGTCTAGTATCGTCAAAAAGCCGTCACAATCGAAGGACATGTATGACAAGATGTACGAATGTAAGGCAGGAATGTATGTCAGGATATACGTGTGTGGCGGTCCAACCTCTCTGCCTACCCCTACGGGGAAATAGCTTGATGGTAGTAGTAGTAGTGATAAATTTTTATTAATCGGGCAAGAAATTTAATGTTGCTATTTTGATCAGGCAATCTTCCATATCTGGAGAGGATGCCGACATTAATTGGAGAGCTAATCAAATCAGGTTCAGAATTAGTTACTACTTCTAAACGTAGTACATCGACCTCTGCACTCATAAAATTAAAATCAACATCAGTCTTTTCATCTTCCAATAAAGATTCGGTAGCCACATCAATTCGAGACCTCGTCAATTAATAATAAAAAATAATTAAACAAATTGATTTAATCCGCCGAATTCTTAACATATTGTGATGGTATCTCAAAACTGAGGACAAAGATTGGATTTCACCCTCTAGATTAAAATATTACAACAGAGGGGAACATTTTAGAGATGAGTGGAAGTCTAGGCATTTACAGGACTTATAACCTGTCATTGACTGGTTTAAGTGGTCATTTTATACACTGTGTAACATTCACAATTCAGCCCATATTTGTACATAATATTTTTTTAAAAATAAATATGGGTAGCCTTCTAAGAATGAAAACATGGTGTAATAGCTAGCAACCATAAATTCGTGTTTTTTTTAAATGACCAATTCCTTTTTTAATATGAAACTTTCTGATTTAAAAAAAAAACTATAAATATAAATAATTTACGTACATCTTAAGATGTTTATGTTATTTATTATACGTGAATTCCGAATTGGTAAATTATAAAATTTAATGTATATTTTTTAACACTTATTCGTTAGTATATTTATGTTCTATAGTGTTCCTAATAAATAAACAATAACCCAATAAACGGTTAATTGTCGGCTCTGAAATAAAACAGTTTGTACAAAAATTGATTGTGACTTACTGGGGTGCATGATGAAAGGGCGCAGGATCCCACAAGGGCGGGGCGTGGAAGGCGGCAAAGGCGGAAGGAAACTGGATGGGCGGCGGAGGGCCCGCCTCCCTGTCCGGCATTCTGATTGGCCCGCCTATCGTGCCAGCACTGGCCAATCCAAACCCAAGAAACAGCCGGAGAATTCAGGAGTAATCCAGTGAATCCACAAAGTGGAATGTACGAAAACACAGACTGATCACACAAAACTATTCCCACGAAGCAAAAAAAAACAAATAAGAAAAGTCAAAATAAATTTTAAGCACCGCCTATCAATTTTTACAACTAAATTAGAGAGGTAGATCCAGTATCTTTAAAACAAAACCAATAGTCAATTGCACAAAATACAACCACTTAACAAAACTGTACACTACTGGAAATTGATCACAAAACTGCTTGGTTTGATGAGTTCACCGCACACAGCGGTGTACCACAAGGGTCCGTTCTCGGGCTTATGAAAAATAATTGTACCACTTTTTGTCTCCGATTAAATTTTCGCCCGTTTCTTTCGAATCATTTTGCGTGTGAGTTGTTGGAGTCGCTGCCATGAAGATGTGGTATGTCAGGTGATGAAGAGTATGGATATCTTCTTGGAAAGGACGCAGCGATGTGATCTGACTTTCCACATTGGTTCTCTAGTGGTGATTAGCATTTTTGTGCTGTTTTCTTTGCCATCTTGCTGAGTGTAGTAAGAATGCAGTATTATCTGAAAAAAATAACAAAAAACGAAGGTTAGAAATAGGTTTATTGGGAGTATTTTTTATTGAAGTTAGATTGTGTTATTTTTTCAACAAAATAATTTTGCTGTTTGTTTTTCATTCAATTGTTTTTACATTATAATTTCTTATATACTCACGCATGATCAAACACATGCACACTCATTCACCAAACCAAACCTCACTCCCATACCCACGCACCCTCCTACATACACATAATTATTTTTTAGTGTTTTCTTTTACTAGCTTCACTGGATTTTTAAAACTGTATTTTTGTGAAACCCTTTACTGGCTTTATTTTAGTAAAAATATAAAAACATCATCAATTTGCCTTTTAAGACAAAGATAGAGTCTGAATATTGTGTTTTAGACTTATAAATATATATTTTTTTGCACCACAACAGGCCAGGAGGCCAAATTACAGTGGTGAATTATATCACGGAACACCCAGGCTTAAGAAAAATCACATTTTAATTATTTTTTGTGTTCTCACCGAGAATCGAACCCGGAACCTCCCATGCGTGAGTCAAGCGTCTTGACCACTACACCACGGAGGCCGCCTTGTTTTATAATAACTGATATTTAAACGCAAGTTACAAATTTCAAATACTTTGCACACTTCCACTTATTTGTTTGACTTATCACTCTCCAATAGGCATTTTCGGCCTCCGTGGTCCAGTGGTCAAGACGCTTGACTCGCACACGGAAGGTCCCGGTGAGAACACAAAAATTAAATGTGATTTTTTTCAAGCCTGGGTATTCTGTAACGTAATTCACCACTGTAATTAGGGCTCCTGACCTGTTGTGGTGCAAAAAAAAACAAAAATCTTCAGACTGGTAAATATTATACAGTGTTCGGATAGTAATATGAAATAAAATATAATCTTAGGTGTGGATGCGTCTATAAAATATACCGAAAGAGGCACAATACATAATATCTCAAGAAAACAGAGTGGGAAGTTATTGAAAACATGTGTTGGCGGTGTACTGTAAGGGAGGATTCCATTCTATAAAAGTATTTATTGTTTTATTGCAATATACAGGGTCAAACTAGGGGGGCTAATAAGAGTTAGTTTTTAAATTATATCTGCTAATTTATTAAAGTTCTATAGCTATTCATTTTTATTGTATTTACTTAAAAAAATTCTAATCTCTCTAACTTTGGATCTATATGTTCTACGTGTAAAATTTCCATGTCTTGTTTCGTTAAAAATATGTTTCAATTCATTTAAATGTGATGCAAAATGTTATTTCAGTATTTCAAATTGCTCTCCCACTTTGTTTATGTTAAAAAAAAAAACAAAACTAAAATTAAAAATATTAAAAAATATAAAAATAAATAAACTAAATTAATCAAATAAATAAAGCAAATATATAAAAAAAAAAAAAAAATACGGACAAAAGAGTTTATATAGACTTATTATTTAAATAACAAAATAACTTATTGTTTAAATAATCACCAACAAGCTACAAAAAGTGGCTTGGTGGGATTTTAGTTTTAGTAAAAATATAACAAGTGATTTTTTTTTTAAATTGTAAAAATGTATAATTATGCTATTAAATAATAATAAAAAAATAAAAATGTATAGATATGTTTTTGGATTCTGGATTACATTGGCTACGTTTTCCACAGAGGGTGGAACACAAACTCTGTTGGCTTATGTATAAGTCACTGCACAACTCTGCTCCAGAATATCTAAGGGAAATCTGCATTCCAGATGATCTGGCTGACAGACGTCTTACGTTTAGACCAGCTGCATCTACGTCGAAGGGAAAAGTAATTTTACCTCTACGCAAACAGCGCACTAAATTCGGCGAACGCACATTTGCGGTCGCAGGCCCTACGGCATGGAATGTTCCCAGCAGAGGTGCGAACTGTGAGAGTGAAGTGATGTTTCGGAAGAAACTTAAAACCCACTTGTTCTCTAAATCATTTGAATAAATCCTTAGCATGTGGTGACTAAGTACATTATTTTTCTTAAATTGAAAAAGCTAAAATTAAATTGTCTGTCTATTAACTGTCAAAGTTAACTGTAAAGTTTACTGTCTATGTTTTTATGAATGTATGTATGTGTATGCGCATGGGTGTATGTATGTGTGTGTATATATATAGTATATATGTGTATGTGTGTATGTAAATGTATCAAAATGTGTATACGATTAGGTTTATATTTTATTTGTCTGCTTTCTATTAATTTGTTATCTATATATTAAACTATTATCGTATTTAAGAATGTAATTGCCTAGCTTGGAACGGGGTATGTACCCTTGTTAGCTGGGCAAAGTGAACGTAAAATTGTATTTTGATAAAAGGTGTAAATAAATAAATAAATAAAATTTACATCTTTATATAATCACTTTGTAAAGCGCCCTTGAGGTATTATATTACGAAAATGGCGCTGTATAAGTTATCGATAATAATAATTATAATTCTGGTATGCGCAAAATTTTGAAGTGAATCGATTTGTGCGCTATCAAAGGAAAAAACAGGAAAATTTTTGTGAAAGAAAAATAATGTTTGTATAGTCCTCTCAGAACTTTTAAAGTTATGAGCTGAAAAACACTGTTTTATTACTGCTCTGACATTTTTCTTTATTTCTGTACGTGTCCAATTGCGGGATGAGTGGTACGACGGCAGACGTGTTACAGGATTACGCCATCAGCGCTAACACCATTCGACCACCGCCGCCGACCGGACATGGTATGGCCGCTGTCCGCTGTCCGCTGTCCACAGACTACCGGCTCCCGAGAGCGGCTACTGTATGTATTATTGTACGGGTAGAGGTATAGCTATTCATATATTCCTGAAGCGAGGCGAGCGAATATCTTCATCTCGAATCCTGCAGTAACCACACGGCTCTGTCTATGGAACAGGCCAAATAACGTGAAGAGGTGGCTCTGTACGAATTGATAAAGAATGAATGTATGATGTATGCCTGGGGAGCGAATTGGCGATGGACGAAAGTAAGTCAAAAGTGATGGTATTTGAAAGGGATAGTGAGGTTACTGACTGCATAATAAATGTAAACAACGAATGTCTAGAGCAAGTAGAAGAATTTGTGTAAAGCATGTTTTCAAGAGATGGAAGAGTTTGTCACAAGAGGTAAAACTGGCAGTTCACAACGGAGTCCTGGTCCCGTCCCTGATGTGTGGGAACGAAGTATGGACTTGGAAAAACAGGGATGAAAGTAGGCTGAATGCTGTCGAAATGCGATCTCTCAGGCAAATGTGTTGTAAAACTATGTACGATAGATGCACAAATGTTGAGATCCGTACATTATGTAAGGCTGAGACAAGCATTATCGACAAAATCAAGAAAGGAGCTCTGCGCCGGTTTGGACATGTAGAGCGAATGGACAGCGAAAGAACGGCTAAGAATATTTACTATGCGAATGTTGATGGATGCAGAAATAGAGGAAGACCGAGAAAGACATGGCATGACCAAATCCAACAAATACTTAAAGATGGACATGTCAAAAGTCGGAATAATCGGCGAGCGTGCATGAGAAGATGTATGAATGTAGAGGAAGCGAGATCTGTATGCAAAGATAGAGTGTTGTGGCGTTCTATCCTCTCTGCCTACCCTTACGGGGAAACGGCGTGATGGTTTGTTGTTGTTGTTGTTGGAAGAGTAGAAAACGATGTTGTAAGAAGAGTGAATGCGGGCAACAAAATGAACGGAGCACTAAGCACAGTAATTTCTAATAAAAATATGTCAATCGAAGCTAAACTGGCAGTGCACAACGGAGTTTTAGTCCAAGCACTTATGTATGGAATTGAAACATGGAACTGGCAGAGTAAGGATGAAAGCCGAATGTGTGGGAAATCAATGTATGACAGGGCTACGAATGATGAAATCAGGCGAGAGTGAAAATCTGATTCAAGTATAATTTATAAGATTAAGAAAGGGTCTCTGAGATGATATGGTCACGTAGAACGAATGGACGACGGAAGAATGGTAAAACAAGTATGTATGTCGAAAATGAATGGTAACGTGAGACGAGGACGACCGAGGAAGACGTGGCATGATCAGATAAACCAAAATCTTAAGTCTGGTCATGTCAAAAGCACACTGAGCCGAAGGGCATGTATGACAAGATGTATGAATGTGGAGGAAGCTAGGAATGTATGCCAGGATAGACGTGTGTGGCGGTCCATTCTCTCTGCCTACCCCTACGGGGAAATGGCGTGATGGTAGTAGTAGTAGTAGTAGCAGTGGCGTCTTTGATACCAAATGTCTAGTCAAGCTCAGATTTAAAGGATAAGTATAATATGCGTAAAAGTTAAGAAGGTACCTACAGTAAATAACACAGTACGGACCGTGTTCGTAGGCATCTTTGAGCATTTTTATATTGGTTGCTAGTTTTTTATCTTCATAATGTGTTGATATAATGCGAATTAAAATACATATTTAATGGTGCTGGTGAATAGCAATGATTTCTTAGTGAGGCTCAGCCTCACTTGATTCATTTGCTAATGAACTAACATACCCCGTCGCCGTCAGAATCGGTAAAATGAGATTGAGGGTGACAGACAAATTAACTGAATACACAAAGGTGCACAGACAGCAATAGGCACATTGAAAGCATTATTGTTAAAGCTTAAATTTTGTTTTTGGAGTGTGCGGAAATGAATTGACGTCTTGAGACCTCTAAAACGGATTCGGGTAAGCGGTTGGGACTTTCAATACTGTAACCACGTCCATACAATCAATAAAACAAAAGTTATGAGTCGTTTTATTTTTTTAAAAGTCACCGAAGCTTTTGAGAACCTTGTACAAAAAAATGTTTTGAAGAAATAATCACAGCAGTGAACAATAATTATGTAGTACAGCCCTCTAATTAGATTTTTTTATACCAGGTTTACATTAAGAAATAACTATACCCGATTAGACTATTTATAACCGATATAAAAAAAGCTTACTTATAAAAATATTTACTACCCGGAATAACAATTCACGGGTTATTTTATTTTATTTTTTTAAACAGTCAACACTGATATGTGCGCGTGCGCAGTTACTTTTATAAAAACAACAAACAAACGTCAGAGTCAAATCGAGACTACTGTCAGTGCAATGGAGAACACGGTGAAAACCGTTAGAAAAATAAATCAAAATTGGGAAAAAGAGGAGAAAGTAAAAACGATTTTTTTAGTTAATTCGTGTTTTTTTTATCACAATTAATTAAAATACGTACAAACCTATAACATTTTAGATATAATTAAAACAAATTATTAAAAATCACTTGAAGGAGGTCACAGTACTTCGAAATTGTTTAAAATTGAAAAAAAATCTGATTAACTATCCATTTTGATTACCGAAAAATATGACTTTTGACTGATCGCGTGCTAATTCCAGCGTTATACCACATAATGTGCAGGTATAAGTTTCTATGGTCGCTATCCCAGATTCAAACAGAGTTCACTCTATACGAGGTTTATAAGTAATATTTTTTGCTATACCATCATTATCCTACCACTATTCTCAAGCTTAACTTTATACCCTATTTACAAGTAAGGCCTATATAATATATATATGTATATATTTATATAATTTTATTTTTATATTGACGTAAACTGTATACATATATATATTCTCTTTTAGGCTATAACTGTCTTTCTATTTCTTCAATATTATTTTTATTTATGAGAAACTTATTCGATAACCATATTTGCCGCAATAAATCGGTTTATTAGAACAGGCATTTGCCCATATAGGAGCCGATTGCAACATTAAGCTAGGGTTTCCTAGGACAGCAGTGCCCTATCACTCAGTGGACTGCCGTTTTAACGGTGACTAGAGTGTGGTTTCCTAGGAAAACAGTGTTAAACGGTGTTGATAACACCTTTTTCATAGGAAACCACTCTCTCGGCACCGTTACGACGGCTATCCGCCGCATCACCGTTCACTACGGCCGTTAAGATACGGGCACCGCTGTCCTAGGAAACCCTAGCTTTAGGCATGCTAATATTTCTGGCTTGCCGACCCTTCATATACTGAGCCTACTCCTAGTACAAGCAGATTTTTTTTTGAGAGCTTTTTATGCTATTTTATAACATATGAAATGTATGTATAAATAAATAAAATAAAAAATTAATGCTTAACAATTTAGTGAATATAAAAAATCAAAAAAAGTATGGCAGAAATATATAATCTCTCAATAAAATATAACAATTTACATGAGAAAATTTTACGTTCAAAATATATATAAGTAATAATAAATAAGAAAATTAATACAACATTAGTACTTTATAAATAATAAGGTTTTTAGAGCAATAAGAAGACTTAAATTATCTAAAGAACACCTTTATTTTATCAGTAAGTTGCCATTTGGCAATAAATCCACCAATGAACAATTTATTTTATGTGCAACAGGTTAAAATAAAGAAAAAAAAAACACGCATTCAAGGAAACAAAGTTAAATTTAATAATATATTTTTAAATAAATCCGTTATTTTTCTTTAAAAAAAAACGAGTAAGATTATATGTACTGATTATTTTACTTTTTAAACAATATAAATATAAAAAACGGATAATTATTTCGATAAACTGGAATATGTTCATTTATTAAGCTTCATTAATATTATATAATATTAACAGCTCCCCAGGGAGTTAAATCCAGTCCTTGTCTACAGAAATTTGAATAAACTCAAAATATTGTTGATAAATCCACCTGGTCCATGAAGAAGTCTAGAAATTGAAAAAAAAATCATTTTCAGGCGTTGCCTAGTATGTAGGTGAAATAATTCAATTACACAAATCTCACCCGCATAAATAAAGGTTTCAGCTCTTTAACTTCACAAACAACAACAGATGACAGAATTGAGGAATATATATGTTCAAATATGGGCAGAATGGTGAATGTTACACAGTGTGTAAATTGGCCACTCAAACCAGCCAATGACAGGTCGTAAGCCCGGTAGATGCCTAGACTTCTATATTACCTTTTCTAAAATGTTCTTCACCTCTGTTGTAATATGTTCATTAATAGTCTTATATGATATTATATCAACATATTCATAATATCTCAAATTAACATCAATTACCTTGAAAATGATCACGGTACGCCGCCGTAGGAGTACCAGTGCAGTGCTCCATGCACCATTGCGTGCGGAAAGGGAATGACGATGATGAAATGTGAAAATGCGGTCACCCTACAGGCAGCCTCCGTTGGCTATTGTATGGAAAATAGCGTTGTGAGGCAAGTAGGCACGCCATGTAGGGTGTCCACGCGACGTGTAACGAGTAACGAGTCAGTCAGCGCTTGCGCACACTGGCGAGATACAATTATTCCCATACTGTGTACATACCGCATATATGAACACAGCTTGTACACACTGGGGTGTGTTAAAGGCTTTAGCACGTTCCCACTTTTTATACTTTGGATACATAAAAGTCAAACGCTTCGATGTTGTCCAATTAGTGACACGATTAGATACCATTTTAAAAATACAATTTATATTTGAAGCACCAATGTGATTATTCGTTACAATTTAAATTGAAATTAAAACAATGCGTTTTTAATCATTTTATTTTATTTCCGATCGGTTTTGAACCTTCACGAGGTTTCTTATCAAGGTGTAATACACTATTTATTTATTTAATTTTTTGTACATTGGCGGGCTTATTGCCAAATGGCAATTTCTTCCAACCAACCAATAAAATAAAAGTTTTATTTTTATAATTCAAGTCACAGAACATATTCAATAGAAAAAAAAATAAAAAGCTAAAGATATAAAACATTTAAGTTTGTAAGTGAAAATTCTTGATGGAAGTTCGTTGTAATTTATTGCTAAGCTAATAAGCCAAAGATATATAAAAATAGAAATAAACGTATTTGTTTATAAATTACCTTAAATCGAAACTATTACTCTAAACTATTATAAAGAGGGAAAAGGAAAGGAGGAGAGATTAAGGAAGACAAAGGAGATGTTTCTTCAGACGTGATTTAAACAGAGATAATGTAGTAACATCATTGATGGTGGATGGGAGATGATTCCACAGTCGAGCCGCATGGACACTATATGAGTTAGAGAAGAAAGAGGAATTGTGGATGGGTATTAAGAGAGTGCCTTGAGTAAACTAAATTATACTGAAGTAATAACTTATATGTACATATAAGTTATTAATTTAAAAAATACTTGGTACACTTCCACTTATTTATTTTAACCAATTAGCGCAAAAAAAAACTTTGGGCCAAACATTATTTAATAGTAAAGATCAGGTCGACAAATTTGAAAATAGCGGAATATACGAATTAACATGTACTTGTCCTGGTTCATATGTAGGACAAAGCGGGAGAGCAATTAAATATAGAGTGAAAGAACATTTAGCTTCACATAGATTAAATAACGACATATCAAACTATGCATCACATTTAATGAATTGAAACATACTTTTGACAAATCAAAAAACATAAAAATTTTACATGTAGGACATAAAGGTCAAAAGTTAGATAGATTGGAAATTTTAGAAACAAATAGGATAAAAAATAATAGCGACAGAATTTTAATAAATCAGAAGATAGAATTTAAAAACTCACCCTTATTAGCCCCCTTAGTTGGACCCTGTACATTGTAATAAAACAATAAATATTTTTCATGTAATAGAATATTCTCTTAAAGTACACCGCCAACACATTTTTCGATAATTTGTCTTACTCTGTTCCATTGAAATATTGCGTATTATATTTTATTCAAATTATTTTTAAATTTACCTACACTTAAGATAATATTTAGTTTTATATAAATTATCCTTACACTGTATAATTTTCACCAGTCTGAAGATGCCCATTAGAGGGTGAAAGCGCTAATTGGTCAAAATAAGTAAGTGGAAGTGTACCAAGTATTTTTTAAATTAATAACTTATATGTAAATATAAGTTATTACATCATTACAAGGGAATTCCATAAAGAATTGTTAATAAATAATTTAAAAGACTAAATTATACCTTGATAAGGAAGCTTGTGTAGTTATATTTGCTTGATTTCATTAAATTATGGAATTTACCGTTCACAGAACCCAATAATTGTAGTTTTAAAAAAAGTTTCAAACATTCAGTTGATACATAACGCTTTCCTGAACAAAAGTCCAAATGTGACTACCGTGGTTTATCCTTTAAGGTACAGATTATGTCATCCGGCGGAGTTTTTGGCAAAAAAAAGATCGATTCTACTAATAACATTTATTTAAAGACGTATTTACACGTAAACTATTAATAAATGAACAAAAAATATATTTAAAACATCAAATTACCGATTTTATATTGACATTAGTTCGAACTGTCAGTAGGGTCGCAGTTAATCACATTTTACTGGAGGGTGTGATTCTATCAAATGCCGCAAACGCCCAGTTGCATTCCGCCGGCAACACTATTGACTAGTCCAACTCGTTACCGTCCACACCGCGAACCCTGGGCGATGGGATCACACTCACAGCGGTGTGATCGCAGCAGATAACGAGAGGATGAAAGCCGAGTTTCTGGCGCCTCCAAACCAGAACCGACCAGCTAAGGGAAGGTAACCCGACAGAAAAATCCACCAGAGAAGGCAACGGGAAACCACTCTGATCATCAATATGGCGGGTATATACAATAAGCAGTTGTCCTGGCTGCGGAATATAAGAAAAGCGCAAGACCGAGATGCTTTCGCTGAAGTGGTCAGTGGTCAAGTGGACGTTGGGAGGACCCGACAAGGCACCGCAAGAAGAATAATTGGCAACTCCAAAACCTTACATTGATTTTTTATTATGAAGGCTGTATTTAGTGTAATAAAAAGTGAGGAAATTATATCATTTTGCCATTTTAAAACGACGTTTTTTCATGAGTAAAATAAATAATCATCAAAAAAGCGATTATTTTCTGAAGTATTCTGGCTCAAAATTTAATTAAAATTTTTATGTAACTAAAATATAATTACTTTTCGACTCGTAAGATTTAGATTAACCATTGGTACTCTTGTAAAAAGAAATTAATTCAACATCCTTATACTTTGATATCTATATATATTTTAATTATGTGAGTATTAAATGAATTATTTAATTTCGGTATTAATAGGGTAGTTTAAACGGTAGGGATAGTGTTAACGAAAAGGCGGACTGTAAATGAAAATCGAATTTCATTCAATTTTGTTATTGGGAAATATTTGAGAAAGGATAGGAACGTGGAATGGATACCTACCTTTAATATGATCTGAATGTTCTTCAATTTCTGGCACTGGATCACAAAATGAAGTATAAAATATAACAATTGTTTCCACGACACGCGACGATTTCAACCACTTCTTTATCCGATTTTATGTGAAGTCAAAAATGTTGCATTGTTTTTGTTCTAAATCCGAATCTTCTAATTTTGAATATCTTCTATCTTGATGTTAGGTATGTACCATAAGGATGGGCCAAAGGAAGGATGGGAACGAAAGGTAATTGGCCAGGAATAGTATCGAAAAATGCTGTTATTTACTTAACAGATAGCTTCCCGTTTTAAGACAGTAAAAATATTTTTATTTTAATTGAAATAGTGAGAACTATTTACAACTCCTCGGTGCGAAGTAGACTCGAGAGTGGCTCAATGATTTGGGGGCCACATGAACTGAAGTACTCCCTTATGAGAAAATCCAAAGGAAATTTCTGAGATATCTTTACATGAGAGAGTGCGGGTATCGCCCTTGGCTCTTCCCGACCGAGTTCATCCAGGATATACAGACTAGAAGAAATGTGTATTTGACTTCACATTTTTATCGATTGCTGCGCAGTATGGTCGAAAATCCTGAGATTATGATGAGCATTGGTTTGTATGTTTTTGATGGTTACCTAAGACAGCGTCAGCACAGATTAGTTCATATTCCGATATACAGAAGCACCCTGCCGTTGAAAGGCTTCCGCTATGCTGAACAACATCGCTCTGGATGTTGATCTGTTCCATGTATCCGAATGGGTTTTCCGGGGCAGGATTCATCTACTATTTTGACAAGAGTCTTTTTATATATTTTTTGTCTTTTAATAATATGTATGTCTTGAATTTTGGATAGTAATGTATGTGTTATTTTAAATAAATGAATTCAATTGAAATTGAATTGAATAATATAACTTTAGTACATAATATATATACTTCATTCGTTTTTTATAAACAATAGGTCTAAAACCGTGCATCAACCGACAAAATTCATTTAAAATTTCTTATTATCTTACTATATTGGTTTATTCAATCAAATATATTTAATCTGACTAAAATATGTTTAACACTTGCCTTACATATTTATAAGGATGACAGGAATTTGCTCCAAAACAAACAAACCAACCAGGAGCCAGCAGAGCTGTCAAAGTTAAAAGCGAACTGTTCTGTGTGATGCCCACTAACCGAAGAATATTAAAAAAGAGACAAAAAAATAAACTTGCCGCATTTGAATTTTTGAAGGTACGAGAGTAAAATCTTAAAATTCGTGTATATTTTAATGAACACTCTGACTGAAAGGGTTAAGTAAAATTTCGTTTAATAAATTGAAGATTATAGATTGAACGGGAAAAATATTCAATATAGATATATTTCATTAAAAAATAAATATACCGAAGTATTTTAAACCACACAAGCTTTGTGCTCTTTTTCCATAAATATTTTATTTATATTTATTTTACAAATAAATTTTTACATAAAAATAACAAAAATTCAATATATTCAAAAATATTGAATTTTAGTTATAAAAAATATATATAACCTGAGCATTTTAAACGAGGCAAATTTTGTGTTTTTTTATTAGTTTTTTTTTTCATTCAATTTTAAATTATGCCTTTAATAATCGTTTTCATAAAATTGAGTATTCAAAATATTTTCGTTTAAACTTTTTTTTATATGAATGACACGGGTTTTTTCTCAAGAGTATTTTGGTTGTAAATATTTCTTTTCAATTTTTTTTTCTAGCAAAATATTAATGCTCATATCGGCCGTCGGTTGGCACTAAATGTTTGCTAAAACCAAGCAACAAATCATACAAAAAAATCTGAAACAATTCGATAAATCGAACACAGGGCCGCGTGCACAGTAGCTTCGCGTGCTAACCACACACAACGAAGCCCCGAATACGCTGATTAAGCAATTACAATAATATTAATAAAAAAATATCCGAGGCAGGCGATGTTACACACCGTCGGGAGCTGGGCCGGACGGGGTGGAGGGAGGGGGTGAGATATTGACCGGGGGGGTAGGAGAGGAAGGGAGGGAGAGAACCCAAAGGCATGGTTACTCTTCCTCGCAGACGGACCGTCTCAGATCACGACTGAAACCGGTTATTGAACAATTCGGAATGTGGCACCATGGAAGGTCCATCAGCTACTAAACACTTACTTTTAAAATATTTATTATTTACTAGTGACCGACCGAGTCGTGCGGTCAATGGTCAGCGCGTTTGCCTACCATGAGAGAGGTCTCTAGTTCGATTCCCGACATGGTTGATATGAAATATTTATTTGCAAGACAAGAAAGCTTGGTATTAGATTCGTGTTTATTGATTTTAATTTATTCGTTTGTTAGGTTTAATTTACTAATTATCGAATTATAAAATATGTTTTTGAAAAATATGGTCATTTATAAGTGATTCCATGAATCCTACGTAAATAATTATAAATTAATACTTTAAAAAATTAAAAAAAAAAAATAATACGCCCAAGGGGCATTTGCAAAAATTATACAGGTAAGTACTAACATAGTGAGTAATAATTTTAATTTTTAAATTAATAAATAAACAACACTTTTTTTTGTATACGTGTAGAAATTAAAATAGCATGCTGCAATGCAAAACAAAAAGTGAAGCTTTGCATAGTAAAAAAGAAAAAAATATGGATATGAGAAAAATGTTAGAATTAAAAAGTAAATTGTAAATAACTTGTAAATTTCAGGTTTCTGGGCCCCAAAATATTCAATATGTTACCTAAACATTGCAAAACCATAACCCGGATTCAATTTAATATATTTGTAAAAAAATGGTTACTGGGTTTAAGTCGAGAAAAATCGGAAGATTTACTCAAAAACATTATTACATAATAAATAGTATAAATTAATATTGTGTAACGTATAGTTAATTAACTAGTAGGTAGGTAGTAATATTATTGATTATTATGCATAAAAATATCTGCCTTAAAACAGGTTATAATGTTTGGATGATTTATAATGTACAATAAATAAATATCCCAGCGCATGGACGGTTGGGATTCTAGTTTCTCGTCTCCAATTATGATATATAGGAGCTAGATAACAGCGCGTCTTGCAGCTACAGAGCGCATGGTTGTACCTAGTTAGTCAGACTAAACATGATCCAGAAAAATCTATTACCTAACTTTGTATGTAGTAGATAAAGTTACTGTTATTTTTCATTTTATTTTTATTTTATTTATTTCGAATACAAACAGATGTACAGGTTAAATGAATATTTAAAAAAAAAAAACTATATAAAATGTATACATAGTAGGGCCTGCCATCCAATTATATGTATTCACTAAATAATACTGTAATAAAGCGAAGATGGCTTGAAGTTTAAACTATATAAATAGTAAATATACTATATATTAAAATAAGATAAATATGGACAAAACAAGGAGACAGTGGAAAGGAAAAGAAGGAAATTGATAAGGAGTGGTAAAGGATGATTGAAGGAAAGTGAGAGTGGAAAATTGCATTAGATTTAATGATTAAATAAATTATGAATGAAGAGCATGAATCAAGCCTATTAATTCTCTTCTTTACATATTGTATGGAGTGTTAAATATATCTAGACTATTAAATTTATCGTTAAATGTTTCACATATACGAGGGATCGTAGAATGTTTCCGATTTTTGTTAATAAACCATTATTATTATTGGTTGGTTGGAAGATATTGCCATTCGGCAATGTACAATTAACATTACATACAAAAAGTTAAATAAATATAATTTAACGTGCATAAATCTTCTAGTCAGGCCGTGGCCCTTAGACTTCCATATTCCCATCTCCATCTCTGTTGTAATGCGCTTATTTGAATATTGTTTTATTAATTTATCTGAACGAAATGGGTGCTACGTCACCCGCGGCCGCGAGGGCGCTGCACGACTCCAGCCCAACATCAATACAGACATTCCCGAGGCTGTTGACCATAATGAATCCATTACCCCGGCTCGAACTGAACACACCATTACCACCGGACCGACTCCATCCGCCTATACCTGCCCCCGCCACTGCCCCCCGCCGCCGTTGGCCCTCCCGAAACTAGTTTACAAAATAATTACGACGTTATGGAAACCAAACAAGGCTGATTTATTTATTCAGAAATCAAATGTTACTCAGTGTAACGCGACCACATTTTTGAACACCATTTTCTATATTGGCATATTAAAGATTTTGATAAAAACAATAATAAAAAGAAAAAGTAATTCGTAGAGTACACAGAAATATGTTTATGTGCCCATACTTCTAGATTTAAAATAAAAATACCTAACAATTAGAAATGAAAAAATGTTCAAATAGGCTATAAAAAAAAGTGGATAGTGGAGCTGGGTCAGCTGGGTAAAAGTAAAATAGATTGTCTTATTTGCCTAAACTAATATTAAATCAACTGCTCCACAAATGTATAATTAATTTAAAACTTTAAAAAACTAGTACAAAGAATGGGTACTTTGGCGGACTTATTGCGAAAAGCAATATCTTTCAGCCAACCGAAAAACAGACTGGTCGAAAGAGGAGATTGGTCAAAATTTTATACTAAAAAACCATAAATATATATGATGATGTAATAACTTATATTTACATATAAGTTATTAATTTAAAAAATACTTGGTACACTTCCACTTATTTATTTTGACCAATTAGCGCTTTCACCCTCTAATGGGCATCTTCAGACTGGTAGATATGTAAATATAAGTTATTACATCATTACAATGGAATTCCATCAAGAATTGTCAATAAATAATTTAAATTAAATAATTTAAATGAGATAAATACATATCATTAGAAACATTCAAAAGTTAAAATAAAATATTAAAAAAAAAACCTAATTATGTAAAAATAACAACTGTTTTTTAATTGGAAGATATGCCTTGCACATATTAAAATGAAACATTTTTTGTAAGTGCATTATGTTATACGTATCAAATGATAAAGAATTGTGGGATCAGATAATGAGTTTGGAAGGAGAGAGAAAGAGGAATTTTTATTATTTTTTTGTTCTTTTATTGTACGTTTTATAATATAAATATTATAGGAGTGCATAAATTAAATATAAACTTGAATACTTAGTGTATAAAACTGTATGAACATTTTGTTAATTATCTCTGTATATTAAGTCTTTTTTGTTTATTCTCACAAGTAAAAATATACTTTAAAAAGTATATTGTTGAGTGCTCTCGGCACGTGTAGTGAGATAGTGAGGTCACATTATTTGTATTATTAATCTTTGTTTACAATAGGAAAAAAAAAAGATTATTTTTAAACTTCTTTACTTGGTTTTCGTTTTTTTATTATTTATTTATCCTCGCCACTATTGCATACGCCATAATTGGTCCGACACACGTTTTGTTTATCCAAATCTTGCTCCCGATCTGTATGTTTCATCGTACCATACGACATTTCTTAGGCATCCAGATGTTTACTGACTGAGATGGATATGTTCTAATCATCACTACCACTAAATGCATCGTCGGCATGTGATATTTACGACCTTATCTCCCTTAGCTCAAGATTTATTACTTACTTCATTCTCGAAGGCGTTTTTAAATATTTATTCTGCTTTTGTAAGAAAACGGTTTTTGACTTATGTATTATTGCGTTTTATTTAGTTATGAAAGTGCTTAACTTGCTTTATTACTTTGTCGTTCTCAATACGTGTTTTTTAAATATTAATGTTTATATTATTTAAGTCCCGAATTCAGTTGTTGTAACTCCTGGGAATGTAATTAATATCTATTATAAAGATTTATTTTTTTTAATCTCATTATTATATTACAGTTTGATCACTGCGCCATTTTTATTAAAATCATCTTAAGAGCGCTGTAAAATAAATAAATATCCCAGCACGTCTTGCAGCTACGGAGCGCACGGACGATTGGAATTCTAGTTCCTTGTTTCCAGTTATGATTTATTTCATTTGAATAAAATACATACAAAAAAACTTGTTTTGAACCACTTCTTTTTTATTGTTTCAACCGACCGTTTCCAAAGCTACACAAGCTTCTCTATCAAGGTATAATTAACGAGCTAAGTAAATAGTATTCATTTTATTTTAACAGTGATTCCTAAATACTACATCGAAACATATGAAGGTAATAAGTATAGCCTTTTTGTCATGTTGTTCTTGTAAAAATGGATCGGATTCGAGCTAGATTACAGCACGTCTTGCAGCTACAGAGCGCATGGCCGGTAAGAAATCTATCTCCATTTACATTATGTTTTAATTTGACAATTATTTTTGTTTTTAAATGTTATTAAAATATTAATAGATGGTATCGTTGAAAATGAGAAAGCAGATGAACTAGCAAGAGCCGCAACATGTAAAAGAACGGCACCTTTTTTCTCAGAATTTTCTCTTAACTTTGCTAAACGCTGTATAAAACAAAATATGCAGCAGCGTTGGGAGGATCATTACCGCGCTTCTTCTACAGGTAAAATCACTAAACCCAACGCTGGCTGATGCAGCAAACTTCCGTCGTCATCACCAAAGTACTTTCGAAACGACCTAAATTTTTACCGGACGCGGAGCTATGAGAAGTTACCTATATAGAATTAAATCAAGGAATGATGATAATTGTCCATGCGATGATATTTTTTTACAGAGTATCGAACATCTGTTATTTCAGTGCCCATTTTTCAGTTTACAACGCCAAAATCTTGAAGCAGAATGAAGGAAAGATGGAATATCTTTAACAGATATCCACACTGTCGTTATAAGTAGTCATCACGCGCCATTGTTCTTGGACTTTGCAACAATGGTGATTGGACTCATAAAGGTAATAAACCAAAATCAGTGATCAAATATCCCATTTCTAAGATAAACAAAAACGATTTTTCCGAGTACCTTAGCCTTGTACATGACACGTAGGGCTACTAAATACAGGGGTCCAAATACATATGAAAAAAATTTAAAAATATATTAAAAGAATATAACAGGTCTTGCAGCTACTGAGCGCGTGGACTGTTGAAATTTGGTAACATTTACATATTAAAGCTAGATTACCAATCGTCTTGCAGCTACGAAGCGCATGGACGAGTGGAATAGCTATTTATCAAATTGGTTTTGGACGGCATATACTCTTAAATGGACCGGATCCTATTTCCCGGGCGGGTGTGTAAGGTGTAAGTCAGCTAAGTCTCGACCAGTTGTGGACCAATTAAGAACCGCTCCCGACCGAATTAATAATACATTATGGCATAAGAAAGTCGGTGGCGAAATAAGGCATAATTACTGGGAAGGTCTTTCTCAGAATCGGCTCAAGATCGGGGAAGGGAAACCAAAAAACCCTAATCTAATCGCTAGTAATCTTCTTCTTCTTTTTCTTCTTTTCCACATCCGCTCCTAAGTGGAGCATGTGGACATCACCAGTTATCTCCAGGAGACCCTATCGCCAGCTAGTATTTTTGCCTCTTCCCACGTCAATCCAGCGTCCATTAATTCCGCCGAATGAAGTCTAAAGATCGTCATTGACGGCCTTCCAGGACGGCGTGAGCCCGCAGGTTTAAAGAAGAGGCAACTCGGGTTAAGGTTCTCCCGAGGCATGCGCAGTACGTGTCGGAGCCAGGTCCACCGCCGCATCCTCAAGACGCTCGTTATAGAAGGCTGCTGCGTCCGTTCTCGGACTTGTTAGTTATAAAATCGAACCACGTCATTATTATTATTATGGATAACTTATATAGCGCCATTTTCGTAATAAAATACCTCAAGGGCGCTTTACATAGTGATTCTATTGTTAAATAAATTTAATTGAAGCTTTTAAATTTGTAATTTAATTAAAACAATTTATTTTGCTGTCACATGCTACGGATTTATTCAAATGATTTAGAGAACAAGTGGGTTTTAAGTTTTTTCCGAAACATCACTTCACTTTCACAGCCTCGCACCTCTGCTGGGAGAGCATTCCATGCCATAGAGCCTGCGACCGCAAATGCGCGTTCACTAAATTTAGTGCGCTGTTTGCGTAGAGGTATAATAACTTTTCCTCTCGCCGTAGACGTAGCTGATCTAAGCGTGAGACACCTGTCAGCTAGTTCATCTGGAATGCATACTTCCCTTAGATATTCCGGAGCAGAGTTGTGCAGTGATTTATACATACGCCAACAGAGTTTGTATTCGACCCTTTGCGGAAAACGTAGCCAGTGTAGTTTCCGAAGTAGTGGAGTGATATGACTGAACTTCGAGATTCCGAAAATAAGTCTCGCTGCAGCATTCAATACAGATTGTAGGCGAGTCATTTTGTTCATTGGTAGACCTGCATAGATACTATTACAATAATCGACTCTAGACACTACAAACGCATTTATTAATTGACGGGCGGCATCAACCGGCAAATTTTTGCGTATGCATTTAATTTGTCTCAGCTGGTAGAAGCATGAACTTATCATTCTACTAATTTGAGCGTCAAGAGAAAGGTCAGAATTAAGTAAAACTCCCAGTAGTTTAACGGTGGGTAAAGCGGTACTCCCTACATTGGGTAGGGCCGTATCCGTTATACCTAATATTCTTCTCAAGCACTTACTCTTAAAACTCAGAAGTTTGGTGTTTTGAGCTTTGGTAAGGTGCCGAGATTCGCACCCAAATAGGAGTACTGGCGTTATACAAGAGTTGAATAATCGGCTTTTCGTTATGACCGTGTATAGAGTTGAGTTCCAGACAACACACATCATGTTAAAAGTTGCTCCAGCAATTCCTAGGCGGATTGCGAGCTCTTTGCGCATGCTTCCATCCTCAGTTATGTGAACTCCCAAGTATTTAAAGCTGTCAACTTTCTCAATCCTTTGCCCATTATTATAGAGAGGTTGATCAGGGTCAGGACAGGATTTGTTGCACATAATCTGAGTCTTTTTTGTATTAATATTAGGACCCAGACGAGTTGAGTTTTCCCGAAGTGTGATAAATTAGTAGTAATCAAAACACAGAATTATAAAATATGCTAATTAGTTATCTAGTAAAATTTTTGGTTAAAGCTCTTTAAAATGTTTAAATATTATCAATCAATGAATTACAATTTGACACTTAGATCCAATTAATTCGATAGGCCAATAACCGTATTATCGCTCCCGCGACATCGGCAATCTGGAATAAAAATTAATAAAATAAAAAAATAATAAAATATAAATTTCATGAAAAAAAAAAAACAAATTAAGCCAGTTCGCACAATACGGAAATATCAATTGATAAAATTAAAAGGGTCTTCGAAATACTGTCGAGTAAAAAATATTTTTTTGTTAAAAAACTTAACAACAACAACAAACCATAACGCCGTTTCCCCGTAAGGGTAGGCAGAGAGGATATAACTCCACATCACTCCATCTTTGCATACAGATCTCGCTTCCTCTACATCCATACATCTTCTCATTCATGTGACCCGACTTTTGACATGTCCATCTTCAAGTATTTGTTGGATTCGGTCATGCCATGTCTTTCTCGGTCTTTCTCTATTTCTGCAGCCATCAACATTCGCATTGTAAATATTCTTAGCCGTTCTTTCGCTGTCCATTCGCTCCACATGTCCAAACCGGCGCAGAGCTCCATTCTTGATTTTGTCGATAGTGCTTATCTCAGCCTCGCATAATGTACGGATCTCAACATTTGTGCATCTATCGTACATAGTTTTACCACACATTCGCCTGAAAATCGCATTTCGTCAGCATTCAGCCTACTTTTATCCCTATTTTTTCAAGTCTACACTTTGCTTCCATACATCAGGGTCGGGACCAGGACTCTAATGCAAACGGCTAATTTTGCTTATTGCGACAAACATTTATTTGGTTGATTTAGGTGCACCGTTCACTCTGTTCCCGGCACTCACCCTCCTTTCAATATATTTCTCAGTCTTTTGATCCCTGGTAAACATACTTCCCAGATACACAAATTCTTCTTATTGATTCAGAATATCTTTGTTCACACTGATCTCACATTTAGTCATGCTTTCATCCCTTTCAAAAACCATTACTTACGATTTATCAACTTTCATTTGCAAATCGCTTTTCTCGCATACATCGTAGACTTTTGTTACCAAAAATATAGCAGGTCTTCCATCCCCAGTAAACATACCTCCCAGATAAACAAATTTCTCTACTTGTTTTAATATAACTCCATTCACGTTGATTTCACATTAAGTCATACTTTCATTTTTTTCAAAAACCATCACATTGTATTTATCGACATTAATCAGCAAATCGCTTCCCTCGCATACATCGTAGACGCTAAAACAATTTTTATAATTTTATTCAAAAACTGCCCTTACTCAACACATTTAACTATCAGATGTAATAAAAAATAAATAAACATGTGTAAAGTGTATCGAAATATTTAATACATATGTTTGTCTCATTGCATATTAGGTACAGTACTACAAAGTTTACGACAAAGAATGCGGTGTTGAGTGACATGTCTCATGTTATTTTCATTGTTAAAATTTAGACGTGCTTTGTCGCTACTTAATCATGATAATGAGAAATCTGAAATATAAATATATTCAATTACAAGTCACAAGAAAAATGTACAAAATTTATAAACAAAGTAGCCTCCTACGCGCAAAACATGATGTGAAATATGAACGACCGTGACAATCACACTTAAAATTATGACTTGCTAGTGATGGAAGAAACATTTCAGATTTAGTGTTGCCGTTAATATTATTATAAACGTTTATTTATATTTTTTTTTTTATTTGATTTTTTTTTCCTTACATATTTTTGGATTTAATTTTAATTACAAAAATACACTTTAAAAAGACATCTTAAAATTAAGCTTTAACATAATTTGGAAAAAATGCCTACAAAGACTTCAGCGTCTGAGCGCGGACCATTCCTTTTTAATGATTTATAAGTTTATAGCATATAAATATGGTATGCCATAACCATGAAAAAAAAACAAGATGAATATATGCTGATAGTAAAAAAACAGAATTATTTCAAGAATGTATTTCATTTTTAATTTTAATTATTTTTTTAAAGAAGGTGTCTATCTATTTCTACCATGCTAATCCAAGACCTCAAAAACCCATATTTATTTATTAAGCCTTACGGATTATTACAATTATTTTACAAAAATAATATAATCATGACATGTATTTCTCGGCCTTCGTCGTTTTCTGCATCTATCAACATCCGCATGGTAGATCATTTTAGCCATTCTTTCGCTGTCCTGTCCAAATCAACGTAACACCCCTTTCTTGATTTTGTCGACAATGCTTTTCGCAGTCTTACATCGTTTTACCACAAGTTTGCCTGAGAGATCGCATTTCGACAGCAATCAACCTACTTCCATCAGTATTTTTCTAATTCCAAACCTTCCCCTCCTGCCACAAATATTTGTTTGCCAAGTTAGATTTCAGTGCGCCGTTCACCCTGTTCCCGGCACTCCTCTCCTTTCAATATCTTCCTCAGTCTTTCGATCTCTAGTAAACATACTTCCCAGATACACAAATTATTCTAATTGATTCAGAATATCTCTATTCACACTGATCTCACATTTAGTCATACTTGCATCCCTTTCAAAAACCATTACTTACGATTTATCAACTTTCATTTGCAAATCGCTTTCCTTGCATACATCGTAGACTTTTGTTACCAAAAATAATGCAGGTCTTCTTTGCAGCTAGCAAGAAGCACGGCATCATAATCATACAAAAGACAATTAACAGTTTTATCACTCATTTTTGCTTTCATTCTTAAATCTTTTATACAGTCACCGATGTATACGTTAAACGGTTCTTAAACTTAGCTAAAATCAAGAAATCGAAGAAATGTGGATGATCTGATCGCCCTGTATAAATGTTAGTTGCTTTGTATGCGATTCGCCATAATTGATAAGGAATTTAATACAACAGTATTTGACATACAATCGACCTAATTATAATATGCATATTATAAAATCAAAGTCAAATGGAAAATAAAAATATACACTTGAGCATCAAATAAAAATTTCATTTGAGCGACCTTACTTAATCAAAGGTTATCAACGGCTAATTATTTTTAAGTATGTCGACGGCGTTTGAGGAACTTATCACACACATTATTCGCGAATATGTAGCCATTTATTTATTTGTTTATACAAACATGAAATTATTTTATATTGAGATAAAATGGCACAAAAACACTTTGTTTGTTTATTGTGAATGCAGTAAGTTGGTAAATTTCCATTCTAATTATTGGTAAGGTATCCAAAATAAAATAATATTCTCGGTTAAAATTCACCTTGATCTGGGATATCGAACAAGGGATTTGAATGGAGTACCGTTGTCAGCAATTTTGGTTGCCGCTATTCCATCGCAATTTTATGTACAATTTTTACCGTCTAAATTTTAAATTTTATTCAGAAAACATAAGTCATACATAATAAGTACCAATTAAAAACAAAGATTTTCCAACATGAAAAGACCGATTCATTTTTCATTAATTATTTAAAAGATATAAACATTAAATGTGACAAAAAATAAATAAATGAAAAACGTAAGCGAGAAAATAATGATTTCACAATTAAGATTTGCGTTTTCCATGGAGGTTATTATTGGTAACAAATGAAAATACCAAATGCATACTCCTATAGTCCTTAAAATATAGCTTGATTAGAATGTCATTTGTCAGAAAAAGTGACGACATAACTTTGTAGTAACGTCAAAGCGTTATTTATATTGACACACGAAAAATCATTCGTATCTGGCGTGTTAGTTTATTTTTTAAATACAATGCTTGACACATAAATCAACTAAAATATAAAATCAGCTTTAAAACTAAAATAAACCTAATTATTAACGACGTTCTTACAAGGTTACATCATTTTGCAATAACGTTTCAGATGGGACAAATTGATCAATGTAAATTGATCGTTTAAAAAAATAGTTCATTTGATGTTGTTCATGAAAAAAGTATAAATATCTTATTATTTGGTGAATAATTGTGTTAAACACTCTATAATAGGCTTGTTTTTGCGTTTTTTATATATATTTTCGGAAACAGAGTTTCATGATTGCATGAAATAACTGATAAAATGGATTTGATCAGTGATCAATTATGAACTGTCTCATTGATGCCCCTGAAATTTTGCAAAAGATTCTTTTTAACGTTCCCACCCGTAGACTAAGAAATAATGAAATGCTTTTCCTCGGTCACTACAGGACCAATTATGGTGCACAGTCGCCTTTGCCCAGAATGATCAGGCGGGTGAACGATCATCAAGATCTTGATTATTATGGTGTAAGGATGTCTTTCTTTACAAATCAGCTAAAGAATCTGTATAGTTAGCCTATGCTTTTTACTTAATCTAAAAAATCTATCATCTGTCTTTGCTGCTTATTTCTGTTCCTTATATTTTTTTATTCCTTTGTAAAAATTTCTTTTAATTGTAAAGTTTATAATGGACTTTGTCCGTAAATAAATAAATAAATAAATAAATCAGTAATTTCCCATCACTAATGAAATTAGTTTGACAGCTGTCACTCTAATCAAGCTATATTTTAAGGACTATAGCCATTTATGCACACATATATGAACGCATACTTATGTAGATGCATCTACATAAAAAATATACACAAACACATGCGATACATATACAAAGTATTAACCACTCAAGATGTACATTTAGCAACTACCCCAAATAATCAACTCCATGAAGAAATTGTTTGTACAAATGCAACCTGCAGTTTAAAATATACACATTAATACTTAGTCCATTATAATTTTTGCAGGTACGTCTTATTAATGAATTTTAAGTATAATTATTTTTAAAGTTGATCTCAAACTGGCTAGTTTTTTTGCTGTACGAGTATATTACTTTGATGATTTTATTTTGTTGTCTTGGGGCAGTGATCGGCAAACTTTTTAGTCACAAGAGCCAAAGATCGCGCTCAGCCACCGTACGGGCTGGGTGTGAAATATAGTTCCTCTCCAACCGTAGCTTATAATCTTATAATAAATTTGAAAATAAGTTGTTATATGTTAGAAAACAATGAGTTAATTTTTAAAAGTCGTTAGTGTGTAGTAGTGTAGTCATGTTTTAGACAAACAGTGGAAAAAAGAAGTCCATTTATTTAATAGCATTGTTTTATACTTTATTCTTACCAAAATATGTGACAAATAGTGCACAATGAAAACTTTAAAAAAAATGCGCCTGTAACCTTCAAATCATAAAATTTTATATGAATCCTTTAAAACCGTTTTAGAATGCATCAGCTTTTGACGCGAAAGTACCTAAATTTTGCTATTGGAACACTACACCCATAATTAATCAATTACAACAGTGCTACTGAAAGTGAACTGACATTTATTGATAAATGCATAATACTTCAAATATCTGCCTTCTAATAATAACATACAAAATGATAAATCAAACCGCTCATACACGCGTTTCTGTAATATTCACGTAAAAAAGGGAATTGAACAGGAATGTTGCGTCTCATAAAACGAAATAATACGGACCAAAATGGACACCAAGTCGTTGGGACAATAAGCATAATCCCCCAGTAACTACATACGTGCGTTTCCAGAAATTATCAAGTAGCCAGTGGGCCACATGGCGACGGTATCTACCTACTGTCTACAAAAGCTTCTCTTCGGACATCTATCTCCCTTTGTTAACCATGGAGTTGAAACAGTGCTTTATTTATTTAGTTTTTTATTGCTTACTTCTTGGCATGAACACTTGACAAATTTACTACTATACTCTATTTTTTTGTAAATTTATTGATATATTTTTAACTTTGCTAGAATTCGACTCGTCCATGCGCTTTGTAGCTGCACGATGATTGGATATCTAGCTTTCATATATCAAATACCTAAATTTTGTAAATGGGGTCTAGAATTCCAATCGTCTATGCGCTTAGTAGCTGCAAGACGTGTTGTAATCTTACTTTTTTTTATTATTTATATTATTATTATTTTTAATTATTATTAATACACTAAATTTATTTGTCAATTTTTAAAATGTGTAAACGGGGCTTAATTTCTAACTGTCTATGGGCTCTGTAGCTGCAAGACGTCATGTATTCTAGCTCCTATCTGTTATAATTTTTGATTGATCTTAATTGAAAACGAGGACCTAGAACCCCAACCGTCCACGCGCTCTGTAGCTGCGAGACGTGCTGGGATATTTACTAATTGTACAGCGCCCTTGAGATGATTTTCACAAAAATAACGTTTTATAAATTACCCAACTATATATATATATATATTAGCAGTTAAATAATCAAGATCTTTAAAAGCCAAATTTCTTAATGATTTAAACTGTTCTTACTGTAATGCCAACGTACCTTTATAATAAAGTACGCGCATAGGCAGCAGAAAATAGGCGTATTCGCTATTTTAATTAGAAATTCTTTAAATTGGCGATGATAAGATTTAGCTGAAATTGTGATGACAATATTGAAAATTAAAACATTTCTTCTGGAAATGTCTAAGCACAAAACGGTTCTTGATGAATGATGCAATTGCAAAAAGGTGTCGCGTGATTTTTTTTTTATTAAAAATATTTTAAAAAATAAAAAAAAACATTTTGCCCCATCTGCATCATTGAAACAATTACATCGAGTTTAATATGACGTTTTCCCATGCATTTAATGACAGCATTTGCAATATTCTCGCCACCTGTTGGAACTTTCATTGACAGTAATCCTTAAAGTTCTTCTTTAGAGCCGGTAGACGAACTGAATCGAATGAAGGTGAAACTTGCACTGTGTGAGCCGCGGGCGAGTGGCTAAAGAGCCGCACGTGGCTCGCGAGCCGCAGTTTGCCGACCTCTGTCTTAGGGAGTATTTTACCATCTTCTTGATTTAAATGATATTTGCAACCAATCGATTTCACCGTTGAAATAATGCAAAATCAATATTTTAAGAAACCAATATTAATTTTATTCAAACTTTGCACAATTCTATGATCAAATTGCTACCACATAAAGATGTATACCGCCAGAGACACAATATTTCAATATCATTGATGTATAAATCTGTAAATAAATTATCGGTTAGGGATCTACTTTGGTACAAATTAATTTGTCAGCATGCGTCGCACTCCGAGTATAAACATAAGTCGGTACATGATTACAACACCAGGGTTACTAGTATGGAAGGGCTGGCTGTTCCTAGATATTGCAATAAATATGGCAAAAGGACACTGCAATACAGTATACCTAGAATATTTAACATGTTACCAAACAATATAAAAAATACTGGGTTAAATACAGGAGTGAGACGTTTGCTCAAATCATGGTTAATAGAAAAAAGTTTTTTGTATTTGTTATAGTTTTTAATTATTGATAATGTAATATGTAATGTTTTTCAAGTAAAATTATTATTAATGTAGGTTAAGTGTGAATAATCGAAGCAATTTATAAAAACCTGCTGACGAGTTGTATGCAGGACTCAGTAGGACTTTAATTTAAGACTATTTTGTAAATATTTTTGAAAAAATAAATAAATAAATAAAAAGAAAAAATGCGGGCGACGCCGTTTTAAAATGTGCTTTAAACGGAGGAATTACCTCTAGTTAACTTTCATCTCTTGCATCTTTCCCTATCCGCACCTAAAGGTGCATAGGGCACTGCATTGGTACACCAATCGCAGCGTAGCTTGATCACTTTTGTTACATGAAGGTAAGATAATAAGTATTACGCTTCAGGTACCAGTCCAGGGACTACGAAACATTTTAGTGTGAAAACACCCTATTAAATAAATATTTCAAATTAACCCCGCCGGGAATCGAACCCGAGACCTCTTGCATGGTAGGCAAATGCGCTAACCATTACACCGCGAGGCCGACAGTTGTTAACTTTATCGACGATTTGAATGAGATTTACAACTTTTTTGCGATAATCAGAGATAGTGAAATCGATTTATCAACTTAAATGGATTTAGCAAAACACACGTGTAAGCTAATCAGGATACGAGGAGATGGCAAAATACCCCCGTGTTTACTTTTAACGTAAGCGTCGTACGCTGGTTGAAACTTTAATAAATAACGCATTTTATTTTATCGGTTGCTTGAAGGAAAACGCCATTTGTACCCAAGCTCGCAAATGTTCAAAATAAAATTACCTACGTACAAAAAGTAAATGTAATAAATGAACTAAAAATAAACTTAATTGAAACAATACGTAATAACCCATTGCAATAACTGGCCATTTGCAAACACGTACGGTGCGGTGTGAGGAAAAAACTAGCACCTTGTTTGAGCATGTGACGGTGCTATAAATATATAGTGCTATTTAAATGACGATTACGTGTGCCAACTTTTAATTGTTTAATTAATTTTAGTGTGAACACCGCCGAATCAACTGCATAACATTATTACGACGTTTTGTTGAAGTTTGAACTCTTGCAGATCAGACGGCTCAGTCATCAATTAAATCACTATTCTAAATCAGAGACCCATCTGGTAGTGAATGACCGAAGTTTTGGTCGAAACCGAAACTCATTCAAATAGGTTAAAAGACACACCGAAACAAGGTGTTTATATTGTTAAACTTTATAAGTTCATTACACTGAACAAGTCGAAAAATTTATTTATCTGGGAAGCATGTTTTCAAGAGTTGAAAAGACGTTGAAAGGAGAGTGAATGCGGGCAACAAAATAAACGGAGCACTAAGCACAGTAATTGCTAATAAAAATATGCCAATCGAAGCTAAACTGGCAGTGCACAACGGAGTTTTAGTGCACTTGACACATAAGTTTGGAAGTGAAACATGGAACTGGCAGAGGAAGGATGAAAGCCGAGTGAATGATGAAATCAGGCGAGAGTGTAAATCTGAGTCAAGCATAATTGATAAGATTAAGAAAGGGTCTCTGAGATGGTTTAGTCACGCAGAACGAATGGACGACAGTGTGGAATATGCTGTTCATAGACAATATTTGGATCTTTTTGGTTTCGGCTGGAAAACTATAAAGCAGTTAGTATAAATGGTCGAAATAAAAATAGCGTTTTTTCTTGATCATCACGTTCGACGTAAGGTTAAACTCTATGTATAAATTTGTACAATTTTAGTGGAACCTCTCATAACGTCACGAAGAATTGACATTGCAAAACCCATTATTTTTCTAACTAGGTGTAAAATCTGTTCCAGGGTTCTGGTTCGATTTCACACACAAAACTGTATTCTTCATTCGCCTGGACTCAGAACAACAAGAAGAGTTAATTACGATAACAACTCAATTACTAGAACAGAATTCCTTTCGCCGGACCTATTCCGTAATTCGGGCGTGCTCCGACCGCCCGGCCTAAAATGTTAAAAAATAAAATAAATAAATAAAAAAACAACTAATTGGGGGACCGAGTAAGCGGGGTGAGGCCGTTTATATGGGACACAGCCGTGAGGTAGTTGGCTGGGTCGGGACCTTGCTACAGGGGGCCACATAACTTGTTCTACAACATGAAGACGTCTGCGTAGGCCCGTATAAAGAGATACTTTTTTTCTTATTAGACATTATACAGAGTGGCTCGAAAATAAAAGACAAAAGATAAATATTTAAAAAATATAAAAAACAAAACCTAAACTGAAAAATGCAGGGAGATCCAACCACAATTTGAGTTGAAAATAAAACGACGATTCGATGTGTATTTATTTAATGTTGAATAATATCATACAGAATTAGTAAGAGAGCGCGAGAGTTACTGACCGAACTAAGTGCGTGAAGTAGGCGTTGGTAACTGCGCTTTTTTGTTTTGTCCATATTTATCTTATTTTAACATATAGTATATTTATTATTTATATAGTTTAAACTTCAAGCCGTCGTCGCTTCATTACAGCATTATTTAGTGAATACATATAATTGGATTGCAGGCCCAACTATGTATATATTTTATATAGTTTTTTTTTAAATGTTAATTTAACCTGTACATCTGTTTGTATTCGAAATAAATAAAAATAAAAATAAATAAAAGTAACTTAAGGTGCTACTTTATTTTTATTTGTTCCTTTTTTTATACAACTTTTAAGCTTTAAGCTCCTTTAAAAAGCTTGTCAGCAGGTAGAAAAGAGAGGATATGAAAGAAATTTTAAAAAATTCACCACAACACTCGGACCAATTGACAAAAAAAATTCTTTATTTTTTTCTTGCAATTGGTGAGAATCACACCCGCTACATAGTATGTCATTTTACCCTACCAGTACATATGCCGTTTTGCCCCAATATGTGAGTTTTTAAAAACATTAAAAAATATCACATTGCACTTTGTAAATTTCAACAAAATAATAGTTTTTCATGAAGAATAACAATGACAACATATCCTTTCAGTTTGTGTTGAAGAATAATACAAATAAAATAATGATAATACCTTCGGTGTCCGCGCAACAAAAATATTGTTTTATTTCACAAAGTAACCCGCAACACGTCCTCCTCGGGCGGTCGCCATAAGCGTCCTAAATATTGGTGAGTATTTATGTGTCGTACCAGTGCTCATTCTTGTGCAGGTTCAAACATGACCAAGAGTTTGGTTTCTGAGATATGATTACTATGTCATTTTACCCGCCTTTGTCATTTTGTACACCCTTCCCCTATATATATCTGTGTGAATTTAAATGTGAATATGTAATATTTTATATGCATTTTATATATATTTTTTAGACACTATAAATATAATATATAAAATCATGTAAATGAATGCCTCGACACGGGTTGTGCCCAGTGAGGAATTCATATTTAAAAATAAAAAGTTTTATGTAAAACGTGAAATAATAAATAAGTTACCTTCCTGTAATAGATAATCGATATACACTACATTTCTTAATAATGCCCTATGCACCATCAGGTGTAGATAAGGGTTTAATGATAACAACATCGTTAATTTCTGCCAGCTAATATTTATTAATTTACTAATTTAAAAATAAGTTTTTTGTGTTCCATTTTATGGCTCACTCTGTTAACTCTCGATCCGGTTCTCCCGTGAATAATGGACACAGGTTCGTTATCCGGGGAGGACGTAACCCGGCGGAGGGGAGGGTACCAAGGGGGGGGGGATTAAAAAAACGGCCGACGACTTAATTCTTAATTCGCCGGGCGGCTCTACTTACGTAATTATATATTATACCGAGACCCGACCGAATTATTATTTATTTCTTAATATAGTTATTTCGATTCGTATCGATTATTATTGGAACGACGCGGCCATAGTCGTTACTAGTTAAGAGGTGATTTGAATACTGAATTCGGGGAAATTGACCGTGATTGAAACGGTCTGAGAAATCGTTGAACGGAACGATCGTTGATCCGGGAATTCGTTACTTGAAAAACAAATAAATATAATTGAAACGTAATTTAACCGATTTGGTTGATTCATTATCATCATACCCCTATATGCACCCACGGTGCTAAGGGCACTGCTCTGGTACTTAAACAGCAGCGTAGCTTTATCATTTCTGTTATATTCTAGACAAGAGAGAGGTTACTATTCATATGCTGATATACAACCGAGTCAACAACAACAACAAACCATCACGCCGTTTCCCCGTAGGGTAGGCAAAGAGGATAGAACGCCACATTACTCTATCTTTGCATACAGATCTCGCCTCCTCTACAATCATACATCTTCTCATGCACGCGCGCCGATTATTCTGACTTTTGACCTGCCCATCTACAAGTCTTTCTCGGTCTTCCTCTATTTCTGCATCCATCAACATTCGCATTGTAAATATTCTTAGCCGTTCTTTCGCTGTCCATTCGTTCTACATGTCCAAACCAGCGCAGAGCTCCCTTCTTGATTTTGTCGATAATGCTTGTCTCAGCCTTACATAATGTACGGATCTCAACATTTGTGCATTTATTGTACATAGTTTTACCATACATTCGCCTGAGAAATCGCATTTCGATAGCATTTAGCCTACTTTCATCCCTGTTTTTCCAAGTCCGTACTTCGCTCCCATACATCAGGGTCGGGTCCAGGACTCCGTTGTGAACTGCTAATTTTGCCTCTTGTGACAAACATTTATTTGCCAAGGTTGATTTAAGTGCACCGTTCACTCTGTTCCTGACACTCACCCCCTTTTCAATATCTTTCACAGTCATTCCATCCCTAGTGAACATACTTCCCAGATACACAAATTCCTCTACTTGTTTTAGTATAACTTCATTCACAGTGATTTCAGATTTAGTCATACTGTCATTTCTTTCAAAAACCATCACATTCGATTAATCGACATTCATCAGCAAATCGCTTCCCTCGCATACAGCGTAGACCTTTGTTACCAAGAATTTCAGTTTCTCTCTGTTAGCAAGAAGTACGGCATCATCAGCACACAAAAGACAATTGACATTGACATACAGAGTCAATTTTAAATATTTCTAAAATACGTAATTAATACAAAAAACATTGCTTTTAGATCACTTTACTTTTCACTTTATTTTGAAGCACTACTAGTTTCGGAAGACTTAGTAACTTCCATCTCCATCAGGTGATTTTCACAAAAATGGCGCTATATAAATTATCCAAACATTATTATTATTATCTAGTTTATAATAACACCCGTAGATGGAAGGTACTCAGTCTTTCGAAACTAGAAGTGCTTCAAGATAAAGCCAAGTGGCCTAAAACCAAAGTTTTTTTGTCAATTATGTCATAACATAAAGTTAATGCCGATTCAATCAATAATATAAATCACTTATTTGTTTATAAATTTGTATAAACAACTCAATTTTTTTTATTACACTTCTACCTCATCGTCAGGAATATAACTAACTTATATTACAGGCGTTGCTATTTATATAATAAAATATTGTATGAAAGAGACAGAAAATTTAAAGAAAGAGAGAGAAAGAAGATAAAATAAATCATAACGGGAATAGTTTTAAAAGAGTTTATAAACAAATAAGTGTAAAATGTCATACCACAAAGTGAAAAATGTTTTTGGTAACAATAATAAATAATACAAATATTTATTGTCTATAAAAACGTAGAACTAATATTAAATGAATATATATTTTCGGCATACTAAATGGTTTAATCCATGTGCCATCATTACTGTATTTTATTTAAGACTTTATTTTAGTGAACTTGTAAGGTTAAACAACAAAAACGCTTAATTTTGGGCGTTTTTAACATATTTTAATAATATATTACAACAAAGATGATGAACATTTAAGAGAAGGTAAAATAGAAGTCCAGGTATCTAGAGGGTTTATGACCTGTCAATGGCTGGTTTAAGTGGCCACTTTACACACTGTGTAAGATAGTAGTAGTAGCCCGGAAAGTAGATGCCTGGACTTCTATATTACCTTTTCTTAAATGTTCATCATCTGTGTTGAAATATGTTAAAATAAACAGCTCCCCAGGGAGTTGAATCCAGTCCTTGTCTACAAAAATTTGGACAAACTCAAAACATTGTTCATAATCAAATAAGTTTTGGCCGTAACTAGAACAGAAGCCGAAATTCGCTTTTTGATACGGCTCCCAACCTTGTTTCGGTAGGACATTACCGATATCTGACCAATGATAAAATTTGTTCTCCAAAAATACATAATTTGAAGTCAGTAAACCTCAAAAAAAATTGTTGGACTCTTTAATCGTGCTTGTTCGCCGAGAACTTAATCTTGTTATAATTTGCTGGGTTAGATAACATAATTAAATGAGTAATTAGTTTGTTGTGTCTGGACTGGAATGCGTTGGACAGTTTAGAAGCATACTACATAATAGAGGTCGTGTGGGACGCCAGACAGATTACTGTTACTGTTGCTGTGGCTGGTAGCTACAGCAGTTAACGCGTCAACACTTCAGATTATATAATTACGTAGGTAATATGGCATTACATTCTGCACCTCAATTATTATGTATGTGAACCGCGCAATGAAGATCTTATCATCATTACTTTTACAGCTAAAAATAGAAACCGATACGTCTCCTACGGTCTATTCGCGCGAGAGTGTTTCTATACTTTCTCGGGTGTCCCGCATGGCTCTAACCTGGGTCCATTGTTGTTCTCAATTTTCATTAATAATATTGAAAATGTAATTTTAAACTCGTGTTTTCTGTTATTTGCGGACGACTTAAAAGATTTCTCAAAGGTTTGATGATTTTCGTCTTCTCCGAGCGGACATATTTAATATGTTTATTTATTTATTTTACTTTTTGTACATAATGTTATTTGTACATTGGCGGGCTTATTGCCAAATGGCAATTTCTTCCAACCAACCGATGAAATAAAAGTTTTATTTTTATAATTCAAGTTACAGAACATATTCGATAGAAAAAAAAGATTAAAAAGCTAAAGACATATAAAAATAGAAATAAACGTATTAGTTTATAAATTACCTTAAATCAAAACTATTACTCAATGGGAAAAAAGAAAAAAGAGAAAAGAGGAAAGGAGGAGAGATTAAGGGAGAGAAAGGAGATGTTTCTTCAGACGTGATTTAAACAGAGATAATGTAGTAACATCTTTGATGTTAGATGGGAGATGATTCCACAGTCGAGCCGCATGGACACTATATGAGTTAGAGAAGAAAGTGGAATTGTGGATGGGTATTAAGAGAGTGCCTTGAGAATTAGAACGAAGAGGTAAACCATGAACTGATAAGCGTTGAAATTTTTCACGCGGGTATATAGGAGCGTTAGGACTATGAAGTACATTGAACAGAAGTGAGAGGGTGTGATAGTCTCTCCGCTGTCTAATTTTGAGCCATTTCAGTTGCCTACGATAATCAGAAATGTGGTCATATATGTGAATGGGGAAGGCGTAACAAACTTAGGTTTAATATTTCCAAGTGTTCGGTCACGTCCTTCACTAGGGCCCAAAAACTCTATTTTTTCGCTACAAAATGAATGACCAGAATCTGATACGAACATCGAATGTTAAGGATCTGGACGTTAGATTTGTGAGCACCTTGACATTTCATCAACACATAGAGACATGCATTGAAGATGTTAGGATTTGTTCTGCGAACTGCCAGGGTTTTTGAAAATACCCGCGTGCTGAGAACTCTTTACAACTCCATGGTGCGAAGTAGACTCGAGAGTGTTTCTATGGTTTGGAGGCCACATGAACTGAAGTACTCTCTTATGATAGAGAAAATCCAAAAAAAGTTTCGTAGATAATTATCGCTACATGAGAGAGCGGGTATTATCCTTGGCTCTACCCGACTGAGTTTCTCCAGGATATGACAACACAAAAAAGTTAAAATTAAATTACAATTACTATGGGGACTGCTTTTCTTGACATTTAGCTAGCCAACCGCCGGCTAAATGAAATAAATACCACGATAAGTAATAAATAAAAAAAAGCAGTTTTGGAATATTTTCCATATTTACACCGGTGAAATTCAAATACGTGATTTCCTTGTTTGTGTTTAAATAAAATGTAGATCCACCCTAATTTTACCGTGCCGTGTGGATTAAAACGATGCTTGTGAAATGGGCCTTTTGCTTGGAGATTTTTTCCGTAACGTTTAGGCCCGGTTAAATTTAAATATCTCGTTTATTTGACTTCGTTAATCACCAGCCCGCGCGTATATGTTCCCAATTAAAGCAAACTGTTTATTATTCCACCCGTTCATTTTATTTGTCTATTTGTTTATTCGACCTTTCACGCGTTAATTAGTTTCACTCCGGTCTCCCCCGATGCACCGTCACAACTCACAACTCACAACACACAACAGACCACTAAATATATCTCTATGAAGACCTATCCCTGTTAACGAGCGATTTAAATTTCAGGAAAATTAAAAAAAAAATACAAAATATTTTTATTTTTGGGTGTGTTTTAGACCCTTTTCTAACCGTTTTCAAGTTGTCACAAAACAACCCTAACTTCGAAATTTTTTTGCATAATTTATTTACTATGATCCAAATTTGTTGCAACAGAGAGGGAAAACGTTTTTGAGAAGGGGACATTACACGCTGTGTAACACGCCATTCTGCCTATGTTCAAACATCCACATGTCCTCAACTCTTCCATCTGTTGACATTTGTGAAGAAAAAGAGCTGAAACCTTTATCACGTGGGCGAGATTCATTCGGCTGAACCGATTCACCTACTAGGCAACGCCTGAAAACAATTCATACTTCTTCTTTTACTAGTTAATTCAATTCAATGTTTTGAATGTATCCAAATGTTTGCAGACAGGCTGGATTTTCCCCTTTGGTTGCAATTTGGATCGAAGTGACTCCCTAGGGAAGAAATGCAGTCTGTCTTCAAACATACACTTTAGCACGATAGATCTTTTCAACGAAATAAAATATTGTTTTTTAAACATCTTAAAATTGTGATAAAGACGTCAGAAGAGCAACATTTTTAGTTGCTATTTTTAATTTTATTAATTAGTTATTTAATTTCATTATTAATTATGTATATTTGCCTAGTGGTGCAGTGGTAAGCGCGTTTGCCCAACTTGCAAGAGGTCTCGGGTTCGATTCTCGACATGGTTGACATGAAATATTTATTTAAAAAGGTGTTTTTACACGAGAATATTTTCTAGCCCCTGGACTGGTACCTGAAGCGTAAGAATGATCATCTTACTTTCGTGTAACAAAAAATATCAAGGTACACTGAGAATGATGTAATGATGCAATGCTCTGTGCACCATTAGGTGCGGAAAGGGAATGATGATTTTTTAAATTTATTTATTTAACTTTTTGTACACAATGTTATTTGTACATTGGCAGGCTTATTGCCAAATGGCGATTTCTTCTAACCAACCAATAAAATAAAAGTTTTATTTTTGTAATTCAAGTTACAGAACATATTCAATAGAAAAAAAGAATTAAAAAGCTAAAGATATATAAAAATAGAAATAAACGTATTTGTTTATAAATGACCTTAAATCAAAACTATTACTCAATGGGAAAAGGGAAAAAAGAGGAAAGAGGAGAAAGAAAAGGAGGAGAGATTAAGGAAGAGAAAGGAGATGTTTCTTCAGACGTGATTTAAACAGAGATAATGTAGTAACTTCTTTGATGGTGGATGGGAGATGATTCCACAGTCGAGCCGCGTGGACACTAGATGAGTTAGAGAAGAAAAAGGAATTGTATATGGGTATTAAGAGAGTGCCTTGAGATGATGATGGTGATATGTACGCGTATGTATGTATTTTTGTGTATGCATATATGTCTATGTGTGTATACGTATATATATATATATATATACATATTTATATATATATATATATATATATATATATATATATATATATATGTATAAATGTATGTACCGATATACTCAATGTTTCCGTGTCGTAATTTTATTCGAGGAAATGTTTAAAAATCGGTAGAATTTTAATCGAATTCGGTAGATTGCTCCTAAAATCGGTGTATCTAACAAAAAATTGGTACCCCCTCTCCCATCCTATAAAACAGAAAAAACCGAGAAAATACCGTTTCAACAAACAGTTTTTGTCAGCGGCGTGGCTTGTCCTTGTGTCACAAGTAAAAACTTTAATGATTTTTTTATACTGTTCTAGCTGTTAACGAATATATTGTTTAGAATCTACCGATTTTAGTTTGACGGAGGTTGGAAACGTTGGCTCCGGGTTTGATTCCTAGCAATTTAAAGCGTAAGATTGATCACCTTAACTTCCGTGTAAAATATTATACAGATACACTGGAATTGTACCTAGTACCAATGCAGTTCCCTATGCATCACTGGGTGCGGATACGGAATCTAGAATATAACTTGCACGTACAACTTCCGCTTGGTTGGTGCGTTTGCCATATTTTTATGTAAATTAAATTAGATAAAATGTTTCCGGGTTGAAAGGGTTAAGCATTTTATCGATATAAATTGTTTATATTAACTTTATATTGTAAACACGCGCGCGTTTTCGAAATGCCAAAGGATACACAAATCAAAACATTACATCCTACATTTATATTATTATTGCGCCAGGTTATAGGCACCTGGCATCTATGTACACAAACAATGCGTTATTTAATGTTTAATATTTTTTCTCATAACTCAATTAACGTATGTAGACGAACACGGAAATTTAATTAGGGATCCAGCTTGTCTTCATACATTTGGACGTACTCAAAACATTGGTTGTCAAACGAACACTGGTAAAGAAGTTAAAAAATATATAAAAAAGTGTTTTTAGACGTTGCCTAGTAGGTAGATAAAATAATTCAGCCAGATAAATCGCAGTCACACTTTTTTTATATTTACTTTATTTTTTATTTCCATTTTACAAAAGATATACATAGTTACGGTTACAAAAAAAACTATAACATAAATGCAAAAAAAAAACCATAAAGGCATGGCCTGTTTCTGGGTATACATTTTATTTTAAATTGAAATAAAGTGAACTGGAAGAATACGATATAATATAAGAACCCATTTTTTTGTCGAAAATACTAAGAAAATTATTAATAAAGTGTAAATACTCTATTAATTAAAAGACGAAGCTATTTAAATCTGCTTTTGTTTTCCATAATTAAAAAAAAAAAAAATCGAAAAATTATAATAATTTATTTCAACCATATTGTCCTTATGAAATGCATTGAACCGTTTTGGATTTACAGTAAGAGATTTCAAGTAAACTATTGAATCTTCGACTAGATGTATTAAAATTTAAAGTAAATAAATACTTTTAATAATAATAATAATTATAGTTTATTTACAAAAATAACAACTACTTTATCTACTACATACACACTTAAGTGATAAATTTATTTGGTTCATGTCTAGTCTGCCTAGCTAGGTACAACCTGTTTTAAGGCAGACATTTTTATGCAAAAATGAACAATAACATTACTACCTTCGGTACTAGTTAATTTACCATACAGTTAAAAAATATTAATTTATTATTTAAGAATGTATTTTGAGTAAATTTTCTGATTTTAACTTAGTAACCAATTTAAACCCAGTAACCAATTTTTTACAAATTTATTCAATTGAATCTGGGTCATGGTTTTGCAATCTTTGGGTAACATATTGAATATTTTGGGACCCAAAACCTAAAATTTCTTTGCCCGAATTCAGAGTTTGACGTAGACCTCATGACTCATCCTCTAGTTTGACTTCTGGTAGTGTGCGAGTGTTCCTTTTGGGATTTGATAGAATAATTTACTTTCACAAACATTATTATTCTATATAATATATATAATTGTCTTATATCTAAGATCTCCAATTCCTCAAATAGGTTGGCGCTGGGGTACCTGAAGGGCTTTTTTAAAATTATTTTTATGATTGATTTTTGAGCAGATTTTGATTTATACTAATATAATTTTATTTTGAAGCTAGAAAGAAAAAAGTAGGTATCATTAGCTTAATCACAAATAACTATCGACGTTCTAATAAGCAATTTCTCACCATAGTTGATTATCGTATTCTCGATCACGATGCAACGAACACTTAATATTAAGTGTCAAAAAAATTACGTTTTCCGACGTATAATCCTGCTGCGCAATCACATATTTGAATTTCACCGGTGTAAATATGGAAAATATTCCAAAAAAGCATGGTAGACAAAATGCCTACATAACCATTTGACCACGAGGTGCACAAAATAATTATTAATGAAATAAAAATTTTAGACAATATGAAATTATTGATTGTAAATAAAACGAGAGTGGTTTGTGTATTTATAGAATCAAATATTTATTTCTAATCAGGTGTCGAACGGGTGTCCTGTCACTTGTCGATCTGGCCGGAACCGGACGTAATCCATTGGGCCACGTGCGCCGGAAGCGCGCACGTGTCGTGTCGTGCAGTGCGCGCGTTGACGCGCCGGCGTGCTACACCGTGACGTGCGATGGCAGCTACACGGAGATGGCTATCGCGCATGTCCGCTCACCACGGAATACTAATGCCTAAGATTATCACTACCCAGATTGTAGATTGATATCTAAACAGAGACGAAATTTAATCAACAAATGACGCGATTTTCATCATCATCATGTCAAAATATTTACGTTTTGCGACGTAGAATCCTGCTGCGTAATCACATATTTGAATTTCACCGGTGTAAAAATGGAAAATATTCCAAAACTGCTATGTTTATTCATTTTTTACTATTTATCATGCTATTATTGCATTAAGCCGGCGGTTGGCGAGCCAAATGTCAAGAAAAGCAGTCGACATAGTAATTGTAATTTAATTAAACTTTTTTAAATAAGATACTCTTTATTATTTAGCAAATAATAATGCTTACGAATGACTTATGTAGCGCCATTTTCGTAATATAATACCTCAAGGGCGTTTTACAAAGTAATTATAGAAAGATATCAATTTAATTTTAACTTTTTAATTTAAGAAAAATAATGTACTTTGTCACCACATGCTAAGAATTTATTATAATGATTTAGAGAACAAGTGGGTTTTAAGTTTCTTCCGAAACATCACTTTACTCTCACAGTTTCGGACCTCTGCTGGGAGAGCATTCCATGCCGTAGGGCCTGCGACCGCAAATGCGCGTTTTCCAAATTTAGTGCGCTGTTTGCGTAGAGGTATAATAACTTTTCCATTCGACGTTGATGTAGCTGACAATAATCAACTTTAGACACAACACACGCATTTATGAATTGACGGACAATATATTGTATAATTTTTTTAAGTAAACGTCAATTTTTTTGCCAGTGAACTGTATTTATTTGTGAGGAAAACAAAAAACAAACCGACACGAGCGTTGATTTGAAGATTACACACGCATTGACTTATGACTGCGATAACTTAAGAATGTTCATTATTGTTCATTATGATCGTTCAAATGCTTAGCATTTTTTGAAGCGTGTCATAACATTTACCATTCTGCCTATGCTCGAATATCTATATTCCTTCAATTCTTCCATTTGTTGTAGTCATGAGGAAGAATGACAATATCCATTAAAGGCTCTCCATGTATTTTCCAAACTCTCAATGAAAGAGGCAGTGAATATAGTAGAGTGAAACATTGCATATTTGTACGAGCAAAACTAAAAGGAAAACCCATGGTCCTTTAAACGGGTTTTTTGGGTGTGTGGAGGGCGTGCTTTCGCTGTGGTAATATGTTGATAATACTCAGAGACAGAGTAAGAAATGAAGAAACAAGGCGCCGAACCGGAGTCGTGGATATCATGGGTCGAGCAGCGAAATTGAAATGGCAGTGGGCTGGACACTTGGCGAGACAAAATGATGGCAGGTGGACACCCAGAATAATAAAGTGGAGACCATGGACAAACAAAAGAAGTGTTGGAAGGCCACAGAAAAGATGGGTCGACGACATCGCCTCTATTGCCGGTAAAACGTGGATGATGAAAGCGGGTGATAGGAAGGAATGGAGACGTTTGGAAGAGGCCGCCATCCAGCAGTGGAAAGAACAAGGCTAAAGAAGAAGAAGAATACTCAAGGGTTGAATCCAGTTCTTGCCTACAAAAATTTAGACAAACCAAAAATACGAAAATATTTCAAACGATCGATTCAAAATGACAGATGTTTAAATTTTATTTTGAATTTAGAATTCGAATGTTAATTGTGCTTTTTCTAAAACGGACATAACTGCACGTTATCGACTCTATATCGCGAAGCGTAGCAGAGAACAAAGACGATTTCAAAACACGCTCGCTTCTCACTCACTCCCGTGTAATGTGCCTTGAAACTAAACGAGACAGGGATACCCTGCGCAGTTAAAATATTACATTTTCCCTGCCAATGGTTAAAATAGGACATATTTATTCCGAACATGTCCGAGCAATACGGATAGAGTACGCCAGACATTTAGGACACAAAAATAATACAATCAACAATGTTTTGAGTATGTCCAAATATTCGTAGACATGCTGGATTTCTTTCTCAAAACAAATAAATATCAACGTGCTAATAAGCGACGAGATAACAATTTCTCACCATGGTTGTTTATCGTATTTGCGATCACAATGCAACATCCGTGAACACCTAATATTAAATGTCTAAATATTTGATGACGTAATAACTTATATTTACATATAAGTTATTAATTAAAAAATACTTGGTACACTTCCACTTATTTATTTTGAACAATTAGCGCTTTCACCCTCTAATGGGCATCTTCAGGCTGGTGAATATTATACAGTGTAAGGATAATTTATATAAAACTAAATATTATCTTAAGTGTAGGTACATTCAAAAATAAGTTGAAAAGATACAATACGCAATATTATTCAATTTACAATAATATTTTTCGCGACGTATAATCCTGCAGCGCAATCACATATTTGAATTTCAAACAAACAAACAAATCATCACGCCGTTTTCCCGTAGGGGTAGGCAGAGAGGATAGAACGCCATTACACTCTATCTTGGCATACAGACCTCGCTTCCTCTACATTCATACATCTTCTCATGCACGCACGCCGATTATTCCTACTTTTGACATGTCCATCTTCAAGTATTTGATGGACTTGATCGTGCCATGTCTTTCTCGGTCTTCCTCGTTTTCTGCATTCATCAACATTTGCATCGTAGATCCTTTTAGCTGTTCTTTCGCTGTCCATTCGCTCTACATGTCCAAATCAACGCAGCACCCCTTTCTCGATTCTGTCAATAATGCATGTCTCAGCTTTACACAGTTCACGGATCTCGACATTTGTGCACCTATCATAATCGTTTTACCGCACATTTGCTTGAGGGATCGCATTTCGACAGCATTCAACCCACTTTCATCATCATTTTTCCAATTCCATACTTCGCTCCCATACATTTGTTGGCACTAGAACTCCGTTGTGAACTGCTAGTTTAGCCTCCTGCGATAAACATTTGTTTGAATTTCACCTGTGTAAATATGGAAAATATTCCAAAACTGCTATTTTTATTTATTTATTATTTATCATGATATGCATTGCATTTAGCCAGCGCGGCAGTTGGCAAGCCAAATGTCAAGAAAAGCAGGCGCCATAGTAATTGTAATTTAATTTTTACTTTTTTTGTATAAGATACTCCTTACTATTTTGCAAATGCAATATATTGTATTATTTTTTTTACAATTAAAGCCGATTTTTCGCCAGTGAACTGTATTTATTTACGAGGAAAACAAAAAACAAACCGACACGAGCGTTGACTTAGAGATTACACACGCGTTGACTTATGACTGCGATAACTTAAGCATGTTCATTATTGTTCATTGTGATCGCTCAAATGCTTAGTATGTTTTTAAGCTCGTCGATAAGTATTTGTGATTGAGCTACTGGACACAGAATACCCCTGTTTACACCTAAACCTAAAATATGCAACGCTTTCTATTTTGTGAAAAGACTTTTTAGCCTGTAAGTAATTCCAAGAATAATGCCGTTTCAAATAATACCTTAAGATTGTATTGTTAAGGTTTGTCATTGTAAAACTTTCCTGGAAATGTTTTAAAAAAAAACATTAGTCTCGAGTTTGGTTCTTGTCCATCCCGGGACCGTTGAGTGGTTAGGTCGTTCGGCTACTACGCTTGCAACCCGGATTCCGATATTGTATTTTTGTATATTTATGACGAGTGTTCACGGCTCGATAGCTACTCTCAGGTAAAAATCCCGAATAAGAAAATCGAGTGGAGAGTGGAGACAAGCCGACTCGTTGTGTAGTTGTTGGGTCGCCTATAATGCTCGAGATCCTAGGTTCGATACCTAGCTGGATGGACATGAAATATTGATTAAAAGGATTTTTCAAGCTGCAATATTTCATTGTTTCTGGACTGGAATTCGAAGCTTAAGACTAATTACCTCATCTTCACAAAACAGGTGATCGAAATACACTGCAATTGGTTTAGCAATACAATGCCCTATGCACCACTGGGCGTGAAAAGGGGAATGATGATTACTATCATCACGCCATATCCCCGTAAGGGGTAGGCAGAGAAAATGGACCGCCACACACGTCTATCCTGGCATACATTCCTAGCTTCTTCCATGTTCACACATCTTGTCATACATGCTCTTCGGTTCTGTCTGCTTTTGACATGACCAGACTTAAGATTTTGGTTTATCTGATCATGCCACGTCTTTCTTGGTCGTCCTAATATTTTGAGTTCGTCCAAATTTTTGTAGACAAGGACTGGATTCAACTCCCTGGGAAGCTGTTAACATTAACATAGTACAACAAAAATGAAGAACATTTTAAAGAAAGAAGATAGAAGAACATAAATAAAGGTTTCAGCTCTTTAACTTTACAAACATCAACATATGAAAGAATTGAAGGAATATAGAAGTTCAAATATGGGCGGAATAGTGAATGTTACAATGTGTAAAGTGGCCACTTAAACCATCCAATGACAGGTCATAAGCCCTGTAGATGCCTAGACTTCTATATTATCTTCTCTTAAATGTTCATCATCTCTGTTGTAATATGTTAATTTATATTTGTTTTATTATTCTTTCGCCGTCCATTCGTTCTACGTGACCAAACTATCTCAGAGACCCTTCCTAATCTTATCAATTATACTTGACTCAGATTTAAGCTAGGGTTTCCTAGGACAGCGGTGCCCGTATCTTAACGGCCGTAGTGAGCGGTGATGCGGTGGACAGCCGTCGTAGTGGTGACTAGAGAGTGGTTTTATTTTTTAACGGTGTTATCAACACCATTTTTATAGGAAACCACTCTCTAGTCACCGTTACGACGGCTGTCAACCGCATTAATGTTCACTACGGCCGTTAAAATACGGGCACCGCTGTCCTAGGAAACCCGAGCTTTACACTCTCGCCTGATTTTATCATACGTAACCCTGTCATACATTGATTTCTCGCACAAGAGATCGCATCTCAACCGCGTTCACTCGGCTTTCATCCTCCCGCTGCCAGTTCCATGTTTCACTTCCATACATAAGTGTTGGGACTAAAACTCCGCTGTGCACTGCTAGTTTAGCTGGGGCTGATGATGATTTTATATAATATATTTATTTTGTAAATTATGTTATTTTCGTGATAAAGGTTTTTTAAATTTGAATAGAAATGTATTAAATATTTTTTTAAAACCTACCTTAAGAATTAATTATCAATTTTTAATGGGTCAAAATTTATGATTCTTTTACAAATTTTATTACCTGTTTAAACTAAGGAAATTCTTTAGATTAATATCTTTTAACACCTTTGCACCTGGAGAGGAAGAATTTTACAAAAAAAAAACGGTTTGAAATTTTATTTTAATAAAATCAAAGAATCTTCCTAATTCATTATATCATGAATTGAATAAAACTGATAGTCAGATTTATTTTACAAATAACTCCACAATAAATCATAATTTTTATTGTTTTTTGCATCTCTATATACTCACTGTTTTCTTTTAAGAGCTAGAAACAATATTATGTATCTTTTTTGGGTGATACCGTGTATGTTGGATTTGATCCGACGTTTCGGCTACCATTGCAGGAGCCATCTCCATTCTACATAAACCTAGTAATTATAGTGCACGAATAATAAAAGAGGCAATTGAAATACACAGACATCCAGATAATATAAACAATGACGACGGGCTTAAATTAAATTCAACATGGTTCCCAGCACTACATATGACAAAAACGAATAGATATGTGCCTACTGCCGGCTGCGACACAGTACATAAACACATACATTTCTTTATAAAACACACAGTTTTCCCTGAAGATGGCTCCTGCAATGGTAGCCGAAACATCGGATCAAATCCAACATACACGGTATCACCCAAAAAAGATACATAATATTGATAACAGTGACCGTGAAAACCTTCGCACCTATTTAGCTAGAAACAATGTTTTCTTTTCGCGCCCAATGGTGGATAGGGCATCCGTAAACCAACTGCAGGGTATTTTGATCATTTTTTTAACATGAGGATAAGATGAATTAAGAAGTATTGGTCTTCAGATGCCAACCCAGAGACTATAAAATATTATATACAAGTTGGATAATTTATACGGCAACATTTTTGTGCAAAATCACCTCAAGGGAGGCTGTCCAATAAATAAATATCCCAGCACGTCTTGCAGCTACAGAGCGCATTGAAGGTTGAAAAAAAAATGCATTCTTATAATTTACCTAAATATTTAATTTTGAGGGCCATTTTCAACAAGTTGTAAATAACTCGCTATACGAGAATTGGAATTAAGTTAGGATAGAGTGGGATTCGAACCACAGACCTGTGATCCGTGAGTCCGAGACACTAGTTCCTCTTTTATTATTCTATATTTTATTAACATATTACAAGAGAGATGAAGAACATTTAAGAGAAGGTAATATAGAAGTGTAGGCATCTACAGGGCTTATGACCTGTCAATGGCTGGTTTAAGCTCTTTAACTGCACAAACATCAGCAGATGAAAGAATTGAAGGGATATAGATGTTCAAATATGGGCTGAATGGTGAATGTTACACAGTGTGTAAAGTGGCCACTTAAACAGTATTTGACTGTATTTCATTGCTATGTAATTATGCTTTTTTTTTGATACTCTCTTTAACTTTCATGTATGTATATTGTAAAAAAAAATTTTTTTTTTTTAAAAACCAGCCATTGACAGGTCCTAAGCCCTGTAGATTCCAGACTTCTATATTACCTTCTCTTAAATGTTCTTCATCTCTGTTATATGTTAATATAAACAGCTCCCCAGGGAGTTGAATCCAGTCCTTGTCTACAAAAATTTGGACAAACTCAAAATATTGTTTCTATATTGTATATCTAACATTCAAGTTCCTCGTTTTCAATTAATATCATCATCATTCCATGTCCGCTCCCTGGTTGGAGCATATTGTGTCCACGAAGATCCCCTGGGCATCTCAATTACATCCTCCCAAGTCGGGTTCGCGTCTCGTAGATCTGACATAAACTGCCGACGAACAGTCAGCAGTGAACGTCCAGGACGTCGAGAACCCAATGCCTTGTAAAGGAGGCAAGCGTGGTCAAGGCTCTCAGGAGGCATCCGCAGTACATGGCCAAGCCAACCGTATCGCCTCCGCTTGATGACAGTTGTCACCGGAGTTTGCTGCGTCCGTTCTCTTATTACTTCATTTCCCACAAAGTCAAACCACCGCACACCCTCAGACACCTATTCTCAAAACTCGGTATTTTGCTGTTTTGGGCCCTGGTGAGGTGACACGATTCGCATCCATAGAGGAGAGTGGGTAATATTAAGATCAACTTATATTATAACAGATAGGAGCTTGATTACAGTACGTCTTATATATATATATATTTGGATAATTTATATAACGCCGTCTTTGTGAAAATCACCTCAAGGGCGCTGTACAATAAATAAATATCCCACCACGTCTTGCAGCTAGAGAGCGCATGGACGGTTGGGATTCTTGTTCCTCGTCTCCAATTATGATATACAGGAGCTAGATTACAGCACGTCTTGCGGCTACAGAGCGCATAGACAATAAGATACTCGTATCTAGCCCTCATTTACATTTTTTTATTTGACAATAAAGTTTAGAGTCAGATTTAGTGATATTTAAAAATAAAAAAAAACAAATTTATAAAAATTGCAGTTAGATTACAACAAGTCTTGCAGCTACTGAGCGCATGGACGGTTGGAATTCTAGACCTCATTTACTAAATTTGGATGTTTTATAGTTGATAACATTTACCTATTGAAGCTAGATTACTAATTGTCTAGCAGCTACAAAGTGCATGGACGAGTGAAAATTCTGGCAACTTATAATTATCAATAAATTTACAAAAACAAACATTGAGTATAATACTAAAATTTGTAAAGTGTTCGTGCTTAAAAGTAAACAAAAAAAAACTTGACAAATAAAGCATTTCAACACTATGAATAACAACAGATAAAAATATCCGAAGGGTAGCTTCATAGATTTTGGGTAGTTACTAGTCACTGTCCGCAGTGTCGCAAAAGTGCAAACACTTGCTGCTACAGAGCGCATGGACGATAAGAAATCTAGCCCCCATTTACACATTTTTTTATGTTTAAATTTATGTTTATTGTTATATTTGTGTTTATTGTTATATTTTGTTGTATTTATATTTATGTTCATGTTTATATGGTAGAATTGGCTCTGCACTTTATAGCCATTTTACTGGAATAAAAATTTAAATAAAATTTAAATAAATAAAATTGACAAAGAAATTTAGTGATTAATGAAATTTAAAAAAATATATACTATAATATTAATAATAAACAGGACTAAGACTACAACACGCCTTGCAGCTACTAAGCGCATGGACGGTTGGAATTCTTGAACAAATTTCCTTTTTTTTAAAGTAGGACTGATCATTATACCTTCATGTTACAAAAATTATTAAGATACATCGCGATTGGTGTACCAATACAGTGCCCTATGCACCATTATGTAAAAAAAAGGGAGCAATTTTTTTTTTTAATTTGGGTAACCCTTTAACCGCAGTCCTTGAGTAATATAATATAATTATACTTTGTATTTTGTATGTATATTCGGTGTTCACAAAACGTCAGCTTAATGACATTGTCAAAGTTTTGGTTATGAAATGTACACTTTATGACATCCTTATGTCAGCCGGTCCCATAAAAAGGAGCCGTTTGACTTTTGGTCACAATTTTACGACTATTATACGTACGCATCAAGGATTGTCATCTTTTTTTACTCTCGGCGCCTTTTCGATTTTAATGACTCAATTCGGACGCGGAATTTATTGCAAATGGTCGCTTATTCATTTCGTATAGATATTTTTTTGATCGCATAAAACGATTGGAATTTTGCATTTTAATTTATTTTAAAAGTTTTATAAAATGTGAACTCCAAAAAAATGAGTCAGAGGATTAATTTAAATAGATCATTATAATACCCTTATTAGCAACTGGTTGTGCATAGGGAACTGTAATGATTACTCTTCCTTCTCGGTGATGTGCGGCTAGTAGATAGTACACATAGCATCTAAAAAAAAAAATTATAAATACTCGGTTAAGATTTTTGGTATTCCTTCGTTACACAATTATGTATCGATTGAATTTTTTATTACGAAAAAAATAATACTTATTGGGCACTGAAAAAGCACTTTATCAGAAATTGGAGATGAAACACCCGTACAATAAAAAACATACCGATGTGTAAAACCGAATATAAGACTGTCTTAAACACTCTTTACGTCTCACGAGGGAGACAATTTCACGTGACACAGGCCAGCCTGTATCATTGCCACAAAACGCTCAGTTGCTCTCGGAGCTTCGCTAAAATTGATCGTTTGCTCGTGTCGTGAGCGTAAGCAAATGGTTTTTTCCAAGTTTTTCTCAATTATATTTCAAATATTATAATTTATGACTATGAAGTTATTGCTTATGAATGTTCTATTCCTCAGATTCAAATCCCTCGTTTTTGTATATGTATTGACGTCACTGCGAAAAATGAAATTTTGGACACAAATTTTTTTGTCAGTAACTTACAATAGGGAAATATCACATTTTTTATATTTTTAAAGTAATAAAGGTATATGAAATAGTGTACAGTAAAAAAAATTTTTTTTGGTAATTATAAGTATTTTTGAATTCCCGCGAAAACGGTCATTTCATTGGCCACGCCCCTAATGCGTCACGATTTATGTTTATTTGTTCCTTGCCATTGAAATTTGCGTAGAACAATTTCACGAATCTTGACGTCGCAACAACTTAGGCCAAACAAGTCGCGTTTTTCTACGAACGTATTTTTATTGAATTTCTTTTTTACATTTATGTATTAAAATATTTCTCCACAATATCCACATTGACTTTAAAAATGTGATTAATTATTCTAAATTCATTTTATATTTAATATTTTTTTCGGTATTCGTAGTATGTAATATTTCCATATTGAAGATGTTTAAAAAAAATGTACGGATATGAAATTTTTAAGCCGAAAATTCGCTTTTTCTTTATTGATATTCGAAGATAACTCTGTAAACTTCTTATTGTAATCGGGGCCCGGGGCCGCGATTACACATTATAAATATTGAATTCTTCTTACATTTATTCGTGTATTGTTATTTTAATGATAAGTATTTTTGAAGACCATTAGTCATCGTCTTCAGGTTTGTTGCACTTTTTATGGTGCATTGTTGAAGAACTTTTAATCGTATTCTCCGATTAACTTTTTATGGAGAACTTCGATTCGATCGAAAATACCCTGGACCAAAAATATTGGGCAGGTTGATACGCAGTTGCAGATCCGGCAAATAATAAAACAAAAATAATGCAATATTATTTCGGAAAGTATTGAGAACACGTGATAATATAGCTGAGCTGAATGCTATCGAAATGCGGTATCTCAGGCAAATGTGTGGTAAAACTATGTACGATAGATGCACGAATGTTGAGATCCGTACATTGTGCAAGGCTGAGATAAGCACTATCGACAAAATCAAGAACGGAGCTCTGCGTTGGTTTGGACATTTTTCAATTTCAATTGATTTATTTTATAAACGTTTATGTACATTACAAAATATTTCAACGCATGCATAAAACAAAAAAAATTAAACTAAAATTTAAATATGAAAAAATGGTAAAATAAAAATACCCAGCAATTATAGAGAAAGAATGCTATCCTCTCTGAACCTTTTTTCACTAATATGAAAGATGTCAATATCCGAAGAGATACGGTTGAGTAAAGACATTGCTCTTCCTACTGGCATTACCATCGGCAGGTTGGTTCTGCAAGCAGGAAGACAAAACAGCTTAAGCTGTCTATGTCTTAGGTAGTCATTAGAGCGAATGGACAGCGAAAGAACGGCTAAAAATATTTACCATGCAAATGTTGATGGATGCAGAAAACAGAAAAGGCATGACCAAATCCATCAAATACTGAAGATGGAAATGTTAAAAGTCGGAATAATCGGCGCGCGTGCATGAGAAGATGTATGAATATAGAAGAAGCCAGATATGTATGCAAAGATAGAGTGATGTGGCGTTCTATCCTCTCAGCCTACCCTTACGGGGAAACGGCGTGACGGTTTGTATTTCTTGTTTGTTTGAATAAAGATTATTTTATTATGTATTGGCTATATACGCCCAGAGTGCTTTTAGGTAGTAGGTACTTATCTAATAAACAAAAATAAAAAACAAAAGTTGCGCGTGACAGTATTTATTTATTTATTCATACATATACATACATATTACAAAAAAATAATAATAACGTATCCCAATCTCTATGAGGCCAAGGGGCCCTGTGTTTAGTTGGGGTACAACATAATGGAAAGTGGAAGCACGTACATAATTAAATAATAGCAAAATTAAAAATTAAATATTATTACAAAAACATAGATATATTTCAGGGTAAACTGAAAATGGCTCCAGCAATGGTAGCCAAAACGTCGGAACAAATCCAACACACACGGTATCACCCAAAAAAGAAATGTAATTGAAAATGTTTTTTAAAAAAAAATATGCACGCTTTTCACAAAGAAAACTTAATTTTACTTTATAGATAGAATTAAATATAAATAACATCGCGTTGTAATACGAGCCCTGCGGTGTTATTCTAAACCGCTCTCGCGGCCGTAAAAAACCCTTTTATCTCGCGAATTTACGTACAAAAAAAAGTGATTTTTACGGACGTGAGAGCGTTTGGAATATCAATCCTGGGATACCAATGCAGAATGCAGTACCCTTCTACTATTACTACTACCATCACGCCATTTCTCCGTAGGGGTAGGCAGAGTGAATGGACCACCACACACGTCTAACCTGGCATACATTCCTAGTTTCTTCCACATTCATACATCTTGTGATACATGCCCTTCGGATATGTCTGCTTTTGACATGACCAGACTTAAGATTTTGGTTTTTCTGATCATGTCACGTCTTCCTCGGTCGCCCTCGTCCCACGTTACCGTTCATTTTCGCCATATACACTTGTTTTTCGTTCTACATGACCAAACCATCTCAGAGACTCTTTCTTAATCTTATCAATTATACTTTACTCAGATTTACACTCTCGCCTGATTTCATCCTTCGTAACCCTGTCGTACATTGATTTCTCGCACATTCGTCTAAAATATCGCATTTCAACCGCGTTCATTTGGCTTTTATCCTTCCTCTGCCAGTTCCATGTTTCGCTTCCATACATAATTGTTGCGACTAAAACTCCGTTGTGCACTGCTAGTTTAGCTTCGATCGACATATTTTTATTAGCAATTACTGTGCTTAGTGTTCCGTTCATTTTGTTGCCCGCATTCACTCTTCTTTCAACACCTTTTTCTACTCTTCCAACTCTTAAAAACATACTTCCAAGATACACAAATTCTTCTGCTTGTTCGAGACATTCGTTGTTTACATTTACTATAGAGTCAGTAACCTCACTTCCCCTTTCAAATACCACCAATTTTGACTTACTTTCGTTCACCGCCAATTCGCTCTCCAGGCATACATCATACATTCTAGAGACTATTTGCTGCAAATCAGCCTTGCTGCTTGATAACAGAACTGCATCATCAGCATACAACAAACAGCTTACTGAAAAATTATCAATTTTTGCTTCAATACCCATACATTCTATCTCTTTCATACAGTTGTCCATGTATATATTAAACTATCATGGTGACATTACACATCCATGACACAGCAATAATCTTTATTATTTAATAATTTATATAAATAGCATAATTCAGATATTGTACATAACATTAAAGATAAATAACATTTCATTGTAATACGACCCCTGCGGTGCTATTCTGAATCGCTCTCGCGGCCGTGGAAAACACTTTTATTTCGCGTATTTACATACAAAATAAAAGTGTTTCCTACGGCCGCGAGAGCGTTTGAATATCACCAATGCACCACGATTAATAACTTTTCCACCGATAATACGCAGTCTACATTAAGGTGTGTGATTTTGGCACTAAGGCATCACGCCGACGAAACATAATATGGGTTTCCGCAAAGTAAATGCGGCTGCGGTTAACAAGACGCTCGAGTTTCGCGGCACCGCATACAAATACACGTCATTGTTTGTGATCCGCTCGATATAGCAACGATTGGATTAAATGGTTCAATGCACCGGTTATAGGCACTTTACCTCGTGAAATTTGATCTGTCAAAACCGAGGTGCGAGAACCAATAACCGAGTAGAACCGATATATTTATTTATTATACAACTTGGTTTTATCCGCGGCTTTGCTCGTGCCGTATTAAAATATAGCTTGATTAAAATGACAGCTGCCAAACTAATGTCACTAGTGATGGGAAATTAGTGAACACTGATAATGTATCGATCAAAATCAAAATCAAAACTCTGCCTGTTCGAGGACTACTGTGGCTTTGCATCATTTTGGAACAATTTAATAGTAATACATTTAAGTTTCCTCTCAAACATAACCATAATACACGCTTCACGTTTAATGATGGCTTGGTAGTACCAAAACTATGCAATACATTTGGAAATAGAACTCTCAAATATTTAGTAAATAGAATTCTTAATTTATTACCAAAAGAACTTAAATTTAACTCACATTGTAACAAGAGCAAAATAAGAGAGTAGCTCGATTAAGAGTTTATATTTGAATAGTAGCTTAGGTGTAAATATTTTAATTTTTCATATATTTTCTTGTATTTAAAAAATAAATTTATATATTTTTATTTGTATAAACATGTTTATTCTGATCTTTCCGTTTGTTAAAATTTTATCTGTTATTCATTGTTTTTATAAATGTAAATAATATTATTAAGTTAGTATAAATATAATCTTCACCAACAAGGTACAGAAAGTGGCTTGGTGGGATTTTAGTTTTAGTAAAAATATAACAAGTTAATTTTTTTTTAAATTGTAAAAATGTATAATTATACTATTAAAATAAAAAAATCGATTTCATCTGTTTTTTCATGCAAACATGAAACTCTGTTTCCGAAAATTGATTTAAAAAACCCAAAAAAAAGCCTATTATAGTGTGTTAAACCAACACACCATAATAGGCTGTTAGTATTTAAACTTATAATATACGAAATCGAACACTGATTTGAGTCTACTGAACACTTTATTTTATTTTTACAAATGTAAAAACAAAACTTTCGTTACAATTGTTTCGCCTTGTTAAGGGATTTTCAAACGAATATTATTTGAACACACCGGGACCACAACCCGATAGTTTAACGCGACAACTAACAAAACTCACCGGCCGAAAGCCGAAACAAACTCAAGGTTACGCCAGCCGAACGTAATTCGACACATAACGATTACAGGTTTCGGCTGAGCCGAAGTTTTGGCCGATTTTTGGCCAAAATCGAAACTTCGGTCGGTTGCTAAGATAAATATATTTATACAAACATAATAATGTAATAATCTAGCGCAACGTATCGCTCGGTAGTTCAAAGTTGACGAAAAATAAGATGCCGCCATCAAGCAGTGGAGAGAGAGAACAAGGCTGAAGAAGAAGTGCCTTATCTCAAGGTAGGTTTTTTTTCTAGTTTCATGTTGTATATATATTGTATTTTTCGTTGTTGCAATAATATGTTTAAAATGGACTATGTTCGTAATATCAAAATGAAAGAAATGAGTTAATAACGGTACCCAGCCGTCACTTAAATTGGAGACATTATCTGAGAAGTTCACCTCATTAGTAAGTGTCCGCGTGAAGCAGTCGTCCAATTATGCACTCGGCGGTATTATGTACCGAGTTCCGAAACTGGTTTGGGGTGATTGATCCGGTGGACCGCTCCATCCATTACCGTGGAAGTCCCACACGGCGAGATAGCGTTATCGGCTGACTATAAACAATTATATTGAGAGGCGATCGATCAGCTAACATAAAAACATTTATAAAAAAGTCACAACAAATGTGACTAAAAAAACTAAATCATCATTTCCCTTTCTGCGCCCAATGGTGCATAGGGCACTGCATTTGTAAATCGAATGAGAATAGTGCTAAAGAAAGGGAGATATAATCTTCATACACTCGTATATAATTCTTCTGTACATGTGATGTCACTAAACTTGTCCTGAACGGCTTAACCGATTTACGTGCGGTTTTTTGCATAATAATGAGCTTTGCACTGCGCGCGTATGTAGATCATTAAACCTTCAATGCAATATGTAAAAAAAAGGTTAGGAGTCGCATTTTTTATTTATCGGCCTACCAGGGTTGCATTAGATGAGAATGAACATACTAAAAAATTGGAAAAAAGTGGAAAGGAAGAGGAAACGAGGTCTGTATGCAAATACAGTAACATTGCGTTTTGTACTCTCTGCCTACTTTTGCGGAGAAACAGCGTGATGGTAAGATGTTGTTGTTGTGTTGTTGTCAAAAATCATTTCAATTTAAAAAAAAATAAATATGTGGTTACCGAATTCTATAAAACCTGTATATAATATAATGAAATGATGGTGATGATAACTTCATTGAGTATTCTCCATCATTGTTGAGATTTGCAAGTACATGTTTGATCACCGAATTTACGTTTATTGGTGTGTTTTTGGATTTTATCAAAATAGTTAATAGCTTTTAACGAGGAAACTATAATTAAATATAGGACGTAGATATATAAGATAATTTATATTAATTAAAGTCATTGCTATTAAACGCGATAATTGGCTATTTCCTGTTGAAATATATTTTTCATACCATTAAATTATTTATTAATTAAGTACCATATATCACGGTAGGATGGTCTAAACTGAAATTAACAATGTAAGAATATTTACAATGCGAATGTTGATGGATGCAGAAATAGAGGAAGACCGAGAAAGACATGGCATGACCAAATCCAACAAATACTTAAAGATGGACATGTCAAAAGTCGGAATAATCGGCGCGCGTGCATGAGAAGATGTATGAATGTAGAGGAAGCGAGATCTGTATGCAAAGATAGAGTGTTGTGGCGTTCTATCCTCTCTGCCTACCCTTACGGGGAAACGGCGTGATGGTTTGTTTGTTTGTTTGTTTGTTTGATTATGTCCAAATGCTTGCAGACTGGCTGGATTTCCTCCCTAGGGAGTTGTTCATATTTAAATTTATTTCAACAGAGAGAGTAAAAAATTTTGAGAAGGGAATATGGAAGTCTGGGCTATTACAGGGCTTATGACCTGTCATTGGCTGGTTTAAGTGGCCACTTTACACAATGGCGAATGTTACACAGTGTGTAAAGTGGCCACTTAAACCAGACAATGCCAGGTCATAAGCCCTGTAAATGCCTAGACTTCCATATTCCCTTCTCAAAATTTTTTTCCCTCTCTATTGAAATAAATTTAAATATAAACTGAAATCGTTTAATTAATTTAAAATATTTTGACTTTGTCCAAATTTTTGTAGACAGGGACTGGATTCTACTCCCTAGGGAGTTATTTATATTTATATATTAAATAAAGAACATTTAAGAGAAGGAGAGGCATTACCAAGGCTTATGTTCCGTCATCGGCTGGTTTAAGTGGCCACTTCACACAACATGTAACATGCACTATTCTGTGTGTTTGGACATCCATATTTCTTCAATTAGTAAAGAAAATATAATTCGTATCGTCGGTGTAGCGAAAGAAGTCATTAAGTAACATTTTGGGTAAAACCGAGTTAGAAGTCATGGGTTATTTTTTATGTAAACTACGAGAGCACGAAGCCATCAATACGTTTTTTGCCATGGAACAGCTGTTTTACGGAAGAAAGAAGTCATTCATTTTATAAAATGTAAATTAAAATCATCAGGTTACTCTCATTAGTTGTTCGCTATTGTTTTTTTAGAAATGTCCTCTTTTTATTTGTGTTTGGTAAAAAATATTATTGTGTCAAGTATTTATTTAGCGAGAAGCCACTGCATGTGTTTTTTTTGTTTTTTCTCATAGTAAATAAAAACAAAATGAAAACTTTTGATATTTTATTTTTGCTGAATAGGAATGTCATTTTTTTTTCTGCAATTCTTATCATGGCATGAAATAGTTACATCAAATAAATTTTGCCAGAAGACATCAAAATATTTTTTTAGGATTTCGTTATCGTACATAAAAAGTAAAAAAAATACTTTAATGTGCGAATAATGCTATCAACATATTAAACAATGATTAGAGAATTTCTCTTACATCACATCACATGACTTAATTTAATATTGTTATTTTTTATTAAATTTCTTTACTTAAATTTTTATTGCGGCTAATATCGCTCCAATAAAATTTTAATTACTACTTTTAAGAACAATATTTTGAGTTTGTCCAAAGTTTTGTAGACATAATTCAATTAGATGAATCTAACCCGCATAAATAAAGGTTTCAGCTCTTTAACTTCACAAACATCAACAGATGAAAGAATTGAAGGAATATAGATGTTCAAATATAGGCAGGATGGTGAATGTTACACAGTGTGTAAAGTGGCCACTAAAACCAGCCATTGACAGGTCGTAAGCCCTGTAGATGCCTTGACTTCTATATTACCTTCTCTATAATGTTCTTCATCTCTGTTGTAATATGTTAATATAAACAGCTCCCCAGGGAGTTGAATCCAGTCCTTGTCTACAAAAATTTGGACAAACTCAAAATATTGTTGATAAATTACCTGGTCCATGAAGAAGTATAGAAATTGAAAAGATAATATTTTCAGGCGTTGCCTAGTATGTAGGTGAAATAATTCAATTACACAAATCTCACCCGCATAAATAAAGGTTTCAGCTCTTTAACTTCACAAACATCAACAGATGAAAGAATTGAAGGAATATAGATGTTCAAATATAGGCAGAATGGTGAATGTTACACAGTGTGTAAAGTGGCCACTTAAACCAGCCATTGACAGGTCATAAGCCCTGTAGATGCCTAGACTTCTATATTACCTTCTCTTAAATGTTCTTCATCTCTGTTGTAATATGTTAATAACTACTTTTAGTTTAATTTTTTACAGATTGCTTGATATACTTAAGTTACGCAAGAGGCAAAATTAGCAGTTCACAACGCAGTCTTAGTCCCGACCCTGATGCATGGGAGCGAAGTATGGACTTGGAAAAGCAGAGGTGAAAGTAGGCTGAATGCTGTCGAAATGCGATCTCTCAGGCGAAAGGATGTTAAAACTATGTACGATAGATGCACAAATGTTGAGATCCGTACATTATGTAAGGCTGAAACAAGCATTATCGACAAAATCAAGAAAGGAGCTCTGCGCTGGTTTGGACATGTAGAGTGAATGGACAGCGAAGAACGGCTAACAATATTTACAATGCGAATGTTGATTGATGCAGAAATAGAGGAAGACCGAGAAAGACATGGCATGACCAAATCCAACAAATACTTGAAGAGGGACATGTCAAAAGTCGGAATAATCGCGTGCATGCATGAGGAGATGAATGAATGTAGACGAAACGAGATCTGTATGCAAAGATAGAGTGATGTGGCGTTCTATCCTCTCTGCCTACCCTAACGGAGAAACGGCGTGATGGTTTGCTGTTGTTATTGTTGTTGATATACTTGTAATTCTTTCTTTTTTCTCTGCTGCGCTTGACATGTTTTTTTATTTTTAAACTACTTTTAATTCCTTTTCAAAATATATTTCTTTTATTAATTAAATTAATGTGTAATTATTTTTAAAGATGTTTTTTAACTTAAATTTATTGTCTTTTAAAGTTTCTTCTCCTCATTTTTCTTTTAAATCCCTTAAAATATGAATGAATATTTATGGTTTTAGTTTTTTAAGACGTTTTTTTTGCATTTGAGCATGTTTTTTATGCTTATTTATTAAAATTCTTACCTTTTTATTACAATTAATAATGAGGTAACAACTTATATGTAAATAATAACCAATTGGTCAAATAAATTATTGGAAGTGTACCAAGTATTTTAAAATTAATAACTTATATGTAAATATAAGTAATTACCTCATTACAATGGAATTCCATCAAGAATTGTCAATAAATAATTTGAATTAAATACAATTAATAGGTTTTTTTCTTCATTTTTAATATTATTTCTATTTGTGTTACATAACAAACTTTTAAAATAACTTTTTCAATTTAATTTTAATTTTTAAACTACTTCTATTTATCTTTTTTTCCCTTTTTTTTACTTGAAGAAATACAAATATTTAATTGATAACGAAGCCTATGTCAAAAGTAAATTGAGTTACATGATCGCCTTCTGGGGAACTGGTAACAAGACAGACATAACAAGAATACAAAGACAACAAAATAAAATTCTTAAACTAACATACAACCTACCCTACCTGACCTCTACGACTGAACTGTTCAAAAAAACACACCAGTTTGACATAAACTACTTGACTAAAATTGAGACCTTAAAAATTGTGCACAAAATAACACTGGGAAACATACAAGACGACGACATAATATTAGTCAAAAATGCTGACATACACAAATATAACACCAGACAACAACAACACTATCATATTAAAAAAGCAAAGACAAACACAGGACAGTCAAAAATACTACATAAAACACTACAACGACCTACCTTACTACTTGAAAACTTTTACTGGAGACAAATTTAAAATCAATCTGAAAAAGCACATGATGACTGAATTAACTAGACTAGACGAGACATAAAATGACTAGACAATATTAAATTTCTAATGTTACCCTAACGGGTTTTTTAAAATTGTAAATAAAAAAAAACCTTAGATATAATGATAATATAATATGGAAACTTCACTGGTCCATTAGAGTTAAGTCTAAATGTATATACTATAAAAGTATGTAATTGTACTGTATTTTTCCTGAATAAAGAAAACATTTTTTTTTAATCAAAAAAGCATAGAAACTTTAGAAGTGATTAGCCGAAAAAAATAATTCAGCAAAAATGCGTACTTTCAAGTGTACTATTTGTGAATATTAGTAGATAGAATTCTACATGTGTTTAGTACAATTATTTAATATCTCGTTTATCTCTGACTAGGTAAATTATAACACGTCTCGGAGCTACAAAGCGCGTGCCTGGATTGAATTGCAGCTAATTGTAATCAAGTTGCGAGTCAAGTCCGCGGCCGATAGGTCGGGCGGCGCACGACGCACGACATGCGAAGAAGCAAGTCGGCGGAAGTGATGGCGAGTTATGGTATTTTTACTTTGAAGCATCATCCGCGTAAATATTTATAAGTATTTATATGTTTACACAGAGCACTGTGTCGTTGGCTTTGTTATTTTTGGCATTTACAGATGTCTCTGTACCGCGTCAGAGTATTGTGTGCGCTTGTGTGCGACGCTGACGCGGGGGAAAATTGATCAAAGTTACTTTTCTACCGTAATGTAATGTATTTATTTAGATAGTTATACAAGTAAAATTTGTAACCCTGATACAATAAATGTACAAAATAATTTCAAAAACAAAACATTGTTGTAAAATCCCGACGCTTTCCGATGACACTCTATCTACATATATGAATGTTTGTCCATAACATAAAAAATGGATGCTTGTTTTGAACAATGAACTCTCAAAAATCGAAGAATATTGTTAGACCAGTTATGTAAAAAAAATAAAAATGATAAAATCGATGCTCCTAACCTATTTGAAATACCGACAAGACAAAATCTTTTGTTTTACACAGAAAACAAACTATTTGAAACAATCTACAATACCTAGAATATGCCACCAAAATAACAAGAGTTTTACCGAGGCTGATAATTTTTGTGATAATGTATGTAAATTTAGGTCAAAAATCATAGAAATTTTGAGAGAAGCAGATATTTAACTGTATTATTACACACATATTTTTTTTTTCTTTTTTTTTACATTTGTTATATTTAACATACTTTAAAATTATTGTATTAAGTGTAAACAATTTGTTTAGTGTGTGCATGAGTGTCCTACACTATAGGCCTTAAAATATAGCTTGATTAGAATGACAGCTGTCAAAATAATTTCATTCGTTATGAGAAATTACTGATCACTGATCAGATCGATTGTATCAGTTATTTCATGCTATCTTGAAACTCCGTTTCCGAAAATTGATATAAAAAACGCAAAAAACAAGCCTATTTTAGTGTGTTTAACACAATTATTCACCAAAAAATGAGACATTTATACTTTTTTCATGAACAACATCAAATGAATTATTTTTTTATTCGATCAATTTACATAGATCAATTTGTCCCATCTTTAACGTTTTTGCTAAATGCTGTAACCTTGTAAGAACGTTGTTAATAATTAGGTTTATTGTAGTTTTCTTTTAGTTTTAAAGCTGATTTTATATATTAATGTTGATTTATGTTTCAAGAATTGTAATTAAAAAAATAATTAACACGCCATTTACAGATGATTTTTCGTGTGTCAATATAAATAAATCCTTTGACGTTACTACAAAGTTATGTCGTCACTTTTTCTGACAACTGTCATTCTAATCATGTTACATTTTAAGGACTATAATATACAAATAAATCGTCAATATTTGTGTACATCTGTCTGTTTACCCAATAAAATAAATTAATAAATTAACAAAAATCATCGCCATCCCACGAAACGACGCGATAGACCCGCATACCTAATCTCTTTTGGCAACTCATTAAACATCTGAAGTCTTTTATGATACAGATTGTTTCGAGTTGCCTGGATTCTTGTTTTGGGGAGTCTTACCTCAAACTTACCTCACCTCGTAGAATAGCGATGAATTTCGATATTACGCTGAACAACACCAAACATATATTCGGGCCTGTACTGTGGCCTTAAGATGCAACGCGGTCTGTCTTTTATGCGTACAGACGTATTCCCGAATTTACTCTCCCTATTATGACACCAGAGTAGTGATTTTTTGACACACTGTAGATATTTACCATTGGCGTGTCCTTGTTATTTTATTTTGTCGATTTTAGTTAAGCATAATCAATCTTACTTGCATTTTTTTTTCACGCGGCACCTGCAAGAGGGTGACAGTAAAATTAAATTCATATAGGTATTTATCAAAGTTCTCTGCCACCCCATACCCTCAAAGTATATGTATATGTTATGTAACAGTCAGAGACAGCTGACTATTTTTTATTGCTTACAGACCGAAATGTTTGCTTACATATTTAATATATCTGTATCTTTAATGCGGTTTTGGCATAATTATTTTGAGCAACAGATATTTCTTTATTATATTTCGATTGCTCCAAACAACAAAAAAAAATTGGACGGCCTAAAAGGGTGATATTTCAAGGTGTCCGAGATCGTTATCAACCGAGGCCCGTAGAGCCGATGAAACAAGGTCCGGAGGGTCAACTACACGAGGCTCAAAGGGCCAAATCTTCTTTCATGTACCATTCGATGGCCGACTGTTTTCTGTTAGTTATTTTATTAATTCGGAAAATACTTTTTTTAATTAATCGCATTGGTTTTTTTTATGCGCAAGCAGCTTTGGCGGCTTTATTTCTTCGATTGAAGGCGAACAGAAAGAGGCGTCGAAAATGCTCATTCTCGTCAGCTAGACATTCCATTTTGAAGGCTTGTGGTCATGCCACCCGTCAATTAATAAATGCGTTTGTAGTGTCTAGAGTCGATTATTGTAATGGTATCTACGCAGGTCTACCAATGAACAAAATGACTCGCCTACAATCTGTATTGAATGCCGCAGCGAGACTTATTTTTGGAATCTCTAAGTTCAGTCATATCACTCCACTACTTCGGGAACTATACATTCCAGATGAACTAGCTGACAGGCATCTCACGCTTAGATCAGCTACGTCTAAAGCGAGAGGAAAAGTTATTATACCTCTACGCAAACAGCGCACTAAATTTAGTAAACGCGCATTTGCGGTCGCAGGCCCTATGGCATGGAATGCTCTCCCAGCAGAGGTGCGAGGCTGTGAAAGTGAAGTGATGTTTCGGAAAAAACTTCAAACCCTCTTGTTCTCTAAATCATTTGAATAAATCCGTAGCATGTGACAACAAAATAAATTGTTTTAATTAAATTCCAAATTAAACAGCTTCAATTAAATTTATTTAACAATAGAATCATTATGTGAAGCGCCCTTGAGGTATTATATTACGAAAATGGCGCTATATGCGTTATCCATAATAATAATAATCAAAGAAAACTCGTATGTAACGTAAAAGCAAACGCAAAATCTTATAGATCAGAACATTTTCTTTCGAGTAACGTATGTATTAGTATTTCGGAAATTTTTAATTAAAAAAAAAACCGATATAATTTATTTTTTTGTATGTTAACACCTAATACATTATTTTGAATATATATTTGTTACGAAAATTTTCCTCATTGCGAAATTCGGCAAAACGATGGTCCCCTGTTCAATATACTTCCCCGTTACCGGAAGAGTCTGCACTGTTGGTTTTGGCACTAAGTTCACAAGACGATATCTCTCGGGAAGCTGCATAGCGCATAGCACGCCATCCCATCATCAGGAATGTTTTAATCATCTATCAAACACTCGTCTTAACAGTCCAGAGACTATGAAATATTCTAGTGTAAAAACACCCCTTTAAATAAATATTTCATGTCAACCATGTCGGGAATCGAACCGAGACCTTTTGCATAGTAGACAAGCGCGCTGACCACAACACCACGAGGAAGGATATTTTGTGAAAAAGGATAAATTAGCAGTTAACAATGGAGTCTTGGTTTCGACCCTGATGTATGGGAGCGAAGTATGGACTTGGAAAAATAGGGATTAAAGTAGGCTGAATGCTGTCGAAATGCGATCTCTTAGGTTAATGTGTGGTAAAACTATGTAAGATAGATGCACAAATATAGAGGTTCGTACGGTATGCAAGGCTGAGATAAGCATTATCAGTGTAAACGGATATATTCTGAAACAGGTAAAGGACTTTGCGTATCTGGCAAGTATGTTTACTAGGGATGGAAAGACTGAAAAAGATAATGAAAGAGGGTGAGTGCCGGGAACAGGGTGAACGGCGCACAGAAATCTACTTTGGAAAACAAATGTTTATCGCAGGAGGCAAAACTAGAAGTTCACAATAGAGTTCTAGTGCCAACTCTAATGCATGGGAGCGAAGTATGGAATTGGAAAAATAATGATGAAAGTAGGTTAAATGCTGTCGAAATGTGATCCCTCAGGTGAATGTGTGATAAAACGATGGACGATAGGTGCACAAATGTCGAGATCCGTGAACTACGAATATGTAAGGCTGAAACTTGCATTATCGACAAAATCGAGAAAGGAGCTCTGCGCTGGTTTGGACATGTAGAGCGAATGGACAGCGAACGAAGGGCTCAGAATATTTACAATGCGAATGTTGATGGATGCAGAAATAGAGGAAGACCGAGAAATACATGGCACGACCAAATCCAACAATACTAATCCATGCACTATGTAAGGCTGAGACAAGAATTGACGACAAAATCTAAAAGGAAAGAATGGCTTAAAGGATCAATGATGCGACTGTTTAATAGATGCAGAAAACGAGGAAGACCGATAAAGAGATGGCACGATAAAATCTAACAAATACTTGAAGACGGACATGTCAAAAGTCGGAATAATCGGCGCGCGTGCATGTGAAGATGTATGATAGTAGAGGAAACGAGGTCTGTATGCAACAACAGTAACATAGAGTTCTATGCTCCCTGCCTACCCTTGCGGAGAAACGGCGTGATGGTTTGTTGGTTTTGTTTGGTTGTATAAAGATTAACAATCCGAACATAATCAAATATAAATAATTAAGTAATTATTAATAAAGAAGTATTAATACAAATTTAGTTACAGACATTAACAAACACACAAAATAATGATATCATTTAAATTAATAGAAAACAATGCAAAAACATAATTGAAATTATAATTGAGATATTTATTTATTTGAGAAATTGTAGTCTGCGTTACTTTACGGGCTGTTGAACCCATTGCGTAATTCAGACTGTAAATATAAGTTAGAAGTTAATGAATAGAAAGCAGACAGCTGCTAAACTGCCGATATGTACAGAAAAATAGATCCATATTATCAGCAGAAGCCGTATTCAACAGGCGAATTGCCCTAATAATGGGTGAATTCTGACTTGCATTTGTACGGATTCTGAGTGCGTAAAACAGTGCATGAGATCTCGCTCTAGTAAAATTACTGGGAACATACAAACAGATCTATTTCATTACAATATTTGAGTTTGTCCAAATGTTCGTGGACAAAAGACTGGATTTTACCCCCTCGGGAGTCATTACTTCACTAAAATAAGCAAATGGAAGAATTGAAGAAATATGGATGTTCAAACATAGGCAAAATGGTGAATGTTACACAGTGTGTAAAGTGGCCACTTAAACCAACCAACGACGGGTCATAAGCCCTGTAAATGCCTGACTTCCATATTCCCTTATTTAATATATTTTTCAGTATATTTGGTTTATTAAGTAAAACATTGAAGTTATAAATAATGCGAGGTAACAGATGATCGAATTACTCTGCATTTGGTTTATTGGTGTCCTACGCACCACTTGGTGTGGAAAGTGAAATGATGAAGATGATGATCAAACACTTGTTTAGCGTATGACTACCAGTATGTAGAGTAAAAAATACTGACTAACTGTCAAGAATACTCAAAATATAAATTATTACATAAACATTTATTTATTTATTTTATTTATTTATTCAGATATTTAGAACATTGCAGAAATAAAACTAAATTCATTCTAAAAACAATAATAAATCACAAATAACAGTAGATGGTAATGTTATTAAAATGATATGATAAAATGTAAAAAGAAAAATTAAAAGTTAGAAAGTGCTTTCCTGAGGGAAAGCCCACTGTCGTGAAATATGTCGACATCCGAGGTGATGCGATTAAGTAGCAATATTGCTCTACCAACCGGCTTACCCATTGGCAGGTTGATTCTGCATCGTGGTTGGTAAAACAATCGATGCTGTCTTTGTCGAAGATAGTTATCAGGTACAAACAGACCTACATCCATCAGAATCAGTTATGTATGCGATCACCAATCACCTGGAAATAGTTTACACCCAAATAACCGTCCCTCCTCCTCCATAATGACTGATCGTCTAGCATCCCCAGTAAAAAGTCGGTTGGGAAGAGCCAAGGATAATATCCACACTCCTTTAGGTACAGATAGCGCAGAAATTTCTTCTGCACTCACTCCATTATTAAAAAGTATCGAGCCTCATGTGGCGACCAAATAATGGAACTAAAATCCAAACGACTTCTTACAATGTCCTCATAACCTGAGTGTTAGAAAAGATCTTGGCATTTCTAAGAACGAAACCAAGCATTATAAGGGAGTCATTTCATGGATTAACCATATGAAGATTAAAAGATAACTGAGCGGCAAACAACACCCCGAGATCTCTGGACGTTGAAGCCCTTTCAAGCCTCACTCAGTCCATGAGATAACGCTAGGATATAGTTATGGATGCTCTTGTGTATGCCATTACAAAACATTTGGAAAAATTGAAGAATAATTTGTTTCGTTTGCTCCATTAAATTATATTTTGAATGTTACTTTGAAGATTAATACAATCTGAAGAAGTCAGTATTTCACAAAACATTTTTAGGTCGTCAGAAGAGAAAATTACCAAATTTTATGACTTTCCCAAAATATCATTTATAAAGATTGAAAATAACATAAATTACAAATAACATAAATAACGTGTTGTCCAGATGTTATAAATATCATCTGGACAACACGCTTAATACGAGTAGTACTATATATAAATTTATGCAACGTCTCGCAGCAGTCTCCTGCAATGGTCTCTTCCCTAAGACAAAATCCAAACTTGTACACTTCTCCTGAAAAAGGCATTCGTTTGGCGAACTATGTTCATCGAGGACATTGAACATCAGGACCACAAAAGAGAAGTTTCTCTGAGGGAAAGTCGTTCGTGTTATTGGTATAAAATAATTTAAATTACAGGAAAACCTCGTACGAGCATTCCGCTGGGATCTCCTCTTGTAACCGCATGACCAGCGGTGATATTCTGAACCACTTTTCTACGGCCGCGAGAGCGATTGGAATATCATCCCAGAAATGTGTCAATGACTCTTAAAACAAATTGTCTAATTTCCAATACTTTCAAAGCTGTATGTGGCGCCTTTGTACGCTGCTTCACATTTAGTGACTGCAGGCTAAGTTTCGGAACTTAAATTAAATAAAACACAAGACGGGTGCTTAGTGCTGCATTTAGTGTATATATATATATATATATATATATTTTTTTTTTTTTTTTTTTTTTTTTTTTTTTTTATTTTATTTAGAAAACATACAGTCATACAAAATCAGTATTAAAAACAACAATTTTTTAACATAAAAAGACCAATTAAGTTTTCATAAATTAAAAAGATATAAACATTAAATGTGACAAAAAATAAAAAATAAATAAGAATTTTAAGTGAAAAAAAGATAATTGTTGACATTTGCGTTTTCCATGGAGGTAATAAATTAAAATAAATAAAAATACCGAATGTACACTCCGAGCCATCCACGCACACACATGAACGCACATATAAAACATACACAAACATATACATTACATGCGGCACATATGCATAGCATAAACCACTCAAGATGTACATTCAGCAACTATCCCAAATAATCGACCCCATGAAGAAATTTTCTGTACAAATGCAACGTGCAGTTAAAAATGTCTACATCAATACTGAGTCCGTTATAATTTCTACAGGTGCGTCTAATGAATGAATTCGAGGTATAATTGTTTTTACAAGTTGGTACATAAAAAAGGGAATTTAATCTAGTATAGCGAAGAGGACAACGGAAACCAATATTTTGTAAAAGATACGGCGAATCAACTATGTTATTGAGAATTTTGAAAAGAAAAATTAAATCATATCTAAGGCGCCTTTTTTGTAGTGATTCTATATTAAAATTGATCAAAGATGCGCTGTAATCATTTTCAATGTTACCAAAACGATATTCCAGGCTCCTTATAAATTTCTTTTGAATGTTTTCAATTTGATTAATATATACATTATATTGAGGGGACCATACTAATGAAGCGAATTCGAGTTGACTTCGCACATAAGTATAGTAAAGAAGTTTTAATGTATTTGGTGATGAGAATGGCTTGGAGATTCGTAAGATAAACCCTAGAAGTCTGTACGCCTTATCTACTATTGTATTTATGTGATCTCTAAATAAAAGCTTATCATCCATCAGTACACCCAAATCTCTCGCTTTCATTGAACGATTGACAATTTTCCCAGATAGTTTGTAGTCAAATAGTATACTTTTTTTCTTTCGAGTAAATGACATGACAAGACATTTATCAGAATTCAATAATAACTGATTGTCCTTGCAATAGCAACAGATTCTATCTAAGTCAGCTTGAAGAACTTCGCAATCATTTATTGAAGACACAATTTTAAATACTTTATTGTCATCAGCGTATAGCAAAAAATTTGAGTTTTGAATGCATAAACTTATATCATTGATATAAATAATAAAAAATAAGGGTCCAAGATGCGAACCTTGAGGGACACCTGATGGGATTGGTTTAAATGATGAATTAAATCCCTTGAGTGAGACCGATTGACTGCGGTTACTAATGTAGGAACATATCCAACGATACAGATTCCCCCGTATACCAATGTTCCAAAGCTTGCGAAGTAAGACCGAATGACTTATTTTATCGAAAGCCTTTGAATAATCCGTATATAAAACGTCTACCTGAAAACCTGCATCCATTGCATTCAAAACAATATCGGTAAATTCACAAAGATTTGATTCAACTGACCGTTTCTTATAGAATCCATGTTGATTGGGATTAATATGTGGTTTTATAACATCGAAGAGCTGATCGGTTACTATATTTTCAAGGATTTTACTAAAAATGGGAAGAAGAGAAATGGGTCGATAATTTACTACAAGACTCTTATTTCCTTTTTTATGCACAGGTGTAATATTTGCCTTTTTCCATATTTCAGGAAACGTGCCTTCCTTTATTGATAATTGAAAAAGATAAGTAAGAGGACGCGCAAGCTGTTTAATACATTTAGAAATAAAAAAAGGGTGTATGCCATCAAAGCCAGCACCCTTGCTGACTTTAAGTTTTTTGAGATATTTTGTTACCAATGACTCATTTATTTCTATAGCATTAAGATCAATTACACTATTTTCTTCGGCAGGAACACTACAACTAGATGCATTAGTTTCCAAAAATTCAGAATGGAAATATTCCGCAAAAGCATTACAAATATTCTGACCGCCAATTACCAAATTATCTTTGTAGGACATTTGAAGAGGCACATCACACCCAGCTCGCTTGGACTTGACAAAAGACCAGAAAAGTTTAGGTTCTCGGTTAATGTTATATTCAGCAGTTGTGATAAAATGTAGGTAACATTCCTTATTCGTGCGTTTTTGTCTTTCCCTCAGCAAAGAAAAAGTATGATAATCAGACGCTTGAGAGTACTTTTTCCATTTTTTGTGAAATTTTTTTTTTTCTGAAATTAACTTAATTAGCGGTCGAGTGTACCATGGAGGATATCGGCAATTATTATTTGTGAGACGCTTGGGAACAAAATTGTTTATAACTCCATTTAGAACAACGTAAAATTGCTGGGTTGCGTCTTCCATGTTCAGATTAGACAAAGTATCGAACCAATTAATATCATCTAAATGGGCACAAACATCATCGTAGTTTGCCTTATGAAATAAACGAACAAATCTTTGATTATCGGGAAGAATTTTGAATTGTAAATTGAGCAAAATTACAAGAGTCTTATGATGGGCGTCTTCCAGTGTTAATGGGGATACACATTCGGTGACTACGCAGTCAAAGTTGGAGATAACTAGATCTAGAATACGGCCACGAGTATTGGCATGCGAATTGAACTGGTAGAAGTTATTAAATGACATAAAATTACATAGAGACTTGCTAAGTGGATCATCCTTAGGATCGAGGGTGCAGTGAGTAAAACTGGGATTCGAAAGCCAGGCAGCATTAGATATATTGAAATCACCAATAATCAGGAAAATTTCATTAGGGGACGTTAAGAGTGTATCGGAAACTTTGTCAAAAAACTCGGATATCACTCGCAAATGTGAATTTCCATGAGGAAAGTAGGAACAGAACATATTTAAGGTTTTGTGATGTGTGATTGTGTTTACTTTAATCCAAATAACTTCCGCCGTTAGGTCCCAAGAATCTACTACAGAACTACAAAACATTTTTTTGACAGCTATAAGCACGCCTCCACCGAGAGTCTGTTGTGTTTTCTCATAATCACGGTCTCTTCGAAATACGTTATATCTACTATCAAAAATTTCGCTATCATTGATACTTGGAAGGAGCCATGTTTCAGATAAAAAAATCATATCATAATCATTAATCAAGACGTTATTTAAAAAATCATGAGTTTTGGAGCGAATGCCGCGTACGTTTTGGTAGTAAATAGATAGACTATTTATGGGATTAGCGCCTGAGAATATTAAAATATTTCAACCTATTAAACAATAAACTTAAAATACACCAGTAAAATTGATTTAAATTATATTGGACGCACCTGTAAAATGAGTCTCTATATATCAATGCAGTCACTAAAGGCAAGTAGTTCGCTAAATTATACACATTAAAAAAGTTGAAAATAGTACAAAGAAAAGGTAAAAACAAAAAATAAGGAAAACAAGAAATAACACTAGTCAGCTGCTTCAAAAGTCATATTATTTTTTCAAGATCAGCGTCTGATGAGATTTTGGATATGGGTGATCCTTCATTTTTCCTAAGGAATATGTTGCCATTTTTCACCCAAAGGAATGCATACTCTTTATCTATTTTCAACTGCCTCGCTTTACGCAGTAAAAGCTTGTTTGCGGGTGTAAGATGCTCGTTAATGAAAATCCGGCTTGCTTCTCCAGATATTCCAACGTCCGCGGATAACAATTTTTTATGTCTGCGTGCTGCAGTTATAATCGTGTCCTTAAGTTCTCTTCTGATCAAACGTATTATGATATTAGGTTTATCGCGAGCACTGGATCCTGCCGTTGGCCAAGGTTGAACACGGTGAATAGACGTAATTTCTTCTTTTTTGATATTAACTCCAATTTTTTCTGCAATCTTAGAGAATGTGTGTATTAAATTCTCATTTCTGTCAAAAGGCACTCCACTTATTTCAACATTGGAAGCCCTGTCCCACTGCTCTCGTCGTTGCTGATGAAGTTCCAGAACATTGCATTTATCAATCAAGTTTTCAATTTTTGCTTCCATTAATTTTATTTTAGTATTATTCTTTTTAACGCTGTCTTTAGTCGCCTCGACCTCCCCAGATAAATAATTTATTGAGCTTTCCATATCTTTAATGGTTTTATTTAATGATTCAAAATTTTTATTACTTTTTTCTCCCTGCTCATTAAGCTTCAATAATATATCATTCTTTAGTGATTCAAATTTTTTATCAATGTATTCAATCATATAATGATTTATTTCACCTGATTGCTGCTTACTCCTTGTAGTCATTGTAGAATTATATTATGCACCCTCTTTTTATATGTATTCAATTTTTATAAATATTTTTTATAGTATGTTTTGTATAATTTATTTAGTTAGTATGTGACTTTTAAATATGCCTTTCAACAATAAATATAAATCTTGAGTAGGTTAAATCCGATTCATTCAATTAAATGTTTTTTTTTTTAAACTTAAATGTTTTGAAATTCAAGTGTTTTTATTTTGATAACTTAGTATTGTCACCATTCGTTAGATACAAGCACTTAGCACAGAAGTATTTGCAGAATATAAACACAAAACGACTTTAGATGTGAATTGTTTACACATAACACCGAAATAACGTTTGTGCGTATTTTACACTAAGCACTTTATAATCTCACAATGTTTATTTGTCAAAATGTTGAGTAATTATTTGATTTTTGTTAATTTATATGGACAGCGAAAATTTGTGTCACAGTTAATTTGTGCATATATATATATATATATATATATATATTAATGTGTCTAGTATATAAAATACAAAATATTTCTGTTACTGGGGCTTTTTTGTGATTACGATGTCACTGACATAAATAGATTGGTGTAAGTGCCCCATAGTCTATTGAGGCAGAAAATAAAAAGATTGAGAAATTTGTGTTAATTGCAAAATCTACAATATTTCACTTGTCCAAATTTTTGTAGACTAAGCTGAATTTTCCTAGGAGAGATATCAATTAAAAAATAATTGCAACGGAGTATCTAAATTTAATAAATGGGGTCTAGAATTCCAACCGTCCATGCGTTCAGTAGCTGCAAGACTTGTTGTAATATAACTCCTATTTTTATAAAAAAATAAATTATTTCGTTTTTTAAAATATCACTTAAACTCTGAACTTCATTGCAAATAAAAAAAATGTAAATATTGGATAGATTTCTTACTGTCCATGCGCTCTGTAGTTGCAAGACGTGCTGTAATCTAGCTCCTAAATATTATAATTGGAGACGAGGAAATAGAATCCCAACCGTCCATGCGCTCTGTAGCTGCAAGACGTGCTAAGATATTTATTTATTGTACAGCTCCCTTAAGGAGATTTTCACAAAAATAGCGCTATATAAATTATCAAAATATATATATATATATGAATGAGAAGGGAATATGGAAGTTTTGGCATTTACAGGGCTTGAAACCTGTCGTATGGTAAACCATGCGTAAAGTGCGTAAAGTGGCGGCTTAAAAGCCGCCACTTTACGCACTGTGTAACTTTCGTTTGCCTATGTTTGAACATTCACGTTTCATCAACTATTCAAGATGTTTTTTAATTGAAAATTAGAAAATTGTTTTCAGCCATTGCATAGTATGTGAAATAATTCGATCAGATGATTTTATTTACAACAATAAAGGTTTCAGTTCTTTAACTTCACTAAAATCAAAAGATGGAAGAATTATAAAAAAAAAATATGTTCAAACATAGACAGATTGGTAAATGTTACACAGTGCGTAAAGTGGGCGATTAAACAAGATAATGACATGTCATAAGCCCTGTAAATGCCTAAACTTCCATATTTCCTTCTCTAAAATGATTTTTGTCTCTGTTGCAATACATAAATAGCCTACTTTACATAATTTGGAAAAAATGTGCTGAATCAGTGACCTATGCATAGACATGGATATTCCTTTAATTTAATGGAAATATATAATTATTAACTATTCCAAGGCACATTAAATATATTTTATTTATACATTAGTAAATAAATAGGTATTGCACATAATTATTAAAATAAAAGGTAAGCAATTCATTACTATCCCGTTTTCATATTACTTAGACAAGGTACTTTTATTTTTATTTAAATATTTTGAAAATAATATTGCCAGATTTTCAAATGCTATTATTTTTTTCCATATTACACACTTTTGTACGGAAAGACGCATGCGCACGCGAGCGACGGCAAAATTTAAATTTATTTAGGCGGTAAAACTTACTTATTCGATAATTATTTTTAAATTGGCGCTTTAAAAGAAATTATAATACAATTCTAGAAGAATGCATAATTCATTATATTTAATTTTGGTTTGTATTTAATTAGAAGTGTAGTAATTATTGTATTTTAACTAGTCTGGAATTAATTGTGTGCTTGAAAATTCTTTTATCGTATTTTAAAGCATTTATAATGACGTGTTTATGTCATAAGATGAGCGTTAATTGTTTTTTGAAGACGCTATAGTAAATTTAATAATCATAATAATAATATTTTTTATTGTTATTACCTTTTTACAGAATTCCTCTTAAAATGCAAGATGTAATCCATGTTTAGTCAGTTTGAAAAACAAATAATTCCATAAAAATGCACTAATTATTCACAGCATAAAACTTTTTTCGAACACAACACAAAAAACAATTAAAAAAACCCACTAATTGCTGGCACAGCGTCTGAATTCGAAAAATATTTGTATCAATTGTCACCAAAAAACGGCGTTCATAATCTCGGTCTGAGTATTATCGACTCAAAATCGCAGTTCAAACTTGTTTCGGGCAGTTGATTGAGGAATTGGATGTATTTTTTTGGCTCTCGTCGGCCATTTATAAAAACAAACACACAACTTCGCGCGACCGACCGCGGACACGACGAAACTATACAAAAGATTCCATCTCAATCTCGCAGCGAGAACACACCAAATCAAGTTATCAACGAAAGAGACGCAAACATGGCACGTGTGCGCTCCGACCGATCTTCGACGCCAAAGCGAGACAGAAACGACGAAACACCACCCACACACGCAAAAAAGAACGAGACAGAATTCGAACCCATGCGAGCTTCAAACTCAAGCGGTCATTCAGTCTTAAGAAAACACTCGGAATTTTAACGCCATGTCTTCAATTCCCCGCATCAGTGCGAGACAGAATATAAGACGTACGTTATTTTTACTTCAAGTTTGAAGCGTAACCACAGATTATAATGTCTTAATCACGAAGACTACGCACTCAATCATCGTTTTGAATTCGAGCGCGATCGGATTTCGAACGTGGAAACGACAAGAAACGGAGACTTTCATTCTTTTCGAAAATAATATTGTTTACGGCAGTCGGGTGAAAGTTTTGCATCCATATTTTGTCTATATTAATTTTTGTGTCCCTTTACAGCGTGGGCAGAGATGACAGCCGGCTTATCGTTGATGGGAATTATCGCTATATTTAGTTCTTAATCAACTTCGTTAGCATGCTAAAACATTTAGCGTGTCGAATGCTAATTTGATGGCCATTTTTTCGTCTAAGAAAAATTATAGCTCGAAAAACCAGTCAGCGATCTGTTATTGTTATTATGAATAGCTTATTCAGTACCTTATCTTAAAGCATATTCCTTAATAATTAAAAAGAAAAAATATTCTCCAATACAATATTGCTCCTGTCGGTTACGATGTTTTGGGGATCATGGCTCGTTACGTATGGAATTGGAAAAACACGTGTGAAAGAAGATAGAATGCTGACGAAATGCGGTATAAATTTCAACGTTATTTTTTTATTCGAAACACATCTTATAGTCCTTAAAATATAGCTTGATTAGAATGACAGCTGTCAAACTAATTTCATTAGTGATGGGAAATTACTGATCACTGATCGGATCGATTGTATCAGTTATTTCACGCAATCATGAATCTTTGTTTCCAAAAATTGATATAAAAACGCAAAAACAAGCCTATTATAGTGTGTTTAACACAATTATTCACCAAAAATAAGACATTTACACATAATTTTTTCATTAACATCAAATAAATTATTTTTTTATTCGATCAATGTGCATTGATAAATTTGTCCTATCTCTAACGTTTTTGCAAAATGGTGTAACCTTGTAAGAACGTCGTTAATAATTAGGTTTATTTTAGTGTTTTTTAGTTTTATAGCTGATTTTATATATTAATGTTGATTTATGTGTCAAGCATTGTATTAAAAAAAAAAAAAAACGGAAGATACGAATGGTTTTTCGTGTGTCAATATAAATAACTCCTTTGACGTTACTACAAAGTTATGTCGTCACTTTTTCTGACAAATGTCTTTCTAATCAAGCTATATTTTAAGGACTATAGTAAATTTTTTATATAATATAATTGAGTAATAATTTCTGAACATCTGGTCAGTGCGTTCAATGAAACTTTTAAAAATATAGCTGCTTTAAATTCTTGACATTTGACATAATTTGAAGCCGGGAACTGGAAAGCCAACCGCGTATGTTCTCTGTAGCTGCAAGATATGTCGCGATGTTTATTGTACAGGGCTCTTGAGGTGATTTTCAGAATAAATGGTAGTTCGAACATTATTTAGAATAAATAAAAAAAGTTAAAATAATTACAGGTATCGTATTAAGTTAAAATCAGATTAGTATTCATAGAATGAAACATTGTAGTTTGAAGAGCAAACAAACAAAACAAACAAACCATCACGCCGTTTCCCCGTAGGGATAAGCAGAGAGGATAGAACGCCACATCACTCTGTCTTTGCATACATACCTCGTTTCCTCTACTTCATACATCTTCTCACGCACGCACGCCGATTATTCCTACTCTCGACATGTCCATATTCAAGTATTTGTTGGACTTGATCGTGACGTGTTTTTCTAGGTTTTCTGCATCCACCAACATTCGCATCGTAGATCCTTTGAACCGTTCTTTCACTGTCCATTCGCTCTACATGTCCAAAGCAACGCAGCACCCCTTTCTTGATTCTGTCGATATTGCATGTCTCAGCCTTACATAGTTCATGGATCTCCAAAGATATTTTGCAAAAAATGCGTTGTATAAAGTATCCATAATAAAGCATCCTTTATATTGAATTTAGAATAAGTCCAAATTGTTATGTTGAAATGCTGAGTGAGCTTTTTAAGCAGCTGCTATCGTTAATGCAAATTAATTATGAATTAATGATGCTAACGCTGATGCTAATTATGCCATCATCCCGGCTGCGGCTGGCTTTCTTCAGCCTTTACAACTCAACTTGGAAGGTATTGGACACTCGAGACTGGGCACTGGGCACTGGGCACAGTGGGCACCGGAGTATTGGATCTCCGTCTCCAGACTAGTAAAGTAGGCTCGTGCGGACAACGGATAGGGTTGCCAACCCCTCCGGAATTCCGGGATTCTCTCGGTAATATGTTACAATATTTTTAAGTCACATTATTCCCGGGACGCAACCAAAATCCCTCGGATTCGATTGCTGCATGAAGATAATTGTTTGTTACGAGAAGTTGTGGTAAGTGAAACAAATGTGTTTGACGTTTAGCAAATAAAACAATAAATTAAGGTGCATGTGTAGAAATTTATTTACTTATTTGTTTATACGCCCAATGGGCATTTTTAAGGACATATTTGAGGGTACTACAACCATCTTTCTTTATTTTGAGCAAATCACAAAAAACTGATTCAATACTTAACTTTTTTTAAACTTAATTCTTTTATTATAATCAGTAAATATTTTATACGTAAGCAGTGGTGACATTAGCATAATTATGTCAAAAAACAGTAGTGAAATAATAAATTTAATTTTATACATTAGCAACTTTGCAATATTCAAGTACAGGTTACTATGTTTGCAACAATGCCGATAATTTAAAAGCCAAGTCTTACAAATTAAGCCGTGTTTTTAACTGACAATGTTAAAATTATTGTAAAAAATTGTATTCTAAATAAGCCTTGATTAAAATCTCATTTTTTTTAAATTTTGGATTTTGTCGGGTTTGCAAGTAGTACCCTTATTTATACGTAAAAAAAATATTAAAAAGAGAAGTAGAAAGACACTATCGTATAATGTAGTCTTGGTGGGAGTGGAAGCTGGAGAGAGGTGTTTATAATTCAATTTTATTCAGTGATCGTTTGAAAGAAGACGACTTGCTATCGAAAAAATCTAGACTGGTATGTTTGTTGGCAGACCTAAGAATTCTCATAGGGGAATGAAAACCATAGTTAGTTCCATGGTTATCGGTATGAAAAAGTTAGTTTTGTCTGAGGTTTCTATTTAGGATATTTAATTTAATTGAGCTCAGTAGTTCAGTTTAGGCGCATCAAAGAGTAAGTTGAGAATTTTAAATAGAACTAGAAGGTCGGGTTTATTTCGTCGGTCTTAAACAGAAGATAATATGTTAAAGATAGTTTCTAACTCAATATACGTATATTGGTATCTGGATAAGCCCAACCTCCAGCCTATCTTTATTCAAAATCGATGTTAATAATATGGAGACCAGATAACAGAGAAATACTCTAAGTGCGGGCGAACTAGGGAACAGAAGAGAGTTTTAAGGGTATTGAATTATTGAAGTCAGTTGTGCTTCTGTTAATAAATCCAAAGAGTTTTGAGGATTTATTGATAACGTGTTCAATGTGAATTGTAAAAGAAAGTTTATTGTCAACAAATTGTTGCTTTTGTTGATCAATCTCAATAGCAAATGCCGCGGCTAAGCCTGTTTTCGAAGTAACAAAATTTTTGTGCTTAAGACCATTTCCGAAAGATGTGATAGATGGATTGATCACTTAGTTCGTCATAATATGAGGTTCCTACATAAGGTTACAGAGGAGATTTCCAAAACCTAAACTAATAATAATTTATTTTCGATCGATTAAGTTGGCAACCCTAACTTCGGACGCAGTTCCCGGAAGGACAACAGAGGAAAGAAGCGGGAGAGGGCAGGTCCTTACAAAAGTTTGTATTTTGTAATAGGTAGGTAATTTCAAACATTAAAAAAAGGCTGACTAAGTTATTGTGCGTGCTGTTGTATTTGAGCAACCGTAGCTTGTAGTTACATAATTTATTTTGTGTTAAATTTAAATATATTGGAACAGAGAGGAATTTTTTTTAGAAGGGAATATGGAAGTCTAGGCATTTCCAGGACTTATAACCTGACAGAAAAGATAAATAATTGTTTCAGATCCGACTAGCTTTTTTATTCTTTATTTCAGTGTTTTTTCATTGAATGATGCTTAAACTATTCTAATCGATAATAATGATATTTAAATTGATTTCAACAGAGAGGGAAAACATTTTTGAGAAGGGAATATGGAAGTCTAGGCATTTACAGGGCCTATGACCTGTCGTTGGCTAGTTTAAGTGACCTTAAATTTAAACCACTTAAACCAGCCAATGACAGGTCATAAGCCCTGTAAATGCCTAGACTTCCATATTCTCCTTTCAAAAATGTTTTCCCTGTCTGTTGAAAAAAAAATTAATATGAATAATTCCCTAGGGAGGAAATCCAGCCAGTCTGCAAGCATTTGGACATACTCAAACATTGATAAAAAATATATTTAAAACATTTGAGAGATGGTTCATTCATAAAGGAGTCAAACACAGATGTTTGATGTCACCATGGCTGTTCAACGTGGATATCGATAACTGCATAAAAGAACTGGAAGGCTAAAGAATAGGAGCAAAAATGGGTGATTTAAATGTCAATTGTCTTTTGTATGCTGACGATGCCGTGCTTCTTGATAACAACAAAGAGGAACTGCAATTCTTGGTAACAAAGGTCAACGATTTATGCGAGGGAAGCGATTTGCTGATGAATGTCGATAAATCGAATGTGATGGTTTTTTAAAGAAATGAAAGTATGACTAAATGTGAAATCACTGTGAATGGAGTTATACTAAAACAAGTAGAGGAATTTGTGTATCTGGGAAGTATGTTTACTAGGGATGGAATGACTGGGAAGTATGTTTACTAGGGATGGAATGACTGAGAAATATATTGAAAGGGGGGTGAGTGCCGGGAACAGAGTGAACGATGCACTAAAATCAACCTTGGCAAATAAAAATAATGTTTGTCGCAAGAGGCAAAATTAGCAGTTCACAATGGAGTCCCGGTCCCAACGTAGGTCCCCCAATATGTAGAGCGAATAGACAGCGAAAGAATGCCTAAGAATATTTACAATACGAATTTTGATGGATCCAGAAACAGAGGAAAACCGAGAAAAACATGGCACGACCGAATCCAACAAATACTTGAAGATGAACATGTCAAAAGTCGGAATAATCGGCGCGCGTGCATGAGAAGATGTATAAATGCAGAGGAAGTGATATCTGTACGCAAAGATATAATGATGTGGCGTTCTATCCTCTCTGTCTACCCTCACGGGGAAACAGCGTGATGGTTTGTTTTTGTTTTTGTAAAAAAAAAATATAAATTAGAAGACATATTAATAATAAAAAAAATTAATCGTAAATATAAATTAAAAAGTTTACCACTAATAATAAATGAAATAAACGTAAATATAAATACTAGTAATAATATAAAAAACAAAACAAATCAAAATTAAAAAACAATAAAAAATAAAAACAAAATACAAATAAAGAGATACTGGAAAATTAAAACAAACTCAATTTTTAGTCATAGAACATTGGCAGTTTACATACTATGTAACATTCACCATTCTGCCTATGTTTTCTGTCCATATCTGATGACCAGATGGAAGAAGAATGCAGTTATGTGTGTTTGTTTAATGTTTAAACATCCATCATATTTGGACAAACCCACATCTCCTCGACTTTTCCATCTGTTGACTTTTGTGAAGTCAAAGACCTGAAACCTTTTTTATTAGGGTGAGATTCGTGTGGCTGAATTATTTCACCTGCTGGGCGACGCCTGAAAACCCTTTATTTTGTATACTTCTTACACCAGTCGGTTAATCCAAATGTTTGTAGACATGCTGAATTTCATTCCCTAGGGTGTTATTAAATACCAAAGTTTCGGGGTCATTCATTGGTGCGATTCGATCATATCACGTTGAGATGACAAGTCGGTAGAACATACTGGGAAGGATCAGAAGATATATTGATAAGGACTCTTGCAAAACGATTTACAAAGCAATTATTGAACCACACGTTAATTACTGTAGTAGCATTTTATTTTTATCAAACAAAGAAAACATAGATAAACTAACTGTATTACAAAATAAAGCCTTCAGAATCATTTTGAAAAAAAAAACAGATACACGAGGGTAAAGTCGATGGTAAATGAAATGAATTTATTAACATAAAAACAAAGAATATTTTACAATACAATGATATTTGTTCATAAAATTATAAGCTCTAATAAAAAAACTGAATTTTGGAAAAAAAATGATCGGAACCAGCATGAACATGATCACAATACTAGAGAAAAGAACAAAATTAGACTTCCATTTAGGAAAAAGGCAAAGTCACAAAATTCTATTTTATTTAAAGCAATCAAAAAGTTTTACGAAATGGAAAAAAATATTTATGAAGAAAAAAACATATCAAAATTTAAAATAATGGTCAAGACATATGTGATAAACAATTTATAAATTAAATATATTTGCAATGTTATTATTAGAACACACATAACAATATGTATGATATGTGTGCCCTACTTTAAGATTTAAATAAAAAATAAATACTGAGGTAGATAGAGATATAACAGAAGTTAAGCGTACCGTCTCGATATGTACAGATGAAGATAGCGTTCATAATCACGGCACAGGATACGACTACTAACTACTAAACAGCAGTGGCGAACGGTGATTATATTTACTGGTAAGCTATCAAAAAAATTCATTTATTTGTACTTACATAGTAGGTACATAATATAATGTAAGTTATCTATAGTGTAAATTGCTTTTTTCCTGTGGTTCTGTGTGATACAACCAGCTTATGAAAAATAGCACAATGAATTTAGTCAGTATTAGATATTCTCATTACGTTTGAAATGTCAACGGGCCGATTTGTTCTAGAAATAAATAATGCCAAAAACGGCCGCGTCTAGCGCCACGTGTATTGCGAGTTATATGTCAAAAGTATCATTTCAAAGAAAAATAGTCCCTAAAAAAAAATTTACATACTGTTTACCAAATCGAGAATCATCAAAAAATTTGGGTAATTTGGATGTTTACTCTAGGAGGAAAATCCCACCACTGGGTTTAAGATGTTCAAAATATAGTACTCTTATTTGTATGAAGAAAAAAGCTGGAGTAATCGGCTAATTGCTGGCGCTGGGCGCGCTTTATTAATATATTTATTTATATTTGGATAAAAATACAAATGGTGGAATTGATTTATAATAAACTAGCGGACCCGACAGACGTTGTCCTGTCCGAACGTTGGCAAAAGACTTTTCATTGATAAGTAGGTACCTAGATACTTGTTTGTGATTAAATTCCAAAACTAAAAATTGTCAATATTGAAAAAATATTGAATTAAAGTAGGTACTTAAAATCCAAAACATAAAATAAATATTTTTTCAAATATGGCATTCTTTTTGCAAGCGTCAAACTCCGGTCGTCTCACTAACAAAGGGATGTACTTATGTAAAAATACGATTTTTAAAAACGCATTAAATTTAACATTATTTTAGTGATACCAAAAATCCAATAAAAAGAAATAAATGGGTAAAAATTATAAGGAATTTAAAGAAAGAATCTGGTTGAGATCCACTAAAGACAAATGCTGTTCGTAAAGATTAAAAAACAAACTTTTTTTACAACCCTGGTGGATCGATGAATAAAACATTTATGCTTCTAACTTTTTTTTTACATATTCGATTGAAGATTTTAATATCTGCAAACACGCACGGCGCAAAGATCTATATTTTTCAGAAAACCGCACGTAAATCGGTTAAGCCGTTTAGAAGGAGTACGGTGACATCACACGTACAGATAAATTATATAAATAAAGATAGTAATTATTTGTTTATTTTTCTCGAAATAAAGCTACCGTTAAACATTATTATGGATACTCAAATACAATGGTAAGCTGCGCATAATCGCTTCTATACACGGGTCGCCCCTGCTACACAGATATATTAATAAGGCCTTGCCGTTTTATACTGACTGTAGGCGACCTAGCCGGGAATCGCACCCGTATACCTAGTAAACTAACGAATATCACACCAGGATACGAACGCTACACAGATCTGTAACAATAACACCTTGCTTCTAGAACACAAATATGTAAAATAGGCAGTATCCAAATAGCATTTACATATTATTATGAGATTCGAATTATCGAGACTGTTGTAATTCGTGGTAACTTTATTGCTAACGCTTACGGGTTATTTTGCATTTGAATTATTTTTTAAATAATTAAAAATACATGTAATTTTATCATTATTTCCCTTGCCGTAATCAGTGGTGCACCGGGCACTGCGTTTGTAATCCAAATGCAGCGTATTTTACGAAGGTAATGTCAATGGTTGCAGACCGGCTGGATTTCCAAGCTAGAGAGTTATTAATATTTAAAATTGTTGCAACATAGAGGGAAAACATTTCTTAAAAGGGAACATGGGTTGAATCCAGTTCTTGTCTACAAAATTTGGACAAACTCTGTTAAGTACTGAATTTATATTTTCTAAACTGGCAACTCATATAAGACTAAATATCCCTTCCTACCAAAATCCTTCGTATTTAAAATTCTTGTGCTTCTACCGTCCTGTGAGCAAGTCACATGTGAAAAGATGTCTCTCTGATAAATCTTTATCATATCCTGCGTCAGCATATTTCGTACAGAGTGAAGTTAGTGTTGTATAAACAGGCTAAATTATACAGTTCATCATCATCTACACGATCCGGGATCCGCGCTACAGCAATAGTGGAGTGCTCCATATGAGAAACAAACGGAAGAACTTTCAAGTGAGTAACATTTTCCATACAGTCCACTTAATTCTAATTCCCGCATTTATCAGTGTACAATTGTTGTATTTGTAATTTTTGCATTAAGCTGGCCATACAAACTTGAAATATTGTTGATTTCTGTAATAGATTACAATGAACCTTTGCGATCGAACTTTAAAATGCGAATTCTGTAAATTTGATTCCGTATTTTTTTAAATTTTTTTTTTTTTAATATTTGCGTTCTTATGATTTACCCAAATATTTAATTTTGAGGGCCATTTTCAACGAGTTGTAAATAACTCACTATTAGAAAATGGGAATCAAGTTGGGGTAGAGTAGGATTTGAACCACGGACCTTTGGTCCGTGAGTCCGAGACACTAGCCACAGGACCACAACCCGATAAATCGATAAATTTATTTATGTATCATGTATTTGTCGTGGTGTAAAAGTCAGCGCATTTGCCTACCATGCAAGAAGTCTCGGGTTCGATTCCCGACATGGTTGATATGAAATATTTATTTAAAAGGGTGATTTCACACTCGAATATTTCATATTCCCTGCACTGGTACCTGAAGCGTAAGACTGATCACTTTACCTTCATGTAACAAAAATGAATGATCAAGATACGCTGCGATTGGTGTACCAATGCAGTGACCTATGCACTATTGGGTGCGGAAAGGCAATGATGATGATGATGGGGAAAAAAATATAAATAAATACATAAAGAGCTAAAACCTTTATTGTTGTGAAGATCAATTTAAGATTTATCTGATCTAATTAATGTATGTATTAGGCAACGCCTGAAAATAATTTTCTAATTTTTAAACTTCTTCTTGGAACAGTTGGTTTTGTTACAATATTTTAAGTTTGTCCAAATGTTTGTAGACAAACGGCCGGAGTCCATCCCTTAGGGAGTCATTGAAATGAACAATTTAAAATTTAACAATGTTTTGAGTATGTCCAAATGCTTGCAGACTAGCTGGATTTTCTCCTTTGGGAGTTGTTGGATGAATCTCACCGCTATGATAAAGGTTTCAGCTCTTTAACTTCATAAACATCAACTGATAAAAGAGTTGAAGGAATATAGATGTTCAAATATGAGCAGAATGGTGAATGTTACACAGTGTGTAAAGTGGCCAGTTAAACCAGCCAATGACAGGTCATAAGCCCTGTAAATGCCTAGACTCCCATATTCCCGCTCTGTTGCAACAGATTTAAACTTTAAATTTGTTAATATTAATAAATTAATGTTTCACCGCGAGTCAAAGTGACCCCAATGTACCACCCGCCTACGCCCAATGAAGATGTCAACTCGGCTACATAAATTTACACAAATATGTTTAGTTCAGGTCTAATTTACATAAATATTTAACGTTGCTTACTGCCTTCTGATTGCCTCACTTCGAAAAAACACTAAAAACTAAAAATTTGTTCATCTCAATAATTTATTTTGAAAATAAAATCAAAGGTCTGGTCTGTTACTTTTACACAGTAAAAAACCTGTTATCCTCAGTATTAACCTTTCTTTACACACCCACATTTTAAATAAACGAATAAAACTTTTATTATTACAATAATTGAAATGGACAATTGTAATACTAGGGTAAGAGTAGTATGAATGCTGTCGAAATGCGATCTCTCAGGCGAATGTGTGATTTAAACTGCCTTTGTTTTCAAATAATGCTACATACCACATACCTATGGCTCGCATGTGTCGGAAATATAATATATACAACCGAAACAATAAAATTGACATTTTTCATGATACTCTCTCAGCTTTTGCGAATCATCATTTAGGAATAAATCTTATTCAATAAGCCATCATCATCATCATTCCCTTTTCGCAGCTAATGGTGCATAGGGCACTGCATTGGTACACCAATCGCAGCGTTTCTTGATCATTTTTTGTTACACGAAGGTAAGGTGATCAGTCTTACGCTTCAGGTACCAGTCTAGGGAATATGAAATATTCGAGTGTGAAATCACCCTTTTAAATAAATATTACACATCAACCATGTCGGTAATCGAACCCGAGACCTCTTGCATGGCAGGCTAACGCGCTGACCATTACACCACGATGCCGATGAATTTAATAAGTACACACGTACAACTTATTTTTTATTGCATTGTATCCTGTATAAAAAAATATAAAACAATATGTATTACACCTTAATATATAAATCTATTTTGTGTGATTATATAATTGAAGATATTAATGCATGTAAAATTGTATCGACGAATGCTTTCAAATTGTATGTTTTCTATTATGTATCTTTGTGGAATTACCTAATAAAATAAAATTAAAATAAAATTAAAAATAAAACCACGCACGAAAAATGTGAAAATCCGGGGATAATAACGCTGATGGTTTAAGCACTATCGACAAAGCCAAGAAATGAGTTCTGTGTTATTTTGGACACGTAGAGCGAATGGACGGCAAAAGGACGGCTAAAAAGATTTGCAATGCGAATGTTGATGAATGCTGCAAACGAGGTAGACCAAGAAGGACATGGCATGACCAAATCCTTCAAATACTTGAAGATGAAATTCTCATGAAAAGATATACGTGTAAACGATAAGCGGACTGTATTAAACCAAAAATATAAAACCAACAAGACATGCATTATAATAAACAACAATTACATGCACTCACGCCCCTCCCTCCATCCCCTCCCTTTTTTTCAACTATTTGAACATAAAATATTTTCATGACCTAATCAGGGCATGTAAGAGTTGTTTATTAAAATGCATGGCGTGTTGGTTTTTGCAACAACCATGGTGAATGTGTAGGTATAGTGGGTTTTTCATGTAAATTTAATTGGTGTCCTGACGAAGAGACAAGTACGTGTCGAAACAGGTAGACATAGGAATGTCTGTAAGTGGTTATATACAAATATTTAATTACATTTAATTAAATGTTTAACCACAAAGTTAATGCCTTAAATATGAATAATTATTTATTTATTCATGATTTGGCGCATCAATGCACTGCCCTTTGCACTGTAACTACTTTAATACCATAGAATTAAGTATAGTCCAAAAACCGCATACGAGCATCAAATGAGTAGTTTTACGTTTTGACCCATTAGTTTCTTTGTAGACGTCGCTCAGTACGCAAGTCCTGAATTGTATTCAACTATGCCTTGTTGTGTCCTTTTAAAGTGTAAAAATAATAGGATCTTAAAGAAACAGGATGGGATCACATATCATGTGTAATTAGCAAATAATGTGTAGTAGCAAATACATTACTTAAAAATTGATTTTTTTTTCATCTGTCAGATTGTCGAAGAAATCAAAATGGTCATTTCGTTAGTGTTGCCAGGGTAGTAAATTTTTTACCCTACTTTGCTCATCTAATGAGAGAACTAATGAAAATTGGACCTCGGATTGAACAACGCCGTGGTGGAAATTTGACTGACATTATCTTTAAAACATCAAATATTATTTAACATGATATAAAAATATCCGTTTTATGTAATATAAAATTTGTTTTATATTTTAAGTTCAAAGTTTATTAATTCAATTACTTTTATTAAATGACCCTTTACTTATCTACTCTGTCGTGTCAATCAATATTTCCGCGTGCCCAATAAAATTTTAGAGAAATTAACAGATTGCTTTTTTTAACCTTACATTTGTGTTTTGGTTATATTTTTTCCCATCGTGCAACATTACGCGGCGAGATCACGAATGCGCGCGGTGAAAGTGGGGCATAGGGGGGGGATTTTTGAACACAGTCCGGTGTATTTAAATATGATTCTACGCTCCTTCTGGACTATTTTTAATTTTATTTTTAATACGCGCATTGAAAACGAAGATTATTTTTTATGTGAAGTATTTTAAGATTTGATAAAAAATTACGCAATGCCTCGGAGTAGTGAAATCTCACGCAAAGGTCTGTTCCCTTAGATAATATTGTCGACCAAATAAATCCTTCGGCAGTTTTCACGTCATGTCGCCGAGTGAATAGTGAATAGTGTTCGTCCTTCGTTCAGGACATTAAGCAGTTAACAAAAGGATTTTTTGTTACATACCTGTCCTGACTTCCTAACCCGGGTCTCCTGAAACAGGTAATACCTTCAAATAATATAATGAGACATATTACAGAGGTAGAAATATTCGTATTTGTCATAAAAAATAACAGTTATCTGAAAATACCAATTTTAAAAAAAACTACAAGTAGACTTTATTCTACTAAATTTATTTATTTCATCTTAAAATAGTTTATATTTATATAATGGAGAAATATGACTTTTTTTTACAATTTGAAATTTATAAGGGTTTGTCTATTTTATATAACGTCGTCGATGCGCTTTGTAGCTGCAATACTTTTTGTGATGTTAGCTATGATATTTTATAATTTACTACATTATCTCTGTTTAAATCACGTGTGAAGAAACATCTCCTTTCTCTTCCTTAATCTCTCCTCCTTTCCTTTTTCCTCTTTCCTCTTTTTTCCTTTTCCCCATTGAGTAATAGTTTTTGATTTAAGATAATTTATAATCAAATACTTTTATTTCTATTTTTATATATCTTTAGCTTTTTAACATTTTTTTTTCTAATGAATATGTTCTGTAACTTATAAAAATAACACGTTTATTTTATTGGTTGGTTGGAAGAAATTGCGATTTGGCAATAAGCCCGCCAATGTACAAAAAGTTAAATGAAATAAAATAAATGTTATCAACTATCGAATATCTACATTTTATTTTTTATTTATTTATACCTTTAGATTGATTGTATTCTTTTTTATACAGAATAATGTTCCCTCTAAACATTTTACAAAATGTGAAACATGCCTTAAATTAGTTATTTAAAAAACGAAATTAATCTAATCAACCTAATTATCATTAACATAATAAATAATATAAACAATATAAACTAAAATAATCATAAAAAACATAACCAATTTATATAGACTAATATATCAAATTTCATTCACACACATTTTACCTATTTGTCTTGATCCACTCATCGATCCGTGCGCAACCCACCTCCACTATCCATTTCTTAATCGCAATTTTATATTGTGAGAACTTACATATTGTCATTATGGATAATGGAAGTAGATTGTACACTTTAACCGAGTAGTAGGCCAATCCTCTTTGACCGAAAATTGTATTCTTTTTTTTTTGCAGCATCAGGGTGGAGTATCTAGTAACTCTTGTATTTGTGACGGAAAGTAGAGAATAATGTTTATGCGCGTATAGAAACAGAGCTTTTGCATAAAGTTTTTTTAAAGATTTTACATTAAGATTTTCGAATATACCGAGAGGAGCTAGTTCTGATTGGGACTCTTAAAATAATTTTTATTAAAGCTTTTTGTGCAATTATTATTTGTTTGATCAGTGTGTGATTTGCACATACCTTCCAATTCCGGTGTCGTTAAGGTGATTTGCAAAAAAATGACGCTATATAATTATGCAAACAAATATACATATATATATTATGAAGTATTGTCGAGTAAATTTCATACAAAAGTCAACAGATGGAAGAGTTGAGGAAATGTGGATGTTCAAACATGGGCAGAATGATGAATGTTACACAGTGTGTAAAATGGCAACTTTAACCAGCCAATGACAGGTCATAAGCCCTGTAAATGCCTAGATTTCCATATTCCCTTCTCAAAAATGTTTCCTCTCTCTGTTGAAATAAATTTAATCATATAGATGGTGTAAAGTACTGTGTTTTATGTTTATTACAATATGTTTTCTTACTATTTCGGATGTTTAAACTATGTATGATATTATGTATTGTCACAATTTTTTTTTATGTACGGTCCCAAATAAGTTTCTTTCACAACTCCTGTATATATAGTATAATCGTTAGGGACGAGGTTGTCAATTTTTTTAAAGTTCGAGATTAGCATTAAGCAAAAATTTACAAATCTGCTTCTATACTTTTACTTTCATTTTCTTTTTACATGTCTTGTTATTTTTATGTTTTTTCATTAAGTATTTTTGTATTATTTAATTTAGTAGGAGGCATATGATTTATTGCTCCTATTTCTCATATTTCTAACTAAAGTAATAAGTGAGTTTCTAGAAAACATATCTCAATTATCATTTCAATGTTTTTATATTTATATTTATTTTCTGTTTCAATGATACTCTTATTTTGTTTTTTTTAATACCACTATATTTTGCTAATATTTTGTTGATTTTAATGATACCATTATTTTGTATATTTGATTATGTGTGATTCTTAATTTGTATAATTTATATTTTGAAAATTATTTCTGATTATCTTTTTTGCATCGTATTCTTTTGAATTTTTTTATTTATTACTTAAACCTTTTTTTCTAGATTGTTATTCTATTGCATCGCATGTCATTATAATTTAATCTACTTAATTTTACGAGCAAACAAACCATCACGCCGTTTCCCCGCAGGGGTAGGCAGAGAGGATAGAATGCCATAACACTCTATCTTGGCATACAGACCTCGCTCCCTCTACATTCATACATCTCATGCACGCACGCCGATTATTCCTACAAGTCCATTTTCAAGTATTTGATGGACTTGATCGTGCCATGTCTTTCTCGGCCTCCCTCGTTTTCTGCATCCATCAACATTCACATCGTAGATCCTTTTAGCCGTTCTTTCGCTGTCCATTCGCTCTACATGTCCAAACCAACGCTGCACCCCATTCTTGATGCTGTCGATAATGCATGTCTCAGCCATACACACTTCACGGATCTCGACATTTGCGCACCTATCATACATCGTTTTACCACAAATTCGCCTGAGGGATCGCATTTCGACAGCATTCAACCTGCTTTTATCATCATTTTTCCAATTCCATACTTCGCTCCCATACATTAGAGTTGGCACTAGAACTCCGTTGTGAACTGCTAGTTTAGCCTCCTGCGATAAAAAAATGTTTTGCAAAGTAGATTTTAGTGCACCGTTCACCCTGTTCCCGGCACTCACCCTCCTTTCAATACCTTTCTCGGCCTTTCCGTCCCTAGTAAACATACTTCCCAGGTACACAAATTCTTCTACCTGATCCAGAATATCTCCGTTCACGCTGATCTCACATTTAGTTATATTTTCATCCCTTTCAAAAACCATCACTTTCGATTTATCAACATTCATAAGCAAATGGCTTTTCTTGCATACATCGTAGACTTTTTTATTAATTTTACTATGTATTTTTATTGTTATTTATTGTGGCTTGACACGGGCATAGCTTAAACAGCCCTTATAAGTTCATTAATGTTTAAACTAGTGTAATTTTGAATGAATAAATAAATAAATAATATACACTTTTTGTATAATATGTTTTATTAATAATAAAAAATAAAAAAACATTATCTGTGTATTCAATATCGCGTTTTTGGTCCGATATTCCGGTTTTTCGATATTATTGAAAACCGATAGCTATGCTCCACCACAATCGTTAATTTTTTATGGAGGTATAATGGAGCGTTCGGACTGTGAAGTACAGTGAACGGGAAAGTAAGTTGGGTGCATTTTAATTAAGACATTTGGAATATATTCGTGGCCGGGATCGAATCCCGAGGATGGCCAGTGATCTTACTTGTTGCCGGTTGGGTTTGGTCACCGGTCGTCTGAAAGGGAATCCAATCATTCATTTGCAGGTGTACACAATAAAACGCCTAAAATATCTAACTTCAGAGGCGCCGGCACTCAGCTTTCGTGTAAACGTTACAAAATCTCTTCGACGAAGAAGATTAGTAATCTAAATTTGTTGCAAAACAGAGGGATAACACTTTTGAGAAGGGAATACGGAAGTATTTACTGGGCTTATGGCCTCTCCTTGGCTGGTTTAAGTGGCCACTTTACGCACGGTAACGTTCACTATTCTGCCTATGTTTAAACGTTTACATTTCCTTAACTATTCTATCTGTATTATTTCGTGAAGTAAAAGAGTTCAAACCTTTATCTCGTGGGTTCATACGGCTGAACCAATTCGGCTACTAGGTAATTTTTAAAAATTTTATACTGATTTGTGGTAAAATAATAAAAGAGAATACGTTACTGAGTACTATTTTTTTGTAAAATAAGGAAGGAGAATACATTATTGACTATTTTTTTATAAAATAATAAAGAATAATACATTATTGACTAGTTTGTTGTAAAGTAATGAAGAAGAATACATAATTGACTAATTTGTTGTAAAATAATGAAGGGGAATACATTATTGACTAATTCGTGGTAAAATAACGAAAAAGAATACATTATTGACTTATTTGTTGTGAAATAATGAAGGAGAATACATTATTGACTAATTTGTTGTAAAATAATGAAAGAGAATACATTATTGACTAATTCGTTATAAAATAACGAAGAAAAATACATTATTGACTTATTTGTTGTGAAATAATGAAGGAGAATACATTATTGACTAATTTGTTGTAAAATAATGAAAGAGAATACATTATTGACTAATTCGTTATAAAATAACGAAGAAAAATACATTATTGACTTATTTGTTGTGAAATAATGAAGGAGAATACATTATTGACTAATTTGTTGTAAAATAATGAAAGAGAATACATTATTGACTAATTCGTTATAAAATAACGAAGAAAAATACATTATTGACTTATTTGTTGTGAAATAATGAAGGAGAATACATTATTGACTAATTTGTTGTAAAATAATGAAAGAGAATACATTATTGACTAATTCGTTATAAAATAACGAAGAAAAATACATTATTGACTTATTTGTTGTGAAATAATGAAGGAGAATACATTATTGACTAATTTGTTGTAAAATAATGAAAGAGAATACATTATTGACTAATTCGTTATAAAATAACGAAGAAAAATACATTATTGACTTATTTGTTGTGAAATAATGAAGGAGAATACATTATTGACTAATTCGTTGTGAAATAATGAAGGAGAATACATTATTGACTAATTCGTTATAAAATAACAAAGAAGAATACATTATTGACTTATTCGTTGTGAAATAATGAAGGAGAATAAATTATTGACTAAAGCTAGGGTTTCCTAGGACAGCGGTGCCCGTATTTTAACGGCCGTAGTGAACGGTGATGCGGTAGACAGCCGTCGTAACGTCGACTAGAGAGTGGTTTCCTAGGGAAACGGTGTTAAATGGTGTTGATAACACCGTTTTCCCAGGAAACCACACTCTAGTCACCGTTACGACGGTTTTCCACCGCATCACCGTTCACTACAGCCGTTAAAATACGGGCACCGCTGTCCTAGGAAACCCTAGCTTAATTCGTTGTGAAATAATGAACAAGAATACATTATTGACGAATTTTTATTCTTGTTCTCATAATTTGGAAAAAAAATGTCACAACTTTGGCCGAATTATCTTCAATAGATTTTCTTTGGCAGGATTTTTACCCGAGAGTGACCGCTGAATACATTTTATCTATAGGTTTTTATTAGGTTTTAACATAAATTGGTCCGTTTTTGTTTCAAATTTAAAAATGAGCGTCAAAAGTAAAAAAAATGGTAAACGTCATTCGAAAGAAAAATTTCAGCTCAAAAATATTACTGCTTTTTACATATTAAATTATAAGTCTTCAAATGGAATGGCAAGTAGGCTTCTAATTTTGGACGTTTTGAACATTGACTTTTAACTTATATAAGTTTCGGCTAGGTCGAAACTAAAAACAGAAGCCAAAAATTCGTTTCGATTGAGTAGATGGCATAATAATAAATTGGTACAGACAGCAAAATTGTTTTCTTTTAGTAAAATGATTAGAAAGGAAAAAAAAAACAATGAAAAATCCTTAAACAAACTTGACCTCACCTCTTGAAATTTAAATGAGAACCCCTTAACAACACAAGGTCCTTAACAAGAGAACGTAAAATGACCTTATTTTAATTCTCACTAAAGTACCCACCTATACTGAATGTATCTAAGTTACTTAATTTAATAGCAAAATATACTAATATTCTATTATTTACTATAATTTTATTTAAGAACATAAATGAAAAAATGGACGAAATATTTTTAAATGTCAAATTTATGTTAAAAAAAGGAATATGTTAGAACTCCATTTAATCAAACTCCGATTATCGGAATCGATTTCAGAATTTGGAAAAAAAATAAGACGGAAACGTACTGCGATTCGTAAAATAATGATTTGCCTGCCTAAAACTGGATGATGACAGTCAAACAGTTTACTTTGACCGAGATGTTCAGCAAGCGAGATAATTTTGAACGAGGAACTTGAATCCCAGCCGTCAATGCGCTATGTCGCTGCAAGACGTGTTGGGATATTGTAAAGCGCCCTTAAGGTGATTTTCACAAAAATGGCGCTGTTTACATTATCCACAATAATAGTGGCTGCTTCAATAGATACATGTTATCAACTATTAAATATCTAAATTTATCAACAATATTTTGAGTTTGTCCAAATTTTTGTAGACAAGGACTGGATTCAACTCCCTGGGGAGCTGTTTATATTAACATATTACATTTATTAATTAAAAGTCTCACCCGCATAACTAAAAGTTTCGGCTCTTTAACTTCATAAACATAAACTGATGAAAGAGTTGAAGAAATATAGATGTTCAAATATGAGCAGAATGGTGAATGTTACACAGTGTGTAAAGTGGCCACTTAAACCAGCCAATGACAGGTCATAAGCCTTGTAGATGCCTAGACTTCCATATTACTTTCTCTAAATGTTCTTCTCCTCTTTGTAATATGTTAATACAAAGTAAAATTAAGTTTTATGTATGAAAAATAGAACATGTTTACAAGTTTGTTTTCTTAACATATTCGATTACAGGTTGCCGACGAAGATACTTTGAATTTTCATACAAATATACACATTTTCGTACATAAATATCGATGTTAGTTTATACCGTCTCGATATGTACCGATTAAGATAGCGTTTATAATCGCGGCCCAGGGCCCGTATTATTATGGGAAGATTACATTTTTCATCAATTTTATCAACAACAATGACAACAAGCCATCATGTCGTTTCTCCGTAAGAGTAGGGAGAGAGGATAGAACGCAGTATCACTCTCTCTTAATTTATTTATTTATTTCGAATTATTATTCATCTGGCAATCGAATATGAAAATGGATGTACAGTTGTGGGGTTCATAGTCCATAATGGATGACACACGCGTGCTAAAACGTTTTACCTGAAATAAAATGATGACCGAAGAAAGCAATGTCATCATTTTCTGTAGAATCCAATACAGCAACTCTAACCATAATGCACATGAAATCGGGGGCATCGTTCTGCAGTACATTTACACCGTCCCTACCGCGAAGAAATGAACTACAAAAGAACGTGGTCTATCAAGAGACTATAGTGTATTCTCTGTCAATCTCTAACTAGGGTAGGAGCTCCAACCAACCCTCAACAACTAAAATTCTACCCAGTAACATAAATTAAAAACATTACGAAAGTCTGACAAAAATATTTTCAATCACTTTTTACTGCACAATCGATTTGAGAAATATTGCTGAACGCGAACCAGCCTCACTAAAATCAGAGATAAAATCAACAATCCATTACCCTTAACCAGGAAAGGCTCTCGGTGTGAACGAAATCTCCATAGAGATCATTTAAACAATGGGAGACTACGGTGTGGATTACAGAACATGTTACCACATCTGGAAGACAGGAAAATGGTCAAAGGATTGGTGTCATTTTGTTTTTATACCACTACCTAAGAAAGGCTCCACAAAAAAGTGTATAAATTAAAGACTGATATCACTTATTTCTCATGGAAGCAAAATAATTCTTAATATTTTGAACGAACGATTGAAAGCATTCCTCTCAGAACAGATAGCTGAAGAGAGAGCAGGATTTGTTAGAGGAAAAGGTACTCGAAAACAAATCCTCATATTAAGAAAGGTTATCGAAAAAGCGAGAGAGTTCAACTTACCGTATATACAAGTACATATGTTATGTAGACTTCAAGGAAGCTTTTGAATCTGTGAAATGGGAAAAATTATGGACCATTTAAGATGAAATGGGATTACCAATCATCTTGTTTTTCCATTAAGAAGTCCATGTGAAGGTAACTCCGCTACGGTAAGACTGGATAGCGCCGACTCGAATGTATTTGAAACTCGTGCTGGAGTTCGTCAGGGATGTATCTTGTCACCCTTTCTATTCTTGAGCATAGTATTGGAGAACTGGGACAAGGGCATCTCTATTAATGGAAGACGAATATTAAATTTAAGATGCGCCGATGACTCTACTCTCCTTGCCAAAAATGAAGATGACATAAGCGAACTTCTCTGTTTAATAGAAAGTACAAGCAATAATTTTGGCCTTCAAATCAATAGGGAAAAGACCAAAATGATGATTATTGATCAGAGAAATGAGAATTAACCGGAAGTAACTTAAATAGGAAATTCCGAGGTAGTTGATGGGTATATTTATGAATGATAGTAAAAAGAAGAGGGTAGGTTGCTAAAATCGCGAGACAGAATGCCATGGTTCGCTCTGCGATGGAGAAATTGAAAAAAAGTTTGGCAACAACGCAGTATCATCAAATCTACTCAAATAAAAATGGTCAAAGCCCAATTTTTTCCTAAATTGTTTTACGTCGCAGAAACGTGGACCTTAAGAGAAAGAAAACAAAGAAAGATAGGCGCCTTTGAAATGTAGTGCTGGCGTAGAATGCTGCGGATACCATGCACAGCCCATAGGACTAATGTCTCTATAATCCGAGAACTCGGTATTGAGTTCAAGGTACAAGGACGAGTAGAGCGAACTCGATCTCGCGGAAGACGTCCTACCAGATGGACAGACTCGGTAACAGAAGCGACTGGCGTCCCTCTTCAGGAGGCCTCCAGAAGCGCTGAAGATAGGAGCGGATGGAGGCGGATCGTACGACGTGCTTCCCTCCTGCCAATGTGATCAAGACTGTTCGGCAAGAGCAAACGACTGGGAAGAACAAGAAAAATTATTCATCACAATCTTCATTTCCGTGTCCGCTCCGTAATTGGGCCTGGAGTTCAAAAAGAGCCTCCTGGCCTCTTTGTCGGATGCCGATTCCTCCCGATTCAGGCGCCCGTCACGTGGTTCTGACGTCCAGGGTCTCGGTTACAATGCGAAGTTAAAATTTATCTTAAATTTTATCTACAAAGTAAAATTAAGTTTTCTGTATTAAAAGCAGAATATACAAACAATATTTTCTTCTAAAAATGTTCAATTATAGGTTACCGACGAAGATATTTGAAATGATCAGGCAAATATTTTAATTTTCGTACCCAAATATCTGTTTTTTTTTATGGACAGTTGAAGATAACTCTGTTAACTTTCCATTGTAATCGGGGCCCAGGAAGTCGAGAACCTGATGCTCTGTAAAATAGACAAGATTGGTATAGGCTCTCGGGACACACCCGCAGCCATGGCCAAGCCCAGCGTATCGCCTTCGCATGATAACAATAGTTTCCGCGTCCGTTCCCTTATTTCTTAATTCCTCACAAAGTCAAACCATCGCACGCCCGGAATTCATTTACAGATATTTTCTTTATATAAAATATTAAAATAAACAATATAAATTACTACTTGTTTACAAATATTTTGGTCAAACCAATCAAAACTCGGCAATAAAATACCCTTTATTTAATGAAAACCAATAAATTATTTTTGAATTTAAGATATATTTAAAAAATGATTTAGAAAGCATTGTACGTTCGTTTATCTGGCGATACAAATCAAGATATAATAAGGCCCATAATTGTTTACTGTAATTTACTACGTAACGCCCAGAATCGCGTACAAGACCCTCCCAAAAGGCCTTGATACAGCGATTAAGTTATTACGGGAATTTATACAATAACCACGAACGAAAATCAACCTTAAAAGTAAAACACTAAATGGTCAATTCTCACTACACCACATAATTCACATAATGTCTTCCATCAACTGATAAACAATTATAAACTTCATTCAAAATTGAGACTACAGGGTATTAATTTTAAGGTCTAGTTTTGAATAAATAAATTTCTGTACTTGCGTCGTTTTATCGGCTTGACTCATGAATCAAAAATGCGTTGCTGTGATTGGATGATTCAATCCAGGTAAAAATACCTTTGATTTCACGTAAAATTTGACAAAATGTTATTTTTAATAGAATAGAAAAATTTGTAAAGCATACATCTGATATAGCCCTTTTGTTTAAAATATGTTAAAATATTTTTTCGGACTGTTTTCGTAACAAAATCATTTATGTTTACGCCAAAGATGTTATTTCAACTAAAAATCATTGAGAAAATTATAAATAAATTACAAAAGTATTTCAAATAGACAAGTATAAGGCATTTATAATAGTTAAATATTATTTTTAATATTTTATTGTACTTTTCAAAAACATTTTACGAAGTTGTATAATAAATAAATAAAATAAAGTTCATTTTTAAATTATTTTTCAGTCAGTATTAAAATATTGTCTTTACCTGTGATTATTCACCATAAAACGATTTTTTTTATATTAAAATTTTCGAAAAAGAATGTATTTTAGACATCTGTGGTCAAAATTTAAAACTAATGGTTTGTTTCTTCGCTAAAATTTAAGAATAATCTTTTTTAGTAGAAATAAAAGTCGATAGATGTCGGTAACTCGCACCACAAAAAGTTGTTGACGAATTTTTTTTTTTTGCTATTTTGTAACAATTAATTTTATGTAATTTGCTGTAATAAAGCATTTCCTGTATATATAATTATTTTTGAACCACATAACGCATTTTTTAAAGGCCATAATTTGATTTTCACGAATCAAAATTAATTATTTGAAATTATTTTGATTTTCATTACTATCGCTAGATGGCAGTCAAAATTACTTGAGCTTTTACCCTCTCAAAGCATTATCATAATACCTACGTACTTTAGAAAATTATTATATAAATGAATATTTTATTGATTGATAAATTGAGTTAAGGCAGAATCGACGGATGCTCTCAGATAATTATTACCATTTACCATATTTACCTAATGGTGCATAGGGCAACACGCTTTGGCACACCAACCGCAGCGCATATCGATGTTTTTTTTGTAACAAGAATGTAAGACGATTTGTCTTACGCTCAAGGCGCCAGTCCCGCGGCTATGACATACTAGGCAAAAGTGCAAATCTGAGATAGGTGTAATTTATAAGATTACGAAAGGGTCACCGAGATGGTTTGGTCATGTAGAACGAATGGATGATGAAATAATGGTAAAACAGATATATATGGCTAGAATAAACGCTAACGTAGGACGCGGATGACCATGAAATTCGTGGCATGATTAGATAAATTAAAATCTTAAGTCTGGTCATGTCAAAATCAGACACAACTAAAGGACATGTTTGACAAGATGTATGAATGGGGAAAACGCTAGGGATGTATGTCAGGATAGACGTGTGTGGCGGCTCATCCTCTCTGCCTACCCCTACGGAGAAATGGCGTGATGATAGTAATAGTAACTCTCATTTAAAAATCCCACAGAAGAAAATCGTGCGGAAATCAATCAAATCAATAACATCAACCTTTGTTTGCAATGTAGAACAAATGAAGACGAAAAAACCGGCCAAAAAGACGCACAATGCGAATGCTGATGGATGCGCAAAACGAGGACGACTGAAAAAGACGTGACATGACTAAATTCAACAAATCTGAAGATGGAATACTCGTCATGCGTGCATGAGAAGATGTACTTATGAATGTAGAGGACGCGACGTCTGTGTGCAAAGAGCGTTTAGTGGCGTTCTATCTTCTCTGCCCACCCCCAAAGGGAAGTGGCGTGATGGTTTGTTTGAGTGGAGATAAGATAGAGTTTTTTGTTTAAGATGAGGTAGTAATTTGACCGAAACTTCGGCTCACCCGAAACCCGCGGTCGGGATGTGTTGGTTAACGTTCGGCTATCATTTGGTAGAAAACGAGCACAATTAGAGATATTGGATTGTTGTCTATTGAAATAATTTCATTTTGCATTGTCTTTGTCGAACATACAACACAAAAACTTAACTTATTTTATGACTATACTATTAGTTAGTAGTTCAAAGATCTTTGATATTTATATTTGTGGAATTTCTTCATAGTTGATAAATTAATGTTCATATTACGTTCTTTGAAAAATTGTGCCATATGTTGTGCTATTATATAAATATAAATAATTAAAATATAAATAAATTTACTCATACATTTATGCCTTTTATTTCATTGTGTAATTTATATCAATAAATATTTCAATCTTATATTATGTAGGTCCTATATCATTGCCTAACCTTTTGTATATTTTATACAATAAAACTGCATCATTTTATAAAATAATCCAACAAAGATTCATGCTTAAAAAAAACATACATTTGTAGATATTTTTGTCGATACAATTCTATACGCAGATACATTTAATTACAGAATTTAACAGCGAGATATATTTACTCATAAAAAGGTTGGAAGATCATCCGATTTAACCATTTTAAAACGATGTTTTTTTTTGTAAATTAATTAAACATGTACTAAATAAAAGCAATATTTTTTTATGGTATTTCTATTTAAAAATGTATTTAAAAGTTTTGTGTAACTAAAATATATTGACGAAAAATTTACTAAAAACATGCAGTAGAAATACTATTTTTACTACCAACAAAATATTTAGAAAATATAAATAAACATAATTTTATAAAAAAGGGTATGAACTAAAATATTTTTACTGTTATTATTTTTTAAAACGATAATTAAAGGCGTAATTTTATGTAGAATTAAATTTAATATGCTTGCATATCGTTTCAAAAACAAACATTTAAAATTGTGCCTTCATCAGTTCTTTTGTTCAAATTATTATCCTTAATAATTTGAACGAATTTTTCTTTAATACGTTTTTGTATGAGAATCAACGTATCAACGTTTGGTCTAAATTTTAAGAGGCGTAATCTGCCCGTGGAAAAAGAAATATATGTTTATTATGTTTTTTGAGAGAAATACCTTAAAAAAACATGTTTTTTATTTAGTCCAAGTTTGAAAAAAAAGCGTTTTAAAATGGCTAAATAGAATCATTTATTTACTTTTTATGAGACTGCTAGTGTGCTAGACAAATATTTATTAAATTAAGTGGTTAATGTATACTTAAAGAATATTGTTAATGAAAATATATTCCAATGAGACTCTTCGCATTATAATAGTTTGGAAAAGCTCGTGAAATATGTTTATCTTGTTATTCGACAATATTATGTTTTACTTTATTAATTTTATCAATTCGCGAGGTGGAGTAATCTCCACTCGATTTCCTTTCTTAGGAGTTTTGCGAAACACTCGTAAAAGATCTTGGTTCTATTTCACACATGGAATCGTATTTTTTATTACGTTCAGACAAGAGATTAATAGAATTATAATCCGTAAACTAAAGGATTCGTGTATGCGAGATTGCAATCTGATTTGTTATAATTATTAATATCCTTATCTCTATAATATATACAGAGTTGTATAGAATTGGAATGCATTGTTACAATACTAAATATTAATAAAGTTAAAATAACCAATCGTAGCAATTATTTAAAAAATACTTCCAGTGACGTAGAAACACGATAATATTATTATTACTATGAATAACTTAGATAGCGACATTTTCGTTATAAAATACCTCAAGGGCGCTTTACATAGTGATTCGATAGATAAATAAATTTAATTGAAGCTTTTAAATTTGTAATTTAAATAAAACAATTTATTTCGCTAACACATGCTACGGATTTGTTCAAATGATTTAGAGAACAAGTGGGTTTTAAGTTTTTTCCGAAACATCACTTCACTCTCACAGCCTCAAACCTCTGCTGGGAGAGCATTCCATGCCATAGGGCCAGCGACCGCAATTGCGCGTTCAGCGAATTTAGAGCGCTGTTTGCGTAGAGGTGAACAAGTACTAACCTTTTCTCTCGCCGTAGACGTAGCTGATCTAAGCGTAAGACGCCTGTTAGCTAGTTCAGCTGGAATGCATATTTCCCTTAGATATTCCGGAGCAGAGTTGTGCAGTGATTTATACATAAGCCAACAGAGTTTGTATTTGTACCCTCTGTGGAAAACATAGCCAGAGTAATTCCCGAAGTAGTGGAGAGATATGACCGAACTCATAATATACATTGTATATATATATCATAACTATACAATATACATTATAATATAACTATATATTATCAATTCTGGGCCCCGATTATGAGCGTTATCTTTATCTGTACATATATTGACGGTATACTTAACTTTTTTCTGTTTTTTTATATTTTTTTTACAATATACATATAAGGGATAAAACAGAGTATTAAAAAATTAAAGAATAATAACATAGCAATGAAATATTAATATTAAAAATAGTAAATAAAAAAATCCCACTTCTGTACTATCTGTTTCTACCTCGGTATGTTCTACCTACTTGTCATCTTGACAACATATGATCGAATCCAGCCAACGAATGACCCCAAAAATTTCATTTTCAATTTCATCAAAATTTTAAAAAGTTCTCATTTATATTTTGAATAGGCTTCTGTGATAAAAAGTGGCCACTTCGAAGTGATTTTAAACTCCAATAAAACTTAACCTGATTTTTATATGGCTTTTGACAATTTAGACAAGACGGAACGCTTAACGATCGTCTGTATTAATTTACCGATTGATTCCAAAGCCGGCTCCTTTGACGTATCGATAGGTAGGTACACTCTGAAAGCCGAGACAAGCCCAGGCTTTTAAAGAGCCTGGCTACTGCGTGGAAAGCGAGAGTTCTCATTTTGCTAAATCTCTCCCTCCAAGAACAGACCAGTAGTCCTCCGAGGATGAGGCGTCTTTTATGATGTAAAGCATCACATTCGCGTGCAATGTGTAAAGGTGTTTCTGTAAACGAAAAGGCGGACTGTAAATGAAAATCGAATTTCATTCAGTTTTGTGATTTGGAAATATTTGAGAAAGGATAGGAACATGGAATGAATACGTACCTTTAATATAATCTTTATGTTCTTTAATTTCTGGCACTGGATCACAAAATGAACTATAAAATATAACAATGTTTTCCACGACGCGCGACGATTCCAACCCCTTCTTTATCCGATTTTATGTCAAGTCAAAAATGTTGTTTGGTTTTTGTTATAAATCCAAATCTTCTAATTTTGAATATCTTCTATCTTGATGTTAGGTAGGTACCATAAGAATGGGTCAAATGAAGGATGGGAACGAAAGGTAGTCGGCCAGGAATAGTATCGATAAATGCTGTTATTTATCTCATCTGCACTGCAGAACCTACATCTAGAAGTTTTGAAAAAGTTCATTCAAGCAAGGCGTTTGTTCAATGTGCAGTGCCCTCGGCGGGCTCTAGTGGTAACCTTCACTCGATGAGGCTGAGCTTTATCAGGTCGAAAGCAAACCTTTGCGAGTACGCTTTATCGTACAATAAGTTCAATTGTTAAAATAAGTTGAAATAAATAAATTATTGCACGTCTCTGCATTTCGTGTATTGTAATACATATTTCCAATTTTCACATGTTTCATCCAATCGAAATACGAAACAGGGTCGAATTAAGGAGATTATTGATACATTAAAAATACACATATTTACAATGAATGATAACTTTTTTTCTCAACTATTCTTCCTTTAAATCCAAGAAAACGAGAAAAAGAGAAAAGAGAGATACATCTGAAACAGTTTTACAACTTCAAACCGCTCTCCTGAACAATTTACCAAATGTGACTTCCAGCATTTCAGCTTTAAGGTGCAGATATGTATTTATTTATTTATTTTTATTTGACACTTAATATACATATACAATGAATATACATATAAGGGCGGGCATACCCAAACCGTTTAGTTTGAGAAAATTATAAATACATGGACATATTGAATCTTACAATTTTATACAAAAATTCAAAGCAAAGATTAACAAAAATAAATATATGTAAAAAAATAATTTAACTCTATACTATGAAGAGAGAAGAGGGGATGGGAAGGAAAGAAGAAGGATAAAGGAACAATTTAAATATTTAAATATTTAGATAGTGACATTACAATCTTGACTTAAATGTAAATAAAGAAGGAGCGTCTCTAACATTAGTGGGTAGATTATTCCACGATCGAGCGGCTACTACTGTGAAAGAGGAGGCAAGAAAATTAGAGCGATGACAGGGTATTAAAAGGGTTTTTGTTACTAGAACGAAGAGATAGTCCGTGTTGTGAAAGAAGTTGGATGAGCTCTCTCTGATAAACAGGATTAGTGGGATTGTTTAAAATATTCTGAAGAAGTGATAGAATGTGAATGTTTCTTCTATGCCTGATACTGAGCCAGTGTAGTTGCGTGCGATACTCGGTTACGTGGTCAAATTTGCGAAGATCAAAGATATAACGAATACAAATATTCTGCAATCGTTCTAACTTATCAAGTAATTCAGAGTTAGCATCTGGATAACATACATCCGCATAGTCAAGGAGTGGAAGAAGTAAGCTCTGGACTAATGTTTGCTTAACATTAATTAGCAATAAATTCTGTAATCTTTTAAGTGAGTGCAACCTGCTATAAAGTTTACGACTAACTTCGTTAACCTGATCGTGCCACCCTAAATGCTTATAAATGATAATACCTGAGTTTTTGACTGAAGTCATGAATGGAATTTCTGTACCATCTATTTTGAGAAGAGGAAGTGTGGAAAAATTCACTTTTGAATACATTTGTTTACTACCAACAAGTACAATTTAAGTTTTAGTTGGATTTATGAGAAGTCCATGTTTGTTTGTCCATGAAGAGATATGCTCGAGTGCAAGTGACATTACTCTATGTGTTTCAACAATGTCGACGGGTTCGAAATGAATATACAATTGTAAAGCATCGGTTTATAAATGGTACGAACAGGCATGTATTTAATTTTCTATCCAAGTACAGTCAGAAATATTTTATTTTATCCGCGGGATGTATGGCTACTGGCTACAATGTTTAGATTTCGATATACACTACTTTGATTTGAATATATTAATGAATATGTAACAGATAAATAAATAAAAATGACTTACAGTGGCGCGGTAATGCAGAAATTCTATTTTTAGTTAACAATTAAATCGTTAAGCAGAAACCTTCGAATGGTCATGTACAGATATGTACATAAAGGGTTCTCTCGTTACTAAAACGAAGAGATAGTCCGTGTTGTGAAAGAGGTTGGATGAGCTCTCTCAGATAAACAGGCGAAGTGGGATTATTTAAAATATTGTAAAGAAGTGATAGAATAGGTAAATATATAAATACAAAAAGAGACCAGCGAAGGCCTTGGTTTTCTCAGTGTTCATGTACGGTGTGGAATGTTGGACACTGGGGGAATCTGCAAAGAAAAAAATCGAAGCTTTCGAAATGTGGTGTTGGCGGCCAATGCTGCGGATTCCGTGGACGGCCAGACGTACGAATGCATCTACTCTCCAGGAACTGGACATAGGAGAGAGACAAACATCCATGTGCGAGAATAGAATCCTCCAGTTCTTTGGGCATATTTCCAGAGGGAACTCTGATGGTTTGGAGAAAACTATTCTCCTGGGAAGTGTCGAAGAAACAAGGTCGCGCGGACGTCAACCGACAAGATGGAGCGGTACAGTCACTGATTTATCAGAATCATCACTGACGAATGCCTATAGAAGAGCACGAGACCGTTCCAGATGGAGGGAGACTGTCCACAGACAAGCCATGCCTGGAGTCAGGCGTAATCACCATCTTCAGACACGAGGCACGGATTAAAGAGAGATATAAATATACATTAAAAAAAATATACATATATATTTTTTAATCTATCTAGCTTGAGCTATCACTGCTTGTGATAGCTCTATCACCGTCAATACTCCTCAGATTACTTGTACACAGATAGACAATTTGTCTGGCATCCTAAATCTTATTCTCCCAATACGGAAATCTAGGCATTTACAGGGCTTATGACCAGTCATTGGCTTGTTAAGTGGCTGTTTTACACAATGTGTAACATTCACTATTCTGTCTATGTTTAAACATTGACATTTCCTCAATTTGTCCATTTGTTGACTTTTGTGAAATAAAAGAGCTGAAACCTTTATCGTGTATTTCTCTCTCTGTTTTGACAAATTTAGATCTAAATAACCCCATGAGGAGGAAATCCAGCCAGTCTACAAACATTTGGACATACTCAAAACATTGCTGACATTTTATTTTATTGAAAGGTTGGAAGAAATTGCCGTTTGGCAATAGACCCGCCAAGGCGCAGTTAATATTGAACATAAAATAAAATAAATAGTCATTTCGGCTCTGCCTAACGTGTGTACCACACACTCGCCGTCTCGCTCTAATCTGCCGAAGATACCCGACCGTAAATCGGCCGCGGGCGACCGCTCCGATGAATTTATATGCACAGCCGACCGGTAATTAAAACAAACCCTTTAAATTTTCTTTATTCCTCGAGTTTTTATTATTATTTTTGGTTTTATTGTTTACAGCGCGAAAAGGCCGCTATAAATCAGCGAAACACTCGACTGGTAGAGATACGAAGCCAAATGGATTACAAAATAAATGCTCAAAATCGCAAGTCTACAAAAACGTACAAATAACTAATTAATATTTTATAAATCGATGACTTATCTCTGTACAATTTCAAAGTAAAAATATTATGTATGCCGACGACATTGAACAATGACATAAACGAAGACATCACTATGTTGACTAAATGGACAAACACAAACTTTATTTTATTTTATTTCATTAAATGTAATACCATCCTTTTTGAATTTAGAAAAAAGATGCCATAAAATAGATGCTTACCCGCACGAATTTCGCTCAGAGACATCTCTCATTTATCGCACCGAGAGTGTTCAATATTTTGGAAGAGCGTATCAAGCTGTCGAGGACAAAAACTTTTTTCAAGAAAGGAGTTAAGGATTGGATTTTCTTTAGTGGGAAACTCCTTGATGATTTTCCAAATGTTTGAGTTTCCTGTTTACCATATTGATGTGCCATATATAAATAAATATTTTTTATGTTTCTGATCTTATATTTATGGTGATATACTCATGTGTCTGTGTCAACTAATTGCTCGTCCCATCTCAACACAGGACTTCTAGTCCCATGGAGTTGGGACTTATGTCTCAAATAATGTACAATAAACTTATGTATGTTAATAAATAAAAGACCAGATCTTGTCTCGAGGTAGTAATTATTATATATTTTTTGTTCTAGCTTTTATATTTTTTAGTTGTATTTTATTTCAATTGTACCTGTATATATTTTAAGGAAACGTATTTACCATTGTTAAATTTATTTATTTATTTCTACTTTTACATTGTTTATATTATTTTTTTATACATAATAATGTTCCCTCACTGGGGTGTCTCGTGCCGAGGGAAACATTTGGATTTAATAAGTCCGTAAATAAATAAAGAAAATAATTTAAAAAACACAATTTGAAAGTAACATTTAACATTAGTTATTTAAAATTACCCAAAAATCTTGTACAAAAACTGCTGAAAGTATTATAAACAAACAAACCATCACGCCGTTTTAAACCCAGATACAGCCCTCGCTTCCTCTACATTCACACATGTTCTTATACACGCACGCCGATTATTCCTACTCTTGACACGTCCATCTTCAAGTGTTTGTTGGATTTGATCGTGCCGTGTCTTTCACGGTCTTCCTCGTTTTCTGCATCCGTTCAGCCGTTCTTTCGCTATCTATTCGCTCTACATTACATTTATTTGTTTTTTAATTTTTTTAAATACTATTTTTATAATATTGTATTTTTTTGTTTGTTTTTGGTAAGGGTGTAAGAAATTACTTGTGGCAATAAGTCCGTGATTTAACTATGTACATATTTGTTTTTTTGTTTTTTTATTACATGGTGTTCTTATATTATGGTTAAAAGATTTTTTATTATTTTTACTATTCTAAAAAATATTAAAAAACAAATGGATGGAATAAAAATTTGTATGTAATTCACCACTGTAATTAGGCCTCCTGGCCTGTTGTGGTGCAAAAAAAAGAAAAAAAATGTAATGGTTGATATGAAATATTTATTTAAAGGGTGTTTTCACACTGGAATATTTCATAGTCCTTGGACTGGTACCTAAAGCGTAAGACTGACTATCTTATCTTCGTGTAACAAAAATGATCAAGATACGCTGCGATTGGTGTACCAATGCAGTGCCCTATGCACCATTAGGTGCGGAAACGGAATGATGGTGATCTATAATATTAATTTAATTCTATAATATTTTTTCATTCTATTTCGTAATTAATTTTAATAGTAAAATAAAAATAAATTATTTTAATAATAACAATACATTTATATGGTATGGTATATAATTTAATAAAATGACAAATTGATAATTTTATGTTTCAATTGGAAATTGATATTTACAAATTATTAAGCTATTACAACAGAGATAAAGAACATTTTAGAGAAGGCAATATGTAAGTCTGGGCATCTACAGGGGTTATGACCTGTCAGTCGCTGGTTTATGTGGCCACTTTACGCACTGTGTAACATTCACCATTCTGCCCATATTTGAACATCTTTATTCCTTCGATTCCTTTATCTGTTGATGTTTGTGAAGTTAAAGAGCTGAAACCCTCATTTATGCGGGTGAGATTCATCTAATTATATTTCTGATTTCTAATTCTAATGTTATTTCTAATTGTAAATATATGTGTGGAAAAATAAACAAATAAATAAAAAATATTAAAAAAAATTGAATTAATTCACCTATATACTGAAATTTTTCACGTTTAATTTCTATACTTCCTCGTGCACCAGGTAGATTTATTAACAATATTTTGAGTTTGCCCAAATTTTCGTAGACAAGGACTGGATGTAACTCCCTAAAGTCCTCTAAAATCCCTAAAACTTTTTAGACTTCTATATTGCTTTCTCTAAAATGTTCTTCATCTCTGTTGTAATATGTTGCTATTAACAGCTCCCCAGGGAGTTTGATCCAGTACTTGTCTACAAAAATTTCAAAAAAACTTTAAATATTGTTAATAAATCCATTTGGTCCATGAAGAAGTATAGAAATTGAAAAAAAAAATTTTCGGGCGTAGCCGTAGCCTAGTATGTAGGGGAAATAATTCAATTACATGAATCTCACCCGCATAAATGCAGGTTTCAGCTCTTTAACTTCACAAACTTCAACAGATAAATAAATTGAAGGAATATATTTATTTAACTTTTGTACATAATGTTATTTGTACATCGGCGGGCTTATTGCCAAATGGCAATTTCTTCCAACCAGCCAATAAAATTAAAGTTTTATTTTTATAATTCAAGTTACAGAACATATTCAATAAAAAATAAAGATTAAAAAAATATAAATAAACGTATGTATTTGTTCATAAATTACCTCAAACCAAAACTATTACTCAACGGGAAAAAGGAAAAAAGAGGAAAAAGGAAAGGAGGAGAGATTAAGGAAGAGAAAGATGTTTCTTCAGACGTGATTGAAACAGAGATAAGATGTAGATGTTCAACTATGGGCAGAATGGTAAATGTTACACAGTATTTAAAGTGGCCACTTAAACCAGCCCAAATACAGGTCATAATTTTTGTAGATGTCTTAACTTCTATATTATCTTCTCTAAAATGTTGTTCATCTCCGTTGTAATATATATAAAAATCATTTGTTTATACTTTCTCAAAAAACTTCGCCGGACAATGTTTTTTAGAGATCTCAAAATATTGTTGCTAAATTATTGTTGCTAAATGGCCACTTTCAGTCTCGGTTGAGACAGCTTCTCGGGTTCAACGGCCGTCGAATCCACCAAACGTACGTATTAAGGCTGGGTTTATCACATTCTGGAGAATTTTATTTATTGTGATACCGGGCAAAGGGCGAAAGGGCGGGGGAGGGAGAGGGATGGGAGAGAGGAAGAGAAACATTTTGATTAAAATAAATTAAAAAACACAAAGCCAGGCTAAGTTGAAGGAATATCTTGAGATATTATTGGTAAGGCAAGATTAAAAAATGATTCTTGAAAAAATACAGACTGCGGACATACAAGTAAGAAATTCTTAAAGGGGAAACGCGGAAAACACGCTACAATATTATTTAGAATCAATAAAAAAGGGAGTTTGATTGCAAAAGGTCATGCTGTTTTAGATCTCGGATATTATATTATATGTTCGCATGTCCTTATTAAAAATCTCAGTTTTATAATTTGGCAAGCCTGTGCGTCAGTGACTACTTTGTGTGCTTTTTGAGATTTTTGAGATTTTTACTCAACAACTCTACTCGTGCGCTTATCCAGAAAGAAAATGAGAAAAATACTATCATATAGTTTGTGGTCCCGTGCTCTGGCGGCTCCTGACCGAAAACATTTATTTACATTTTGTCAACTTGTATATTATTAAGTTCAATAATATTATAACAATATGACAGGTCTGACGTGAGAAACGGGCAATAGTATGACAGCCCGCGCATCGGAACCAGAAACGCTAATGCGCCCAACATAATACGCACGTTATAGTTAACTAAATTCGTACTAATTTCATGTCATTACGCATGTTCAAAGTGACATTACAAACGAACTTCAAATCTGCGCGTGCGTTGGCAATGCCCGGAATATGTATATTATCTTCTCCCTCTAATGCACAATTCATCGGTCTGTCTCGCTCAAATGACAATTTTAGGAGATATGATATATTTCGTACAAATTCAGGAAAAAAGATTGTGCAAAACAGAATATCCACTGGGACGATTGCGCATGCGTAGACAAGATGAGAAAATCGTCCGCTAAAGTCGATTTCGCTAGATCTTTTGGCGCTAGTATTGAATATTATGATGTTTACGTGTATAATATTACAACGAATCCCTGTTTCTTTCTACCTACCTATAATATATTTACTATAAATAAAATTACTAATTTATTTACACAATTTTTTACTTGGCAGTGCACTGCACTTATGCACATACTAAGGAACCGCCTCTGGTCCCGTGGCTAGTGTCACGGTTCAGAGGTCTGAGCTTCAAGCCCCACTCTCAACTTGATTCCCATTTCATATGTAACGCTCATTAAGGAAAGAACAGATATACACCTTAAAAAAAATGTATATACAGCAAATAAATCTTATTTTTGTAATAGCAACATATGTCAATTTTTTATTTTTTTTAAAATGATTATGTCATACTATATTTACATACAATTAACTTATAAATTATTAAAAAAGGAATGGCCCAAGTTCAGACGCTGAAGTCTTTGTGGGCAGTTCCCCCTAATTATAGAATAGCTTAATTTCAAGATGTATTTTGTAAAGTGTATTTTTGTAAAATAATACATATGTAAATATATGTATGGAAAAATAAACAAATAAAAAAAACGGATAAAAAAATGGTAAGACGTCACTCCCTTTTATGTACACAAGAATTATTTTTTATTTTACGTTACGGGAAACAAAAACATAAATATGGATCAAATAAATATATATGAAAGAACTTTGTTATTAACCGACCGGTTTCAAGCAACACAAGCTTCTTTATGAAGATATAAGTAACAAATGAGTCTGATCTTATCTAAATTGATTGCAACAGAGAGGGAAAACATTTTTGAGAAGGAAAATTGTAAGTCAAGACATTTACAGGGCTTATGACCTGTCATTGGCTAGTTTACAAATTAAGATCTGAATAACTCCCTATGGAGGAAATCAGTCTGCGAACATTTGAACATTATTTTATCACCTTCGATTTTTAATCATGTATTTGATTTTTGTCTTGAGAACGGTGAGGTGAGAATTTTCGCCGTATTTGTAAGATGTGTGGAATGTAAATTGATTCGTCCTCTTCTAGAATATGCCTCCGTGGTCTGGTCTCCATTATATGTCAATCGCATAAATCACATTGAATCAGTTCAACATCGCTTGCTTCGAAAAATAGCGTGGATGCTCGGACTAGAGAGAGGTAATCATTCTTATGCTGAAATAGAGTCAATGTTAAATATTTCTATTCTACAAAAACGTAGAACTAATATTGACTCCATATATATGTTCGGCATACTAAATGGTATAATCGATGTTCCATTATTACTGGGATA